>NC_140583.1:726583688-726990206 GCF_964204655.1 Triturus cristatus | reverse complement strand
AATGATAAGAACCATGATGGTTTAGAAGTTCCTCTTGTAGCGGTCTAGTTGTGTGCAGCTATCCGTCCCCGAGACCCCACCCGGAACCATACACACACTTTGTATCACCTTCTGGCCAGGTGTGGCCAGAGGGCTTAAATAAACGGGCCGGGGTCGTTCGTGACTTGCGGCCCACACTAACCAGCCATGCGTGTGTGTCCCTTAATTGCACTGCCCCTGTATGAAATACTTACCCCCGACACCTCTCACCACTTACTTTAATTTTTTCACATCCTAATTTATGGCTGGCTATAAGAATGTTAAACAAATAAGGATCTGTATTGGGTAAGACTACCTAAATCTACCTCTTGATGATAAGGGCTCCCCGTTTTATGGTCTTTATTTTCCGGACATGTCTATCTGTATTCATTTTTTCCCATCGTACTGGTATTTATCCATATTTATTGCTTATACTCACAGCTATTACACTAACAACCATAAATGCCAACAAGGAGAGACACAAAGACAACGATTAGGTTTCCCTATACTTCTGTTTTTAATTATTAGAGAGAACACCATTTATTCAGGCATATTATTCAGTAAGAACTGGGAAACTGAGCGGTGTACTCACAATCTGCTGTGATACCTTGACCTTGATTCTGCCCCTCCTTGTGAGGGAGGCACCTCTCTGCCAGGAAATGGCGCCACCGACGGGGGACTTTAAAAACAGAAAAAATGTGAAACGCCTGGTGAGGTACAGCTTGGGGTGATTACATGTATGCAGTCTTTGAACTCAGAACCAGGCAGTGCCCTTGGATAAATACTATCCTATACTATACTATGCACTGGCTGAATGCTGAGTACATTGTGCCGCAAGAATATTAATATAAATGAGAGTACAGAGTGGACTACCGTCGCAGGCTTCCACCTCCATCAATGTCTATTATTACCCTCAAATAAGCGAGGGAGCGGAACTACAGCACAAGCCTCAAAATGACTCCCTTACAGTGCTCTGGAAGGCTTCCAAGAGGCAACATGCAGCTTTACCAGGAAACCTGGAAATACTGTCCCTCAGGCACACAGTAGGCGTGTTAGCCAATTGTGCTGCCTCACCAGTAGCTGAGAGCTCCTTCCATGTAATGAGATATTGCCCTTTGACCCTTGTAGGGGCGGTAACCGACAGCTGTGATGTTGGGCACTCATAGCCTCAGTTGGCTGCAGTGCCATGGTAATGCATAGACACGCTGGGCAGTTGCCCGGGGCCCCACAAGCATACTGACCCCATGCAGACCAGAATTTAACACTAATTTTCTGTTAAAACATTTTTATTCCTGTGAGTGGTTGTGTAGGGAGGGCACAGTTCACGGCTTTGCCCGGGGGCCTATAATGCTGTTAAGACGGCCCTGGTTGGCTGCAATGTAGGAGGTTCTTGTCAGTGCTTGACTAATATATTTGACAAACTGTGCTGTAATTTGCATGGTTTGGACATATTTTTCCAAACATTCCTACGAAGAACACCACACACACACACACATGCACACACATACACATACTCACAGATACACACCCTCATTTCTGTCCCACTGAGGCAGGCTGGCTTGCCCACTACCCTCACTCGCACACAGCAATAGGGGGCTGGTTTGGACCTTTTTCCCAGGGTTGATGTGATTCTCCATGTGCCCCCTCGAGAGGAGTCAAGCCTTCAGAAGCTGGAGCATCCGGACCTCTAGTTCAGCTCCCGGTGTTCTGGCTGCTCAGGGACAGAGTTGCCTCGCGTCCATTTCTTTAGGTAATCACATTGGTGAGTGCCTGGCCTGTCCTCTGTTGGTGGGTTCCCAGGCTTCACCAACACACAGGCTCGGGGGTATACAGAAGGTGTGAAGCAGTGTGATAAAGCTAATTACTGTGTAGGGTGCAAAAACAAATGGAGATGGCCCTGCGGTGGCAATTTTTTGGCAAGTCTTAAGTTGCTTAAGGGGTTATTGCAGGAACCCCACAGGAAAAAAAAGCGTAGGGGGAAGGAAAGAGCCCCCTAGGGAACCCCGCATCTTAGGAGAAGCACGATGCTGTGTTTTTAGCTGACACGGATGTCATCTCCGCCCGGGGTGGACTGAACATTAGGCTGTTATCATGTAAACATGCTTTCAGGTTAGCTGATGTCTGCCTGCCTTCCTCGAAGGATTTCATACTATAATTGCATGGTAAATATAACAAAACGTATTTCTTGTACACAAAATAAACACTATAGTTGTCCCTCAAATCATGAAAGATGCAATTAAATGAAAATCAAACTTGATTTTCACATCACAAACTATATCAACACTGGAATACAAACGGAATACAAAAGGAATCGGAAACACTGCCACATCATTAACTTCTCCTGCTCCCTTGCCACGCAGGGTGCCCAGGCATGTGGTTAGTAGTATCAGTGCTCACAAGCTTCCTGGGTCTGGATTCTGGTGAAGGGTTTGTGCGTGCGTCTCTGGTGCTTCACCATCATAGTGAATCTACATAGACTATATTCACAGACAGTGATTTTCTTATATTAAAGCAACATGACTTAAAGTGTGCATGATGTGAGCCCATATGGGCATTCTTCTGCAAAAGAAGTTTTTACATTTGTAGAAAATAAATATTTCACTGAAGCACACAGACAGGTTGATCTTGGGGCGCTGGAGAGTCAATCACCTGCTTTGCTTACGATCTTCAAAATATTTTTGGGCAGAATGAAAACAGAAGGGTGGAAAGGCTGGCTCTGAGAGTGATGACGACAGATTCCTAAATCCATTCAGTCTCGGTATTGGCTCTGCATCCTCAGGCTTGCAGTCCTGTTTATCCCATTATGAATATGAAGCATGCAAAGATTTTTTTTTTGCCTGGACTAGGCACTTATGCATGGCCGTGGAAACTTGAGAGGCTCTTGACTGTCGCGCAGGCTGCTCATAGAGTCCTCTGCTAAAATTCTCTGCTCTAGAACTTTTGTAAGATACAGAAGGCTCGGGTATACTTCAGATGGGTCCAATTATAGCCAAGTGTTTGCTAACTTCAAAGAGTTCATTGCGCTGGTTCCAAATGTTATCAATGTGGGCGGAGTCAACTGTTTGCATAGGATGTAGAGTAGCGCAGCGCGTTCTTTGGCCCTGTTTCAAGACTTCTTTATTTTAAGGCCTTTTTGTCTGCGACTCTGCAATTAGATACATTTAATGATGTCCTTGAACCAAGGAATGAAGTACTTCAGATTACTAGTGAAGCTGTAAGTGGAGGAAGGGAGATGATTTTTAAAGCTTAGTCCAAAGTGTACTTGTAGCAGCAGTGTGCAATAGAGTAAGAAGCGCTGTTAGGGGGCGGGGGATGAGGAGGTAAAGTTAAATGAATGATGGTCTAGACACCTGCGGTGAACCGCTTGAAGGGTTACTTTTCAGATGTTGGACAGATGTAGCAAAGGACAGATGACCCAAACCAAAAATTACACCTTGAGGAAGACGTGCGCATATATATTTGTAAGAGCAAATTTCCACTGCCCCACCCTTCTGTTCAAATAGTGTTTGGAAACTTTAAGATTATTACATAAAATTACTCGTAGCTATTTTTCTATGTACGAGACTCATATGTGCCTTCATCGCGAACTGCTATCCAGGTTTTATCCACCATTAAGTAACAATAACTGTGGCCCCAATCACAGTTTCCACTTCTCAGGTAACACTTCGATTTTTTTAAATCACACCTCATTTTTTCCATTCCATTTGTGGTACTGTGTCTGTTGTTGGTTGAGCATACTCGCATCGGCAAAGAGGTGCACCACCCCTTCCAGTCCCTCTCTGAAAGCCAATGTTTAAGGTGTTCAAAATTGTAGGCCATAGGATTTTCCATTTCTCTTGCTCAGACTGCATTCAGGAGCATTTGTACCATCCTAGAATCCTATGGGCCTTATGCAGAGTTTTGCCCAGTCAGAGCCCTGTGTGAATCAACGGGGCTCTCACTCCACCAAACCCACAGCTCCCATATCTCATTTAGAGGTAGGAGATGTCCCAGGCTTCCAGTGGTGTAGCCCCCACTGTCATTGCCACTGGAAACCTTTGACCAGTAGCCTGGTCCCTGCACAGCCGTCAGTCAAAGTATGCCTTGAATGCATGCCCTACTTAGGGAAGTTCTTCCAGGGTACATTTTTTCCTGTTCGAGACCACCAGTAAATGCCTGGCTGTTCCATTCAAGAAACAATACAAATGACCCGCTCACACTGGAAGAAAACTCCCAGCACACGAGGGCCACTTGTATTTTGCTTTTCAGAAACAAACCTGGGTTGTTTCTGAAAACCAAAAAATTATGCTGAAAAAGGCACACCAGCAATGGTGCCCGCTCGGCGACTGTACCTGCCTTCTGTGCAGTTTCTGTACTGGCAGATTCACAGAAGGGAGTCGGATTCCCACCAGACTGGCGGGGATCTCACCATGTGGCTGGCAGTCCTTTCCTATCTGTTTTATTACTGTAAAAGGGTGGCTTTCTCAGCCCTGCACCTGTAAGGCAGCTAGAAGTCTAGGTTATAATCAATGATAGTCTAGACACATTTGAGGTACACCTCTCGCAGAGTTACTTTTCAGAAGGGGGCAAGATGAGGCAAAGGATAGTCTGTCCCAGCCCAAAAGTACATCTTGAGGAAGAAGTGTGAAAACACCTTTGTAAGAACAAAGCCTGGACGCTGTACAGTGACAGTGTAACAGACAGCATCCCAAAATGGAAGCCCAGGGGTGCTCGGATCACATAGAACATAACACACTGACACCAGCTGTTTCAACAAAAAGGAAACGCCTAAACCTTACCTTTGCGACACATCTGCAAATTGATGTAGAGCCACCACCCTTTTATCTGTAGTGTAGTATCACCCAACTTGGCAGAGTGCCTCTCACTGAGCTTCTGAAATATGATCTTAGTGCAGACAGCAGACCTATTGCTTGTTCAGCAGTTTGATCCCTCTCTCCGGGTAGGCAGCAGAGATATCTCCCCTTGTAACAGACAGCAGAGCTATCCATTTATTACCACAGATAGCAGAGCTGTTCTGTACTCAGCTGCTTGATGTGATTTGTTAGCTAGCAAAGTTATCCCTCACTTCTGTCAGACAGCAGTGATTATTTTTTGCTGTTCTATCCTTCTCTCAGCTGATCTATCTATCTATCTATCTATCTATCTATCTATCTATCTATCTATCTATCTATCTATCTGTCTGTCTGTCTGTCTGTCTGTCTGTCTGTCTGTCTGTCTGTCTGTCTGTCTGTCTGTCTGAGAGAGATCCTCAGTACCATGAAAACAAGAGGGACTGCAAGCAGGGAATATGGAGCTTCAGGGGAAGGAGAGCCCCAGAGTACAGGGGATATGGCAGAGATACTCATCGGGTCAGGAATACCAGACACAAGCACAAACGGACAATGGCTTCGAGAGAACAAAAAAACGAGGCCAGAAGAGGGTGGACCTGTTCAAACAAGAGGGAAAGAGCAATACAAGCTGGCAAGGGTTAGAGGACGGACCTAAGCTCCCAAACCCCTCACGTGGAGCACTCGACAAAGAAACCATGACATGATCATCACTCGGTAATGTTCCCATCCTACATACCACAATACCCAGACTTACTTGGGGGCAGGGAATAGTTGAAATCAGTGCCCCGTCCAATGGAGTTAAACTCACAATTGCAGTCCTCAATCTGCTCCCAAGAGCCTCAAGCATGAAAAGACCAAAGAACGGACAAACGGTGTCCCGTCGAAAAAAGGATAACATCACAAAGGCCTGCCATTAGTCCATGGATGAAACCTTGAGAAAAGATATAGATGCACATGTCTGACCATCATGAATGGAGCTACTTCAGTTTGTAATTTACCAAATGAAAAAAAAAAAACACTATAACCATAGCCTGGTCTACAATGACATTGGAAGCTTGATGTGGAAATTAAATACCTCATTTCTAGATAGGACTGGGATGTTCCTTGCACAGCCCTGCACACTGTGAATATGAGCTGTGCGGGGGTGCCCGTGAGTGGGCAGTATTTCTTTATGGGGGCACAGTGAGCGAGGAGGTGCAGCATACAAAGTGTAGTACTCAGCACATATTTGAACACCGCCTTTATCTTTAGTGATGCCAATAAGTTAGATTTGTCAACACTTTCTGTGAAGCAGTCCGAAATCAGCAATGAATTCAACCAAAATATTTCAATCCAGGAGATTGGGTAGGAATGAGGTAGTTTAGGTTAATGGATAGTCCTGCGCTGCCTCGTTTAATGACATGCACACCAATCTCAATGATGGTGTGCTTTTCTGACCCTTAAATATTGACTGCCGCATATGGAGAACATACACGGAGGAGCTTCAATACCATTGGATCCGGGGTGGGAGACGGAGAAGGTGCCACCTTGATCAGGGCTGTGAAAATCCAACCAGTCCATCTTCTATGATTACTTCTTTCTGGAACTGCAATAGGTTGTTTGGTCCATGATTCCTGTGACACCCCTCCTATCCTGCTGCTCTGATCAACAACCGTACAGCACCAAAGGACCTTCTTTGGAGGGTTATGTCGCACTATAGAAATGTACATATGGAATGAATAGGAACCATGGCTCCATCCAGACTTACATTTACTGAACAACAGATGTGCTGTCAATACAGTGGGGCAAAGCAAAGCTCATTAAATATGAAAATCACATAATATGGCCCAAGATGTATGAGTGTGAAATGTAATAGGTCTCAGACGTCACACTGTTGAATTTGCATGCAAGGGTGAGTATTGTTGCAGCAACATTTGGGCAAAAGTTCCAGCAGGAAGTCATTTACATTCCAATACAGCTGCCAGGGCGGCCTGCCTTTAATCATATTAAAATTCAGGTTTCAGGTAGGACAAGAACACACGCCCCGTGGTAATTTAATAATAGGGCTGTTGTGACAACAGAAAGTCTAATATCTAGATTAACACAACACCTGACCTGATAGACCCATTAGGTTTTTAACGTGAGAAAACTCCACCTCTCCAACTGACTATGTTTCGCAGGCTGGAGTAGGGAAAAGGAAGGGGGCAACTAGCACTTTAGCTCCCCCTCTAGGAAGGAAATAGGTTGACCCCAGAAATACTCATGGCTGAAATAGATCAGCTTCCATTCCTGCCTTATAGGCCATGTTACCCTTCCTTGTTCTTTTCCAAAAGGAAGGCCAACTTTCCCAGGCTAGTTCCAAAGTTTCAAGAAGCCACCTTCCATGCACTTCAAATCCCCTGCGTAACAATATCAGGTGATGTTATTTTGAAGTGAGACACTGGCACTTCTAGTGACTCTGTTTTGCCACCCATCAGCTTCTTTCCCAGGGTGGCCCATATAGTTTATCAAAGTGAAACCTCAACTATTGGAAGGAGCGCAGCAGATAAGATGCCAACCTGCATTTTCTGTGCCCGATGAGAGTCAATCTTGCCCATGGTGTTGAATTTGGATAGCTCTGCCCAAATTCATTGCTGTCCCAGAATAATAATCACTTCGAGATATAGAAGCTTCTTAGAAAATTATTGTTTGGGATCAATGGAAGTGATACCACGTTTGCAGATGCTACGCCCTTTGTGTAATACAAGGAGAAATCTTAGCTGGTGTTGTGTGCATTGGTTTCTCTGGGGAGTCAACTCGACAGCAACTTGGTGATAAAAATCTACCCTGATATTACTTTAGGCTTTGAGTAAGAAGTCATGTGCAATGATTTCAATTGTATATCTATGATACGCATAAACTGAAGAGCCACTGGCTTACTTTAATCTTCATAATGATTATTTTCAGGGTTGACCTGGCTCGAATAAGTACAAATTCGTTATGGCTTTGATTCTATATTCTTACTGTAATTTAACTATTCTCAATCCATTGCTGTTGGTGTTATTTTGATATTTTGTTGTTGAACACCGTGAAGTTAGATTATTCTGGCATCTATTGCACCTTACAAATAAAATATAGCGCTACTTTGTTTGAATTGATTGCTGTTTGTAGATTGTTAAACGGAGTGCAAAAATCCCTAAGACGGGGTGCAAAAATGAGATGGAAAAACGTGTGTGTTGATTGTGTGGCAGCACTTAAGTTCTTTGCATCAAACACCATACTGAGTGCCAAATTATGCATGAGCCTGGAATACAGAAAAAACGAAAGAGAGTGCTTACCCTAGTTAGCGAACAACAGCCTGTGGTTGCTTTTAGCCCCTAGCTTTTAGCCCCTGGTTGTTGTGGACACAGAGGGGCGGGCAGAATCACTAGATACAGCAGCAGCGGCTGGCACGGATCGGGGGTAGCTGGGTTGGGGGAGTAAAGGGGGTTAAAAATAATTTTAAAAGACACCTCCTCAATGTGTCTCTCCCCGTCGTCCCTGGTCATCTCTCACGGCTGGAACAGGAAGTAGGAAGCACCCAGGCTCCCCATAGGCAATCACAACGCTGCAATGCAGGGTTGTGATTGGTCTGACTGCCGTGGTTCGGCGCTTAGCCAGGGAAAGGGAGCCTTGGCCTGTTCTCCAAGCAGGCTGTAATGCAGCCTGCGTGGAACACATGCAAAGTGCGCATGACTGTTTGGCAAGCCCCAGATGGCCGGCCAAACAGTATGACCACTTACAGTGTGCCACCACTCCTCCCTCTGCTCCTCTGTCACCAGAGCAGCCCCGCCACTCCCGCAAAGCTGCAGCAGCAGGAAAAAATAAAATAATAATAACCTCGAGTTATTATCATTTTATTTTTTCTTTCTTTCACTGCTGCAAAGCAGTGGTGTGACGCTCCTCAGCCTTAGCGGAGCAGCTGCCACTGAGCAGAGGGGTGGGTGGTAGAATCCGTGGGTACAGAAGGGTCGGGCCGGAATCAGTGGACCCAGCGACGGGCTATGGAACACTCCACTCACGGCAGAGGCAGTCCCAGCCCCGAGGGCCCGCCCGCGGAGAGTGGAGAGTTGGCCTCCGCTCCTGGGAGTCGCTCGGGTTTCGCCCTGTTCTGCTCACAGCAAAACACTTGTGCTCTTGTTGATATTAGTTTCCCCTGGAGAGCTCCTTTCATTTGGGTTTCAATGTGCGATTATGTGCAGCCTTGGGACTGGAATGTGTCCAGGTTTCAAGGCAGAGTTGAAGCACAGGGGCCAGACTGAGGGATTTCTCGTATGTGACTTGGCCTTGGCATAGGAGGGTGTTTAGAATTAAATCTTAGGAGGGTGTTTAGAATTAAATCTTAATTTGTTCTGCACAAAACAGATGCATTTCGCTATTTTCAATGCAATATGTTCATATCACTTACCATACCAAGCTTTCCGCTTTCAAGTGCCGCAGCAATAGGCAAACCAACCCCTCCCAGCTGCTCCGTATCACTGACATTTGTTGTAAGTGTGCAGAACCCCCAAGCTTCTAAGTGAGTGGTTTGGGGGTTAAATCTTCAGAGCAAAAACACAATTATAGGATAGTCCAGAGGATGGCTCCTGAATCCGCCCCCCGTATAAACTTTCAGACCTGTCCTGTGAAGAGAGGCCCGGAAATTAAACAGCCATGCCTGGGGGGGAACCTGAGAAGGGGGAGAGGGTGTGAATATAGCTCTCAAGGGAAGGGGCTCTCAGGGGGATTGGTTCGCATTTGAAGGGGCAGGACGGAATTTCAAGTTCTTTCTTGTCAAACAATGACATCTTGCCTCTGTAGCTCTTCAAATTAGTATTTTAGTTCAATTTTGTAATTGATAGTTGAATTTGAGCTGATATTATTTTAATGTCACTGACCTCCCACTTCATCAGTGAAAGGCCGAGACCTGCAGTGCCTCGATAGTGTTAAAAGACAGCAGAAGAGACATGAAAACGAGTTAAACATGTACAAGGCTGCATTGCAAAACAAGAATTGTGTTTTAATGTTTGTTGATATCACTGTTTGATTTGTTTAGATCGATGAGCTGTCTGTCCCCAGATTCTGACAAGCACATGGGGCTGCCGGAAGTTGCCGAGCCTTTCCGATGCTGCGGAAGGTGTATGTGTGAAGGGCTTTCACCTTTACAGAGTACATAAGCCTTCGCGAAATGTACACCGTGACCTACCGCCCTTGTTTGCACAAGCCTCCACCGAGGATGACAAATTAGCGCTGAGCATGCAGAGCCCTTGTTTTTGCTCCTGTTTCGCAATTCATCACCTCTTGTGACTACCACTGGGTAACTGGACTTGAGTCCTTCACTTACTGACTATCTACCACGCAGTCCTTCATTGGGTTAATACTCCATGTCCTGTTGAGTTGCTCCAGGGGAACCTCAACTGTCCAAATGGCCATAACCCCTACCTTTGCAAGACAATTGCATAAAGACTGGCCTTTAAAGGACAGAGCATGACCTCGACAGGGAGGGATGTTGTGCCATGCAGAGGTAACACAGGCTTATCACTGTGATACGTACAATCTGTGCTCTGCCCTTACATTTTATTTGGGTTCCAGAGTAGCGTGCTACACCTCGAAAAGCGCTAATGATGCCTCATAAGCGGTACCAAGTGCTATATAAATGCAAACCCCTCCCTCTTCGATCCCTCCACTATCCTTTTCAACCCAAATAATAGGCTCACAAGTCCACCGCTCAAATTAATTTCATATTTTCCTATACTAATCCACCACTAATCCTTATTAGGTTCCGGAGTAGCGTGCTGCTCGCGGAAAAGCACTACGACGTTTCGTCAGCGGTGGTAAACTCTATACAAATGCAATTACAATTTTATGACAAGACCAGAGGCTCCTATTATGCTTTCCAATCTTGCTTTATAACGAATGGCAGCCAAGATAATGAAATAAAACTACAGTTCCCAGAAGGCCAAACAACAGGATGACCAATGGGAAACAATGAGATCAGAACACCAACAGCCAATGAACGCAAAGTCCAAGGTATAACGATAGTCCTGACTGCGAACAGGCCTCTTTTCTTGCTACTCGCAGTCAAGATAAGTACATGCTATCGTTCTTTACTTGTTATTGTGGTTACTTATAGTGCATATTGCTTAATTTCGTGTTGTAAGTTGTTTATTGCCTTAACTTGCCTTGTAGTGCCGCGCGCCTCCTGTTTCTGCCTGTCAGCCTGTTGTCGGTGGTTTCCCCCCCGAGTTGGGTTCCCCCGGTCTCGCGCGCATCAGCCGTTTGCTCGACGCGAGGCGGAGCGGCCATTTCCTCTGTTTATTTTCCCGTGTAGTAGCGCTTTCCAGCGCGCTTCTCGCCCTTCTCCCCGACCATCTTTTGCCACCTCAGCTCCGTGTAGGCTCTGCTTTGTCCGGCTTCCTTTTGGGAGTGGTTTTCAAGAGGGATTTGAATGTATTTATCAATTCTTCAGTTGAACATGCTGTCGAGGCATCCATGAAACGTTTTTCCAAGGATATGGAAAACTCTATGTTATCACTTATGTCCAAAGCTTTGGCCCAGTCTGCGGGGGATAGCAGAAAAAGGAAATTGGTACCTGCCAGCACTAAAAGTTATTTTTCTGGTGCGTCACATAGATTGACTGAGGTTTCTCCTCACAAGGTTGAGGTCTTGGTACCTCCCAGGCCTCCTTCTAAGGAGGGGATTTCCGCTTCTGACGGCAAATGTAAAGCAAAAACTAAACACGCTGAGGTACCTGAGAAATTAATTATTTCCCACATTTTGGACACTGATGATGATTTTGGTGACGCTGACGACTTAGTGGTTAATCTCGATGCCGATGATCCTTCTCCCCATCTAAAAAAGCACAAATTGATCCTTTTTTCTCTACTCCTATTCTGGATACCGAAGGTACTCCCATGTTTGACCCTACTTTGATTCGTCACCCTAAGTCCACTGAATGGTTTCCTGTTTCCCATGTGGCTGATTATGTTTCAGCTAGGTTGCGCTTACCCTTAAATAAATCAATTAGGTCTAAACTCAAATCTGAATGCCCTAAGCCTTCCCTTCCTTCTCATATTACCAGTACCCCGTCTATTGATCAACCTTTGTTGACCTTTTTTTTCCCAGTTTGGGAAAGATCCACGCAAGGAAGTGGATAGGGCTTGGTCCATTTATCAGGACAAGTTGTTGGACATAGTTGGTCCCCTGGCACGTATTTTTGACTTGGCAGAATCAACCCCTCTAGACGGTACGGATTTGGACCCCCATGATATTTCTTTATGGGTTCAAAGGGCTTTCTGTTTTCTTGGCAATGCCAATGCGGCCATTCCCCACGAACACCGCAAGGGTCTCCTAATTAAGATGGATCCTAAATTGGCTAATTTAGCTACTTCAAATCCTGGCATCAAGGCCGATGGTCATTTGTTTGATGACACTTTGGTAAAAGATCTGAGTAAGTTTGTTACCACTTTCGATTCCCTGGACAAGGCCCAGCAATCTATCAAGAAAGTTTTCACCCCTCGTGTTTTTGGACAGTCTGGCAGAGGCAGGAGTCACTCTACCGCGCCGTTCTTTCCACAACCAAGGCTCCAGAGGCTCCTTCAACATCACCAATTACCAGGATTTCAAACCCAAGTTCTACCCCCAGAGAGGATGGGGTTTCAGGGGCCATGGCCAGAAGAACTTCAGGACCAATACCCAACAAGGTAAGCCCTTCTGTTCCTCCTCCTGTTGGGGGCCGTTTAAAATTGTTTCTTCCAAAGTGGCAATCTCTGACTGCAGACCCTTGGGTCATAAACTCCGTCCAAGGCTATCTTATATAATTCTACGCTCCACCTTTCCAGACAGTTTTTCCTCTGCCTCTCGTCTTCGCAGATGACATGGCAAACCTTATCTTTTCAGAGGCTCTATCTCTTCTCCAAAAACAGGCTATTCAGATCGCCCCTCTAGATCCTTCAGGTTTCCTCAGTTCTATCTTCCTGGTTCAAAAGAAAAACAAAAAGATGCGTCCGGTCATAAACCTGAAATGGTTGAACCAGTTCGTGGTTTATCGCCACTTCAAGATGGAGACCATCATCCATCTCAGAGATTACCTTCGCTTGAACGACTGGATGGTCAGAATAGACCTTCAGGACGCCTATCTCACCGTTCCGATTCATCATTCCCACAGAAAATTTCTACAATTTCAATGGCTGGGAGTAACTTACCAATTCTGTTCTCTCCCGTTCGGTCTGTCGTCAGCACCATGGTGCTTTTCCAAAATCATGAAACCTGTGGTGACTTATCTTCGGTCTCTAGGGATCCGATAGATTATTTATCTCGACGACATCCTCCTGATAAATCTTTGCACTCAGACTCTGTTATCTCATTAACACATCACTCAATCTCTTCTCTCAGACCTAGGTTTTCTTCTAAATCACGAAAAATCTATGCTAGTTCCTTCTCAACAAATAGAGTTTCTAGGCTCCCTTGTGGATTCTTCCACGGCTTCTCTTCATCTGCCTCAAGCAAAGATATCCAATATAAAATCAGAAATCTCCGAGGTGCTTCGCAGGGACTCGATTTCCCTCAGATCTCTTGCAAGGATCGTGGGTCTTTTGTCCGCTTCTATTCAAGCAATCTTTCCTGGTCCTCTTTATTATCGGGCCCTCCAGCGCCTAAAGATTTGGCCCCTGCGTCTAGGCCTTGCTTATTCCGATCTTCTCTCCTTGGATCAGGAGTCCCGACTCAAACTGCAATGGTGGTTAGACCATTTAGATGCCTGGAACGGCAGGACCATCTTTGCCTCAGCCCCAGATCTTGTATTAGAATCCGATGCAAGTCTGACAGGTTGGGGAGCCCGTTGTGGCACGATCTCGACTGGAGGTACATAGGGCCTCATGTAGGAAGCCAAATACCGGTCGGTAACGGCCGAAATTCGGTAAATATCCCGTTACCGACCGGTATTTTGGCATTTGCTATGTAGGGGGCTGATTTCTGGATTCGGTATTTACCGAATCGGAAATTAAGAAATCGGTAAAATACCGATTCGGTAAATACCGAATCCAGAAATCAGATGTAGGGAGCACTCTAAAGAGTGAAAATTAGTATTAGAAATTCGTTATTTACCACCAAATATAGGTTGGTGATAAATAACAAATACCTTGCAAAAAGCAATATTTTGCAGATTTAAGAGTGCCATGTGGCAGACATACATGCCCTTAGGGCATGTATGTGCGCCACATGTGCACACATGCAAGATTCAGGGGTGCAACAGGGTGTCAATGTGACACCCTGCCACCCTTGCATATGCTCCCCCATTACCGAATCGGTATTTACCGATTCGGTAATGAGGCATACCTTCCCATTGATTCCTATGGGCCTCCAGGCCCATAGGAATCAATGGGACGGTATGCCTCATTACCGAATCGGTAAATACGATTCATAATTACCGAATTTTTCCGATTCGGTAAACTTTACCGATTCATTACCTACATCACATTTACCGATTCATAAATACCGAATCGGTAAAATTCGGTATTTATGAATCGGTAAATGTGAGGCTACCTACATATGGCCCATAGTCTCTCGAGGAGTCGAAATTGCACATCAATTGTTTAGAGATGCTTGCAGGTTCCTTTGCAATCAGAAGCCTTGCAAAGAACAAGGTATGTTGCTCTATCCTCCTTCGCATGGACAATGTTTCTGCCGTACATTACATCAACCATCTAGGTGGCACCCGGACCAAACCCCTGGCGGAGTTAGCGAAGTGCCTCTGGGATTACTGTCTCCTCCACAGGATATCGGTCAAAGCGGAATATCTTCCAGTCAATCTCAATTCCATAGCAGACTGGCACTCTTTTTACCTATGAGATTCCAGCGATTGGAGGCTTCTTCCATCCGTTTTTCAATCTCTTTTTAAAAAATGGGGCCCTTTACACATTGATCTCTTTGCTTCCCGCCTCAATTCCCAACTTCCTCGTTTTTTCAGTTGGCGGCCGGATTCTTTGGCTCTCGCCACAGACGCCTTCCTCCAAATTTGGTCCTCTCATCTCAATTATGCGTTGCCCCCTTTTGTCATAATCAACAGAGTTCTAGCATAGACCAGACGTCAATTTGCCTCCCCGGTTCTTGTGGTCACTTTCTGGCAGTCCCAGATCTGGTTTCCCTCCCTTCTGGAGATGACGGTGGATTTTCCGATCCTTCAACAATATTCTCTTGGATCCCGCGGGTCAACCTCATCCTCTAATTCTGGACAATTCCTTGGTCCTGTCCGCATTGAAGGTCTCGGGTCAAACTTCTCTGACCTCCTCATTTCGCAAGAGGCTTCTCTCTTCATTAGCAGGGCTTGGGCCCCAGGAACAACTAAGGCCTATAGGTCAGCATGGTCGTTATGGGCAAGCTGGTGTTTGGGAAAATGCATCGATCCCTTTTCAGCACCTTTAAATTACATTGTCAATTTTTTGGCTTCTGAAGCCAGTTCAGGTAAGTCTTACAGGACAGTTAACTTGTATCGTTCAGCAATTTCCCTCAAACACTGTCCTATTGGTGGTAAACCGGTGGGCAAGTACCCACTGATTTGCCGTCTCCTGCGAGGTGTAAAGTTTTCTAAACTACCTTTACCTAAATATTCTCAGCTATGGGATGTGAATTTGGTTCTCAAACTGTTTTCTAGTTGGCCTGATAATGCTGTTCTTTCCTTGAAAATGCTTCCAGCTAAACTTACTATGCTTTTGTGCCTGGTTTCTATCAAACGTGTTTCTGATGTCAAGGCTCTGGATGTTTCTTCTCGTCAATTCACTCCTTCTGCTGTATTGTTCCATGTTAATAGATGTACAAAATCAAATTTGAATACTGTTTTTTTATCCTTATTTTCCTGATCATCCTAAATTGTGTGTAGGTCAATGCCTTAAGATTTATGAACAAAGAACTTTTGATATCAAAATGTCCACCAATTCCCAACTTCTCATCTCTTTTCGTAAACCCCATAACCCTGTTTCTGCTGCCACCTTAGCCCGTTGGGTTCGGTGGGTGATGTCCCTAGCTGGTATTGATGTTTCGGCTTTTGGGGCCCACTCTACCAGAGGAGCCATGGCATCCAAAGCTTTTTGGGCAGGCTCCAGGTTGAAGGACATCCTGAGATCGGCTGATTGGTCCAATGACAATGTATTTCGTTTGTTTTATTGCAAACCTGTCATCTCTGCAGCTTCTCTAGTTGTTAAAATGCTTTAAACAAGCATAATAGGAGCCTCCAGGCTTGTCATAAAATGTAGATTTTCCTAGTTAAATTATGTCAGAAAATCTTAATTTTATTAAAGACACAGAGGCGAGTATTATCCCACCACAACACTTCTTAACATGTGTTTTTTCTCCCTCCCTACAGTGGCTGCAGCTTTACCTCTCGCGTCTTCCTGATGGGACTCTGCTTCCTTCAAAGGAGTCAGCTTGGACTTTCACTGCTTCTTCTGACCTCGTAGATCGCTCATCCCTCACTCCTGCTTCCAAGACGACCTTCCTGGACTTCAGTCAGGACCTTTTTACTTGGACTTTGGCCTTATGTATTAAGATTTTCTGACATACTTTACTAGGAAAATCTACATTTTGGTATACGGTGGGGGTGAAATTGTCCTGCTCAGGTTTATCTCCCTGCAAACATCTTCTGTCGCATATGCAGAAATAGTGTGTGTAGAGTTGACCAATCATGTGTAATTCCTGGCCATAGCCATCTTGGATTCAGCCATGTGGACCAGGATGGTTCATGGGGGCATCAGTGTCTTCAGAGTTAGGGGAGTAGATCAGGAGTCAGAATAATCATGATAATGGGATTAGTGGATTTGGGGGTTTCTGCCCTAATTCCTGTATGTTTTGCCCAGTCTTTCACCTCTCAGCAGTTGAAGTCTCCAATTGAAACACCTCATCTCATACTCCCAAATCCCAATAACTCCCATTACTGGCCCCATAGGGATTACAGAGTCCTCAGAATGAGTACCTTGGACTGCTTACATCTTGAAAGAGATAGGGTCAGTCACCATTATGACCCGGTAGTATGGTTTGCGCAGTGTGGTTTCCGCAGCGATAAAATACATCTTTGTGGTTTAACATTAACCAATTTATAGCTCAGCTTCCATATGAGCTAATAATGCACAAGTGGTATAAGTTGACCCTTCTCCTGCCTGTAAAAAAACACTTATCTGTGGAATGCGTGTATTTGGTTGTCATTGCAAGAGAAATGCTGTACAGATGGTCCTTTGAACATGGTATATAGGACTTTTTCAGGAAATGGGTGCACTCCCCACTCCCGTGCCAAAGGTAAAAAATTTGGGAGTACAGTTTGATGAAAAACTCTCCTTTGTAGGTCTTGCCAATGCCATCACTTCGTCATGTTTCTTTACTCTGAATTTCCTTAGGAAGGTTTTTCCTTTTGTCCCTCTCGACCTACGTAAAGCAGTCTTTTCTAAAATTGACTACCGCAATGGACTCTTTCTGATTGACCACAAGAAAGCTCTGGACAAACTACAAATTGTCCAGAATGCGGCCACGAGGTTGCTTTTAGGGATCCTAAAATATCAATCGGTGTCCAGGTCTCTCCCCTTACTCCACTGGCTTGCGGTTAAAAAAACAGGGTTATGTTCAAATCCCAGTGCATAGCTTTTAAGGCCCTCCATGTTGAGGGTCCAGTCTCTATTAAGCAACTCTTCCATCGTTACATCCCTGCCAGAAACTTAAGATCTGCCTCCCAGGCTAATTTGGGGGCATATTATCAAGAAGCGGCGTTAAAATTATCGCCGCTTTAGCGGCAGAAAACTGCCGCTAATGCGGCGATAATGGGCTTTAAAATATGCCCTTGAGAATTCCCATAAAAGCCCATGTTCTGGTGTCAACATGGGCTTCTATTGGAATTCTCTGCGGCACATTATCAATCCCTGCCAGAAACTTAAGATCTGCCTCCCAGGCTAATTTGGGGGCATATTATCAAGAAACGGCGTTAAAATTATCGCCGCATTAGCGGCAGAAAACTGCCGCCAATGCGGCGATAATGGGCTTTAAAATATGCCCTTGAGAATTCCCATAAAAGCCCATGTTCTGGTGTCAACATGGGCTTCTATTGGAATTCTCTGCGGCACATTATCAATCCCTGCCAGAAACTTAAGATCTGCCTCCCAGGCTAATTTGGGGGCATGTTATCAAGAAACGGCGTTAAAATTATCGCCGCTTTAGCGGCAGAAAACTGCCGCTAAAGCGGCGATAATGGGCTTTAAAATATGCCCTTGAGAATTCCCATAAAAGCCCATGTTCTCGTGTCAACATGGGCTTCTATTGGAATTCTCTGCGGCACATTATCAAGCCCATTATCGCCGCTTTAGCTGCAGTTTTCTGCCGCTAAAGCGGCGATAATTTTAACGCCGTGCTTGATAATATGCCCCTGAGTTTTTCCCAAGTTTAAAAGAGTTACCTGGGGAGGCAAGAGCTTCGCTGTGGCCACTGCCAAACTCTGGAATACGATGGCGCTAGCACTTAAAAACTCAAAAAGTCTGTTCACATTTCGTAAAGCTCTTAAAACTTGGCTATTTAACTATTAGCTTAGCATCCCTTTCTACTTTTCTTGTGTTCCACTGATGTCTGGTGTTTTCTTTCACTCTGGTCCGCCCTTTTCTTGGAAGTCAGCGCCTAGACACCTGCGGGTAGTAGTACGCTTTAGAAATCATAATTTCATTTCACTTTATACAAAACCTGCTTGTGGAGAGCATTGAAAAAATTGAGACATTAAAATGTGATACATCACTTACAAAGAAATTCTCAGTGATCATTTTTTGTTTTATCCAAGTGATATCAGCTGTGAGGACAAAGGCTGTCAGGAAACTTCACATTCGGATGAGTTTTTTTAAGTGCCATTTTTAGGAGTCAAAGTAATATAGGATGTGTAAGATTCCAGACATGGGTGGATTTCAATATCACTGCTGGGGACAGGGACCGTATATCCAAAACAAGTTGGATTTTCAAGAGGTTGACAAACGGAGCGAAGTCAGATCTGTGGCTATTATGAAATGGACATTAATCACCAAAATCAGAAATATAACCTTCAGGGCAGTATGAGGTAGGTGCAAAGATTTAAACCTAGTCTGAGAATATACATTTAGGTAATCCATACCAACCTCTATTAACTCTAAACAGGAGGAAATGTTGAACCAGTCAAGAAGACTGGCTTGCCTACCTGAGTTATTTAATGCAGGCAGATAGTCATTATGCAAGTATTTAACAAATGAGCCATCTGCAGAGTAGGATCAACATGTGAGTTGTAATAACTAACTGAGCTGTAGCCAACGTAGAACAGAGCACCGGATACCAAACAGTTTGTCGCCTATCAGGGTCTATGAAGAAAGTGAGCAATTTTTACTCGCTGATAGCCAGTGCATGAGCCCATGAGCAGTCACAGTTATTTTTTGCACTTCAGGGCTCACATTAGACAGCTGAGCTATGCATGTCTGAAATCAAGCCTATAGGGGTGCCATATCCTGATGCTGACTTTTTCACCAAATTGCCAACACAATAGATTCAACGAAGAACTTGTCTAACTCTAATCTGTAATATTTGTCTAGAGCCCATCTATCTAATTTGCAACCAGTTCATAATAGTTGCCAGAGCATGTGGCCAGCTCATACATACCTTTAATCATGATGAAATGGTGGATGAACTAACGCTAGAGAAGCCCTATGTAGTGATTGGGGGGAGTACTAGCCCTAGCAGACTGACCGGGAACCTGAGGCAGTGTTTTAAACTACAGCCCGCTGTTTGCCGGCTGTATGAAACAGGACTATATATAGCATTGGTAGCGTCAACTGCCTTCTGGCCTGTATGAGAAAGGCTCTCAGTGGCCATCAGAAATCTTTCTACAAGACCTTTCAGGGTGAACTTTCAGGAGTTGTGGTGTCTCAGGCTCAGAATTCCCACACTTTCTTTAAGTGAGCTAATTAAGGAAAGATTGTGTTGTGGATATGCGTATGGCTTGCTAGTGTGTACCAGCTCCTATAGTAGATCAAGCACTTGTCATTTGTATCCTCCCTGTGCCTGAGAGGACCAAGCAGACAAATAAAAATTATATTTTGTGGACGTATCTTGGACTGCTATGGCTGTGGTCATAGGACGGTGCAGTCAGTCATGCCTCAAGGGATGGGCTGGAAGAAAGACAGCATCATCGCAAGCAGCACTAAAAACCTCACGTAGGGCGTGAGAGACATCTACAGATTGAGCTGGAATCCAACATGTCCTTCCTCTGTAGTAAACATGGTCGGAACTTGGAGCCATACTCAAAGTCTGGAGAACACACCACAACTCTACAATAGTAAAACACATTAGTTGGGAATGTGAGATTCTGTTTTCCAGCACACTCTTGCGGACAGTCTAGGCTGCCATTTGGTTTGTTTTATCTATATAGGAACCACCCATGCATTATTTTAAATGTGCACCCCAAACGAAGAATCGCTTGTTAGTAGTCACAATTCCAAAGCTTCCTCTTAGCGTGTGTAGGGAGCACCAGGGGCCTGATCTAGGGGACGGCAGTAAAGGAACTTATGCCACAGAAACTGCAGGAGACTCATCGCTCCTCCTCTGCATTCACATGCAGTTTTCAGGGCTCACATTGGTTGTAGCAGTCTGTCCATGCAGTCATGTCACAGAAGTGATGGAAAAGATCCACCTGAGAAACGGGAAACTCAAAATTAGGCAGACCGTTTTCCACCAGGTTGGCGCTTTTAGTAATTGTGTTGCAATTAATGCCATAAACGCAGTAATATGTTCTTTTCCAAGAACTCTGCTCCAATAACTAATGCCCGTCTCTCAGTAAAGTTTTACATCTGTCTTCAAGAGTCCTCTTCTCTGGCAGACTTCCTGAAAGCCCTGCAGCAGAACTATGCTGGTATATGTAATGTTCTGTTGTGGTTTGTTTTGTTCTGTTATATTATGTAACGTCATGTGCACCTGTCTACCGCTTACTACTATTTTGCTGTTTTCTGACACTTGCCCAATTTTGGTGCACTTTGTGTTTCAGGGAACTCTATGACTGGATTCAAAGTGGCCTTTTCACACTGTATTGGTTGTGTTTCGTATTCTAAGTGATGGATTACATTACATGGTAGCTGGCTAGATCCTGTTATGGATCGGTGTGGGGCATTACATACATGGATACATGTGCAAAAGGACATTGCGTAGAAGTGTTCAACTAGAGGCTGCCTAACCAATTCTGCTCTAATTATTCCCTATTAAAACAACTCCTGTCATTTGTACTTCATTCACTATGAGAAAACAAAGAAATACCAAAGATGGTCGTCTGACACAATAATGTGGCTGTTTAGGCACAAGTTACCGAATCGCAAATAGGGCTTTGTACATCACAAAAAGCCTTTCTGCAGTCGGGGCGTTTCCAAACGCAAAAATGCTTCATACATCTAGCCCCAAATTGTATTTTGCATTTTGTACACTTGAAAAAAAATGTGGACGTAAACAGACCGATTTGCAAAATCGGGCCTTTTCCGACCGCCAAAAATGCTTTGTACATCATCGGTCTCTATATTACTTAGGCCTTCGACCTGTTGTGTGCTCCTTTGAATAACAGTTGTGTCCGCTTCTGAGGCAGGAAGATTTACACCCGCTTAGTTTAGGTTACTTTGAGTATTTATAGAGTCCTCATACCCCTGAGGGTCTCTTAATGAGTGCAAAGTGCTTAAAACGACCAGGTGAATTCGTTGCTGTTAAGTACTGTATAAATAAATGGACACATGCACGTGCCTCCGAGTCCCTATGAGACCCCGGTGCCTCATGCACCTAGTTAGCAGTGGGCGCATGCCCTTCACTTGACCCAGTGACCGCCCTCTCACCTTTGTGTTGATAGAGAGGCTGCCTTGAAAGGCTAACAACTCGTACAGTTTATGCTTCATGCGTCACCATTTGTTTCCCGTTCACTAACGCTCCGTCTCATTCTACGGGGCGCCAGGTGACATTGCAATGAGGGCGCGTGCGTCCGCTGCACTGCACGCTGCACTTGTTCTTCAAACAAAGGGACGACTTCCGTATCAATCCGCGCCAACGGTTTCTTGGCTAGGAGACAGTTCAGCCTTTACTACGAATTAAATATGTCACCCTAGCCAGGGCGCATTATTAGAACAGTGCTTGGCAAATCTGGCGGCTGCACCACTAATAGCTGAATCATGAATGTAAGCTCTCATATTAAATGTTGCTCAAGATAATCAGTTCTCAGAGCTCATTTTTATTAGTTCAACAAAACTTGTAGTTGTATAGGACGCCGCCCTAAGTGCATAAGTGAAGGTATGCAGTTTAGCAAATCACAATATTTCTTTCTTAACTATTACTATGCTTAATATTGACACATAGTTACGCAGCAATGTTTAACACATGAGGTGCCACTAAGACAGAAGATCATGGACCCTCAGAGAGTGAAAATGGCCTACCAGGCCCATCTGGTCCGGCTAAAAGCCTGCCTTCTTAATCCTCTGGATTCTTAAAGCCTTATCTACGAATTTGCAATGTAAGTTTTTTTTTTTTTGTCAAATTTCTTTTTATTGAGATTTATAGCACAATAAGTTGCAATACAATCCAGTCATACAAAAAACATAAGAAGTCATCTAGAAGGCATAGCAATGTGCAGCGTTCCCCTATGTCTCATGGAAGCAATTGAAGGTTTTTTTTATTTCAAAGTGTTTTATTGAGTTTTTCATACCGGTAAAATCGCTTTTCTGCAACAGGGTACAAGTCAATCTTGGTTATAGCTCTTTGGTTACAGGTAGGGGATGTACATGTTAGCCTGCACCCCATTCTGATGTCTTGTTAGCAGATTAGGGACAGCTGAAAGAGAAGGAGAGAGTAGAGAAGAGAGGGAGAAGGTAGCTACAAGAAAACTACTTTCGCAATGGCCTAATCGGGGCTCGTTTTTTTTTTTTGATTTGCGGGCAGCTGCCCCCCGCCCCCCCCCACAAGGGATCTCACGGGGGTTCATAGGGGTCCAGATACTCGTCCAGCAGTTTCCACATCCCCCTAGAAGCTGGTCTCCAGGATGAGTTTTGTAATGCAATGCTTTCGGTGCCCCTGAGGTATGTCACCCAATTGAGCCAGCCCTTGAAAGATGTCTTTGCTGTATCTTTCCAGTTGGATAGGGCCATTTTCACTGCCGAGGTCAGGTTTTGATTACCAAACAAATGGTAAATAGATGAACTATGGATGAGGCTGGAGCATGCCTGGCAGGTGCACTGCCGAAAGCTCCAAACTCGGACCAGGAAGCCCACAACTGGAGCTCTGACTAGACTCAAAAGGATCCTCTTCACATTCTCCGGGGGTGGGGCCATCAGATTACGTAATGCTACTGCCTGGGAGTTTACCAATTCTATCCTCTTTACATTTTGCGGGGGTGGGGGCATCAGATTGCATTATGCTACTGCCTGGCAGTTTACCAATTCTATCCTTACACGAAACACGGACTGACCTAGAGCCCAGACTTCACAAGTGCTTTGGGAAAGACTATTCCACATTTATTTGTTAACTCTTAGCAACATCTGCACGTGTTGCATAAACAGATGCATGCATTGTTGTACCATTACCTCACAGCATAATCCTGACAGCCCATCACACTAGCATTACTGCACTGGCCATGCTACCTATAGTTTCTGAGATGAATTATTCATGGGCTCTTCTGAACCCTTAGAGACGGGGTCACTGACCCTGGACTGACTCAGAGCAGGTTAACATTACCTGCTGCCAGGCAAAAAGGTCATGTTACATATTAACTCACTTGTCACGTAAAGGCTTGGAGGTGTGCAGTGAAGGGAAGAAGTATTGAGTAGCCAGGCTCATAACTGGCCACATGAGGCCACTGGTCAGTTAGGAAGTTGGTAGAATTTCCTATCAGTCAATCCACCTGTCCAAAGCTGGTGGGGCTGGGACCACAGAAGAGTAGAGTTGAACAAGTGCCCCATCCCACCCAGTAAGAATCTTGCACAAATCTATGGTACAGTCACTAGTTGTTTTTAGTACATCTTGAACACTGCTGGTTACGAGACAATACAAACTGGATCTACTCCGTCCACAAGATCACAACAGGCTCTCTTAAGTGCGTCTCATTAATACTTGTGCAAGAAAGTGAAGATGGGCTGGAAAGACACTTTTTCATTATAAGTTGCATGCAAAAGTGTAGAATTGTACATCTTTCCTACAGAGATGTCAAGCAGCAGAGCCTCTGACTTGCCTTCTGCTACCCCTTGCAATGCATCTGCTATCCATAGTTTCAGGGGTAATGCATACAGAGGCAGTAATAGAAAGAAAGAATGGCTTTAAGAGCTGCATTCACTCCCTGTAGTCTCCCCTTTGCCTTTCCCAGGCCTCTCAGCTGCAAACAGGAGGATGATGATGGGGAAAGGGTGGTACGATGGGTGAACTTTGTGATAGTCCTATAGGTGAAAGGATGTGTGATATCACTTCTTCAGGCATTTTGATACACCCTACCAAAGAGCCCAAATAGACTTAAACCGGCCTGGGTTGCTTTTGTTACGGTTCAGAGGGGATCTGGCCTGGCAGTGCAGGCTGGACTCACCCTCTTTGAGCAGGACCAAGGCTGATTTACATGTGGCTGGTCCTTTCTGAAGTGGTATGGTGGGCAACAAAACATCCAGTTGGCTGGAATGCAGCTCCTAATAATTACCAGTGGTTGAGATTAATTCAAGCATTCCACTCATAATATTTTTGCTCTCCTTGGCATTTTGTCAAGTTGTAGCTATGCTTGACAACAGCCTAGTTGTGAGAGAACCATATGGTCACAAGTCTACCTATGACACTAGCCTAAATTTGAATGATACTTCTCTTACCTTTGTGAACTTTGAGGGGCACTGGACTACCAGTCACTTCGCCATGGCCGGTCCCAAGCCTGGCATTTAGGAGGAGGGTTATGCGTGGGGGCTAGGTAACCCACCCTGTAAAAAAAAAAAACTAGCTACGGAAACATCAACCAAAAGACATCCTGGCCTTAGGGAGAGAGGAATCTTTTTCATGGAGATCTATGATGCCTTGTGGTGAAGCCAGTGAGCCCTGGGAGTCACAAAGCCGATACACCTGCTTTCAATCTAGAAAAGGAGTGTGAGGACCATGCATGAGACAGGCAAGACACCCCAAGTGGCAGCAGAGATGAAAAACTAAAACCTTGCCCCGCTTGGCATCATTGAGACCAGGAATGCATTCAGAAAGCAGTGCTGATGATATCACCAGCAGCCAACAGAGTTCTGATTGGATAGGAAGTTCACAGTCCCAGAATCATCACAGCGACCTTCCACACATAGAACAAGCATTTGCAATGCAATAGGTCTCGCATTTACGATAGTTTGAGCTATTGGCATTGTAATTGACAATGCATTTTATTTATGTGTTGTTTTTGAAACAGATAAATAAAAGGCATTGTCATTTACAATGCCAATAGCTTAAACTCTTGTAAATGCAAGACCTTTATCATTGCAAATGCTTTTTTCGCCGTGCTATAAATTATTTTTAAATGCGTTAGGAAAGAGCAAGTCCGACAAAGCTATTTGAGAAAAAAGTGCTTGAAGGCTGTAATTAAAGCCTACCAAGTAACAACACGCGTAACAGGGGGTATCATCATGAAAGGTTACAAAATGAGACAAGGTGGTACTAAGGAGAGACGGCTAAGCCTATTGACCAATGAACAGCCACAGTTTACAGTGGACAATTACACAGGCCAATGAAAAATATGACCAGAGAGTGGGTGGAGCTTCAAGTCCCTACCGTTATTAGACTTATCTCCTGTATTTGACACCTTAAAAGAATCAGATTTTTGCTCCACAAAGAGGACCTCCAAGTATGTATGTAATCTCCCGGGTGCCTTCAGGCGGCAGGGATAATGTAATCAGCACGGGTTTGCACTACAACTGGGTGCACAGCCGGGGCGCGCGCACTAGCAGCACTTAAAAAGTCTGGCAGGAAAAGTTTTTCTGGGTCATACACTTTCTCCCTCGCCCTGAGGGGAACCCAGACTCGCCAACAAAGTCATGCACGACAACTAAGACCAATCCAAACCAAACCAAACCTGTGAAACACATTTTGAGGAACCAAACAAAAGTACAAAAACATGTTAAAAGTAAAACTAAGACGAATCGTTGCCTTCAAAGTTTTCACTGAATGTTTCCATCACATTTCATAGGACGACATTGATTTGAAAACACAGTTCATGGCATTTTGTAACGTACAGTGAATGCATGCGTTTTGGTGTGGAACGCTTTTGTTTTGGTAAGTGTAGGTATGATTTGAGCTCCCTGTCACGCTTGCTGTGCCGCAATGGCAGGTCAGGATGCTCTCGGAAATAACTTCTGTGACGTATGTACACATCACTGTGTAAAATGCTATATGTGGCTGTTGGACCTATGTCCTAGGGGTAGCTTGGCTCAGGTCAACAGGCTTACATCTCCACTTGGCCCCTCATGCTTGCATCCTACCCAGCCCGCAATCTTGCGCAGCACCACTCAAAAGAAAGGACACTACACCGATCAAATTTTAAAGTTTACTAGAATTCTTCCACTTTCCTTCTTTTACGGGAATTCTCAGTTCCACATGACAGAAATAAACATTACATTTGCATTTAAAATGACAATACTATTCCAACGATACATTTCATAACGCAGTCTCTTAAACACCCTCCGAGCTTCTCCTCCCGCCTCGAATCTGGAGACCTAGTTACATTTCTACAGGGCGTGCTTCAAACCACATTTCAAAAGAGCATTTAGTCCCATCTAAACATTCGATCTGAGGGTTCCCCTCACAGCTATACCTCCTGACTCTTATACTGCCAATCCTACTCAATCTATGCCTTTTAGGCGCTACGTTGGACATTCACTGCTGCTGGCAATTCATTGGTTAATTCTAGACGGTCTACAGAACTCTGCTTACTTCCTAACAAACAAGCCATTACATTTTTTAACATTGTATTCGAACTCAGGCTGTCACTGAATGGGAGACTGCTCTTCCTCAACACCGTGCGGGAGGACTGTATTCCCCGGTTGTCAGTCTCGTGTTAAATTAAGTCACTTTCCCCGTACTATTTGCCTAGAGCTCGTGTTCCCCAGTGACTGATCCTAAGGGATACCAGGACAACACCTGCCCGCTGCGGCGTACTCTCTGGTGCCCTCCGGGGACTCTCTTCCCCCCCACCTTCTCCTTCTAGTGCCCCGCTTACTGTGTGATCGCGGTGGTCGTCCAACGAGCAGTAGCGCTTAACCCGGAACTGAAGGGTCCTGTTACAGGGTGACTGAACTCACAGCACCAGATGGGGAAATCTTGACATAGGGTCGGAGGGCGTCACACTAGACACCCCCACCGAAGCGCCTCTCCCAACGCTTACCCTTCGAGAGGGTGTCCTCCGTTGTCGCTGGCCTTCCCTTGATGCTCTCCACAGCTACGGGCCTCACTTCCCGGCGGACTTGGCCAGCCGGCCGGGCCCCGGTTTGATTCGGACTCCGTTGCGGGATGCGCCCGCTGCCTCCAGAAACAGCGTGTCTTACGGGGCGCGGCCTTCCTTGGCTACCGGCAGCAGAGAGGGGCGGCGCTACAGCCCCTCTCACGTGATATGAGGATGCCGGCCTCCAAGCCTGTCGCGTCCCTCTCTTCCCTCAGGCGATTCTCCTCACCCGGGCAACGGCGTCGCCCGCTCACCCGCTCCTTACAGGGAGCCTCTCCACAAGCTCTCGTCAGCAGCGAGCCACCTCCAGAGGACGACAGGAGCCCTCCGATCTCTGGGTGGCGGCGGTGATCGTTTCAGGTAGGGTCTCGTGGAGAGAAATAGGGGGGGGGCCAAATTAAGGGTGCCAGTCATTCTTCGGTGCAGCTGGTTTGGAGTCCAGAACCCTCTTATTTCCTGGGGGTGGACATCGCCCCTTCAGCTGGGGATGAGGGAAGGGGGGTCGATCACAGACTGATCCTGGACCTCTTTCAAGGAGTCTGGCCACCGGTGAACCCCAAGATAACGCTGTCCACCAGATCTCCGACTGCGTTCAGGGCCCGGTCGCAAGGTTAGGGGTGATGTCACCAGGATTGGAAATCTGTGCAGGCCCTTAAACCTGTCCGTTCCCTTTCAAGCACAACCACCTCCTCACACAGGCGCCTTACTCCTGTTTTCCACGCAGTCCACTCTATCCTAAAATGGCTGCCCTCCTGCCACCTCTATTTATTACCTTGGGCCTGACTTGCCAGAGGGGCCCAGAAGGTTCCGGCACCTCTCATGGCAGTCATGGCCCAGGTGCTGAGGTGACAGTTGGTGCCACCATTTTGTGAATGTCACCTTCTTCATCTATTTTCCTCAGTGGAGCACCTTGCGCCTTTCCCTCAGGTGGTGAGGATGAGGCGCCCAGAACCTCTATATCAGCACCCAAAAAGTTTGGTAGACAGAAAAAATGAGAAGGGGGAAAGGGACAAAAAAAAAAAAAAAAATGAGGAGGGAACTGCCAAAGGGCTGACAGGTCTAACAGTGGCGAAGTAAATGCAAACAAAACAACACAAAATCAGCTCAGCTGTTTGAAGTGAGCATGAGAGCAGCCTGATCAATTAGTAGCCTAAAAATAGAGTTCGAGTCTGATCAAGGTTCACGCATCTATTCATCCTACCGAGGTCGGAAAATAAGTACCAGTTTTTGTGGGTGGCAACTACTGTGCCACCGTAAATCACACAGACACCTATGACAAGGTATGAAGTGCTACAGAACTAAAAGCAGGACTACATTACCCAGTATGCACCTCCACAAATATGACTAGATGATCTCTTCACGCCTGCAAGGGGACATCTTGGGATCACAAATGCATTACAAATGTTATGAACGTTCTCGGGTCCAAACAGGTATCATTCAGGTCTGCTGGGTCTTCTGGAATTTGTCCCCTAGCTCCCAGCGCTCTCCCCTCCCCCTTCCTTTCTCACCGGCTGCACACAAAAACTCACCAGCATCCCCATCACATTGGTCCAGAGCCTGGAAATGCCATTGGACATGTCCACTTCTCCTGCGGCTCTGGACAGGCCGCCTGGTCCTCCTCCTCCATGGCTGCTCCCCCACCTCAGCAGTGCTTCAGCCCGGCAGTGTCAACAACCCTTTGCCCCTGGCAGTACCTAGGGGTGCAGCGTTTTTTAAATACTTTTCCGCGGTCCCGGGGCAGCTTCACCATGCTCTTCAATCCCTGCTTAATCCACCTCAAAGGGGAGCCGCTGAATTGTCCCTTCGGACAGTGGGTACTGGCAGGTCGGGTCCAGTTCTTTCATTGCGAACCCCCCCGGGGTCTCCAGATTCCTGCCGCCTGTCGAGCGCAGGACGGTGGAGTTGACATTCCTTCGAAAACTTTTCATAGCTAAATGAGGCAGCTACAGGCACACTCCAGCTGAAGCCTGGACTGCACCACAGAGGGGCGCACCAAGGGAGTCTGTAATGTTGAACACATGAGTCATTCTACTGGAAGGCTTTGCAGAACGCAATACCCCCGACAAAATATATATTTCAAAACAGTCAGGTTTGCACAAGAAGTGCTGGCAAGATGAAAGTTAAAAGGTAGCAAGAAGCACAGAGGAACACTTAGAAACTCCCCTTTCTCCTGAATGGACTCTCCCGACTTCACATGACTGCTCACACTGTCTGCCCACCAGCTAAGGCCTTCAGCAACAAAAGGTGCTGTGATGTTGATGTCGGTCAGGCTCTACGCGCAAGCAAACGATCCAGTCCGGGTGGGCGGGGCCTAAAGGAGACAGGGCAGTTACCAAAAAGCCTCACTTTCAATCGGAGGCCAGCGTTTACCATAAAGGATGACGCCAGCCAATAGAAAGGATGGGCGGAGCTCCCACTCCACTTCCGAAATCGGCTCGATTACAATAGATCTCGCAGAGCGAGCAGCACATGCGCTGCAACTCTAGGCGAGACCTAAAAACAGGATCAACATGAATATTATCCAGTGCTATGTACCTGCAAATAATAGCAAAGAAGAGGAAAAATAACAGTTTTACAACAGACTCCTGTCCATGCTGGAGAAATGCCCTGAGAGAGACATCACAATACTGATGGGGGACGTCAATGCCAAGATTGGAAGTGACAACACCGGATACAAAGAAGTCATGGGCAACCATGGCCTTGGCAATATGAACGAGAATGGTGAAAAGCTTGCAGATCTCTGTGCCCGGAGCAGTCCGGCGATAGGCGGCAGTGTACTCCCACACAAAATACACAAAGCAGCAGGGGTGCCACCAGATGATTCAGCAGAGAATAACATTGTCCATGTCTTCATTGCCAAGAAGTTCCTGCAGGATGTGAGAGCGATGAGAGGAGCAGACGTGGTGTCAGACCATCACATTGTCATGGCCAGGCTGAGGCTAAAGTTGAAGAAAGCATGTATGGAACCAACTAACCGACGGCAGCGAAATTACACCACCCCTCTCAAATATGTGCAGAAAACGAAGTGAATACTCAGTCACCCTCAGCAACAAGTTTCAAGTCTTTCAAGAACTAGAGAACGAGAGAGAGACAGAAGAAAATCAGTGGGAGAAGATCAAAGAAACAGTGACATCAACCTGCCAGGGTGTACTGAGTCCCAAGAAACACCAGCATAAAGAATGGATCCCCACGAGACTCTCTGCAAAATCCAAGATAGAAAGGAAAAGAAATCTGCAGTCAACACCAGCCGAGCAAGAGCAGAAAAAAGCAAAAACTCAGGGTGACTACACCGAAACCAACAAGGAAGCAAAGAGAAGCTTAAGAGTAGACAAGCGAAGATTCATCAATGGTATTTTCACAGAAGCCCAGAAAGCAGCAAACTATGGAAACTTGAAAGAACTCTACGACATAATGAGGAAAATCTCTGGCAGTTACAGCAAGACAGAAAGACCTGTTTAAGGCAAAGCTAAGGAAGATAATCATGGGTAACGAATGCCAACAATGAAGATGGGTGGAGCAGTTTGAAGATCTGCTGAACCAGCCCGTGTCGCAGTCTCCACCAGACATACAGCCAGCTGACAGGTACTTGCCAATTGACTGCAGCAGGCCAACCAATGAATAAATACAACAAGCCATCAAAAATCTGAGAAATGGGAAGGCAGCAGGACCTGACAACATTCCTGCAGAGGCACTGAAGGTAGACATTGAAATACCAGTACAAGGATCTGGGAAGAGGAAAAGGTACCATCAGAATGGAAGGAGAGATATCTCATCAAGATCCCCAAGAAAGGTAACCTGAAAGGTAACCTGAGCAACTGTGCAAACTACAGAGGGATAACTTTTCATTCAACTCCAGGCAAAGTATTCAACAGAGCCATCCTGAACAGAATGAAGGAACAAGTCAATGCTCAGTTGCAAGACCAGCAAGCTGGCTTCTGCAAAGATAGATCCTGCACTGACCAGACTGCAACACTGCGTATCATCATTGAGCAGTTGATGGAATGGAACTCTCCCCTCTATGTCAACTTCATCGACTATGAGAAGGCATTTGACAGTGTGGACAGAGAGACCCTTTGGAAACTCCTCCGCCACTGCGGTGGGCCAGATAAACTTGTAAGAATCATCAGGAACTCTTACGAGGAAATGATGGAATGACCTGCAAGATAGCCCATGGAGGACAACTCATGAAACATTACAAGTGATGACTGGAGTCCGCCAGGGTTGTTTGCTCTTGCCTTTTCTTTTCCTGCTTGCCAAAGACTGTATCATGAAGACATCCACAGCAGGGAGAAGAAACAAGATCCAGTGGACACCTTGGATGCAGCTCAATGACCTGGACTTTGCAGACGACCTGGCCCTCCTTTCTCATACCCATCAGCAGATGCAAGAAAAGACCGACAGTGTTTCAGCCACATCAGCACAACTTGACCTTAACAGCCACAGGGGAAAAAACAAGATCCTGCAGACTAACATGGCCAGCACCACTGCAGTCACTCTTGAGGGTGATGCACTGAATGAGGTTGAGGCCTTTACCTAAATGGGCAGTGTCACAGATGAGGAGGGCGGCACAGACGCTGACGTCAAGGCAAAAATCAGCAAAGCAAGGGCTATCTTCATTTAGCTAAATAAGATCTGGAGCTCCAAGGACCTAAAGGGGCAGACTAAGATCAGGCTTTTTAACAAAAGTGTCAAATAGGTTCTTCTGTATGGAGCAAAAACTTGAGAGGACCACAGTGACTACCACCAACGAAGTCCAGCCCTTCATCAACACCTGTCTGAGGAAAATCTTCCAAATCCGCTGGCGAAACACCATCAGCAAAAACATCCTATGGCAGCAGACTTTCCGACTCTCTGCCGATGAAGAAATCATGATAAAATGCGGGGGCAGGATAGGCAACACCCTCCGCAAGCCTTCGTCAAATATCACCAGGCAAGCCCTGACCTGGAAGCCTCAAGGGAAAAGGATAAGAGGAAGGCCAAGAAACACCTGGCATGAGTCCTCAAGACTGACTGCAAGGAGATGGGGTACACCTGGAGTCAGATTGAAAGAAAAGCCCAAGACAGAGATGGCTGGAGTGTCCTGGTTGATGGGCTATACCCCAAAAAAGGTAGTAGGCATAGGTTAGCAAGTAAGGACTACCAGAGAACTCACTTGAAATCCATTTAATCGGCCTTAGAAGGCCAAATGTCTCTCCGGCACAGTGTTCTGAATCACGGGCCATCTTCCATGTTCCAGAACGATGTCACTATTGAGTAGTGATGGCTGGGAAGAAAGGCCCACATACTCTTCGTTGTTTTAGGCTGACATGTTAAGTTTTGAAGCACATTTTTTTCAAAGTGACATCTGACCCATATTAAAGAAGGATCATGCACTGCACAGAAAAGAAAGGGGTGTTTGTCCATATTATCAACAATCATTGGTGATGTGCAACACCTACAAGGTTAGACAATTATGCTGGTTTGTGGACTTACTCCAGAGGCCTGACATGTGTCCATGGTTGTGTAATCATTTGTGGAGCCCTAGGTGAAGCGACATTTTATCATCCCATCTCATGGCAATAACAGAAAGTCACATCTAATGCTTGCAGTGTCAATCTTGCGACACCTGTTCGTTGGATGCCTGATTAGCACTGCTTTCCCTTTCCCACATACCCAGCCCTGCAGGGGGATCCTAGCCATCACGTTAAGCCTCCACTAGCCTCGGTGCCAGGTGATTGCAGGGATAATACAGGGGTGTGGTGGTGATGGTAGGTTTGGAGAGGTCGCAAGTCTGAGACACAGCTTGCTACCCCACGATCTTGGAAATCTGTTCACCTAACGTTCTGAAGGCCTCAGAGGGCTTTGTTGCTCAGCAGCTGCATTTTCAGCTAATAGTTTTGTCTATAGTGCAAAGCCCAAAGGGCAAGAGCCAGTGTAATAAAAGTGTGCATTTCCACCTGCACTGTCGTATACTGAGCTCTAAAAGACAGCTCAACCACCCACTCAATGATAAGACAACGAACGTGGAGAGCAAAGAGCATGTTCACAGTATTACAGAAGGCACACTCGCGCATACGCACATGCATACACACACATAGCATGAACAGCAGACCTTTTCCTCAAGTAGGATATCATAACAGGCTCATAAGGAGGGCACCATCTGTGCTGCCGGTAACGTGAATATATTTAGTGAGCAGAACTCTACAACATTTCATGCTTCTGACTTTCAAGTCATGTCTCATAAGCCTGGAAGAGGACTTCATCCAGAAATTATGTCTGCTTTATGACTCCACCTCAGCCAGAGTGCACTACTGTGGGTTTCTGTCTGAAGGACTACATGTGGGAGGGATGTGTCATCCACCAGGGGTGCCCTGTTTCCCAGATTATCATCCTCTTGGCGAATGGGCTGTTATTAGCCATGGTTCGCCAGTCACAAGAGGCACATGGAATTCTCACAGAAGCCTACTCTATGCAGAAGACATCCTGCTTCTGTTGTCTCACCCCTTGATAGTGGCAGCTATGTCCATCATCAAAGACTTCACACTGCTGTCGGGTTGTAGGATCAACTGGACAAAGAGCATGGCCCTACCGATTACTATAACCACCACTGTCGAGAGAATCTATGTCAATACTATGACTTGGGTGCTGAGTGGGCTCCACAGTCTGGGCATCTGGGTCAATAGGGGCCTTAAATGCGTAGTGGAGGATAACCTCTTTCCCATCTTAGGGTGCACCGGAGAGGATTTTCTGAAATGGTCTTACCTTCATTTGTCCCTCTTGGGGAGAATACAAACGGTAAGAATGACCACGGCCCCCCTCTTCCACTACAATTTTAGTATGCTGCCCCTCCAGGTGCCTAAAACTCTGCTAGCACGAATCAAAGCTGACATAGGGTCATACATTTTGAGGGGGTGCAAGCCTAGCATCTGATCTTCTCGACTCTGGGCCAACACAGCAGCTGGTGGGCTTAGGCTTCCTCATCTTACCGCCTACAGTCTGGCCTTCACCCTCTCCCAGGTCACAGCCCACCTGCACTTTGACAGAGGGACCCTGCTTTCACAGCACCTAGAAATCTGCCTCTTCTCTGGGGACGGCAATCCTACCCAGTATCTCTCTGTCAAGGACCTGAACGTGGCCTCCAATCCAATATTGGCTGCGATGATGTGAGCTGGCGAGAGGCACAAGGGTTGTTGGGAGTACTCCCCTTCCTTCACCAAAAGGCCCCCTCTGGCACAACTCAGCCCTCTGCTTTGACGGGCACCCACTCCATTGGGTGACCAGGAAAAACCGTGGCATACAATGTTTCAAAGACATTCTCACAGCTGGCGAACTTAAACCCATTGCCAAATATAAACAGAATTTGTGCTTTGCCCGGAGGACCTCTGTCTGGTGTTACTGTGATCTGTCTCACTGCCTTAGCGCGACATGTGCTCCCCCCCCAATCATTGGATCTGCCTCTATCAAAATATACTCCAATACCTCGAGGACTTCAGTCATTACAAAGGCTGAGTGTCTGGGTTCTACGCAGTACTTATTAAACGGCAACACTCCCCTTCATCCCTTTCGGCTACTAGACTCTGCTGGCAGCCTCTCCTGGGAAAAGCGTACTCCCCTGAAGGCTGGGCATCGCTTCTTTTAGATCACAATAGGGCTGTATGAGAATCCCGGGTAAAATGTCTTTACTTCTAAATCTTGCAAGACTGGTATTGGACTCCGTGGAAACCCCACATAGTGCATTCTGTGCTGCACGATATGTGCTGGCGAGGCTATACAGCCCGCGTCCTGTGGACCTGCCCAGACATTGCCCGCACTAGACACTTTTTTGGATTCACTTACGGCAGCATAGTACTCTCCAGATTTCCCCCTCGCTCTACCTAGGCCTCCTCTACAACTTCTTGAATCTCTTCAAAAGGACTTCCCATGACAATAGATGGCTCGCCACCTCGCTTGCCACAGCTAAACTTTCTATACACTGCCACTCGCAACAGCCCACTCTTTTCCCACCCCGGACAGAATGGCTCCTTGAACTGTATCGAGTAGCAGGATATGAGAAAGTCACTTACAAGATGAATGACGAATCACATATTTTTAAAGCCATATGGGGCCCCTTTACGGCAGCAATGGCGACACTTTCCACCTGATTCCTTAATGGGCGTGAGATACTTCGTATTAGGACTAAGACCTGACCCTACAGTTATGCAGACTCAGAGATACCCCGCTGTTTCATGCGTCACTACTGATGTTCCGAGGTGGCCATTTCCTGACATGCTGCTCCGCCAATTTCCAATTCCTTCCTACCATGTCCACACCACCACTCTGTTCTTCCCCGAAGTGCCCCTTTCGTTTATCAGAGTGGTAAAACATACAGAACATAGACCTTCTATGGACAGAGAGTCTGAGCACTACAGATTGCGGCAGCGTGGACACTGCCTTCTGGAAGCGGTATGTTCTGCTTCTTGGACTTTCTGCCATGTTAACAGGACCTAAAGGACACTGCACGTTCCAGTACTTATCTGTACCCACTGTGTTCCAAGCCGTGAGGGTGGGGGGGGACTATTTTGTATCAAAGTGGCATGCTAATGTTAAAGTGTCAATAAAGAAATGGTACCAAAAAAGTTACAAAAATTCCATTACCTCGCCTGCTACTTTAGTCACATTACTTTAGGCATATATGTTGCTTCAAGTCCCTCGCTGAACTTTATTACAAAGGTCAAATGGTTCTCAGCTGTGAAATAGGTAGTTTAAACAGTAAAGAATGAAGAATATATAACAATGAGTTGAAGTAAGCTTTATTAAAGAGACATTCAGGAGATGGGCAATAGTAAATAGCATCTCTACATTTGAGGAGTCGCATATACTGGGTAATGACCCCCAGAGAACAATTCAATATGGACATTTCAGCCGACACTGAAAATGTGAAGGTCCAGGCCCTCAGCTGAGGAAGGGAGTGGGAGCGACACTAACAAAGTATTTCACTGGCCAACCTAGGAAGGGTACCAGCCCATCCGTCTACACAGAGACCCTCTCGGACTAGAATGAAGGCCCATCTCACTAAGGCCTGTACATGTGTATTATATCATCAGCACTGATTGGTAGCCCCCCTTATACAATTGGGGCCTTTCCCCTTTCACTCTCCCGGGAATGGTTGAGAAGGAGTGAGGGAGTCACTCTGTTATTCTCCTGCTGCCAAATATCTTCTTTTCAGGTTTAGAAGGTTAAAGTATTACTTAACTTTCCAGCTTTCAAGTGATAAAGTTTCCAGACCTTTGAGGTTGGGCCAAAATGAGATCTCATGTTTCCTCCGCAGCATTTTTGTGCGCCTGACTTTTTCTTACTCATTCTAAAGGAAGCCTGGTCCTCTGCCCAGATCACCTCCGGTGATGTTCATTACACCGAGCCTCTTCGAGGAGCTTGGCAAGATACCATGAAATTCCTGGAGGTATCCATACTGTAAACTAGTCAGTGAGCTTTGGACGAGATCTGTCAGCACCATTCGTCCTAAGGCTTTGTGAATAAGGCAACTGGAGCGCATTCCCCATGACCTCCTCATCTGGGAGAGAGGAGTGTGGATGGAAAGGAGACCTTAGAAAAATGCAAGGACGGCCATAGGTGCCATATAATACTTCTGCATTGAATCCTGAATGGGCCACCAATGCTAGTGTTTAATCATCAATCTCTAAGGTGACATCAAATACGTTATATAAAACTTTATAAATAAATTCATAAACAAAGGACAACTAAACCGTGCCACGAGAGTCATTCCTTGCTGTGGTTAATTATCCAAAGGCTTCCTTAGGGTTTCGATGCAAGTGAGCAGCTACTTGGCTATCTTCTGCTGCTTGTTGGCTAGCTTTCCCAATCTGATCGAGCAAGGCAAGTACAGAGTCTGTGCAAATGCGAAGACTGCCCCCGGGGTTTCAGGGTAGCCATGAACAAAGCACAATTATTAAAGAGGTCCAACTCGGGAAAGGAGAATCCACCTTCATAATCTTGTAATGACAAACACTGAGCCTAGACAGACATAGCGGGGTGCGCCATCTTGTTAAAACCTCTCTGCCAGTTAGAATAAAATCCCAAAAGTAAATGTTCAAGCACAAAGCTGCTACTGGGGAGCCCATCTCTAGATAAAAGAGAGGAAGTGCATGATTGTGCTGGCTATGTGAGCCTGGAAGCCAGTTTCAGGCCTCAGTGGGTCACAGCGCATGCAAGTAAATACTAGCGTGGAGCAGTGGACCAGAGGCCATGTTGCACCAGTTTACCAGTATGCAGCAGTGCTGGCAGTAGGGCTACTTTCACGTGCAGGCTAAACATGCAATGTAAAAGCAGACATACTGCTCTCAATGAGAGTAGGTTAGCCCAGCGGTGGGAGAGGCGCTGGGACTGGGACCTGCGCTGTGCTCCGAGCCACAGGAGTAATGCAGTTTCCCTTAGTAATGTTCCCTTGGTTCTTGCTCAGCTGTCTGTGAAACTGGGAGTTTTTAGGCAGGTGTACTGAACATTTGACGGGTCGGACAATGTTTTTCCAACACCTCCTTGGTAGTAATAACTCCATCTGTCAGGGCTGGACTGGCCATGCGGCCTCTCTGGCTTTTCCCTAACTGTGGACACCTGCAGGGCTGGTATGAACATTTATTGCCAGGGTTGATTTTGGTTTCCAGTTTAGCCCTGATCTCTGTCCCACACAGTCTTGGAGAGGTTTGGCTTCTCACGCGACGCTGGTTTTCTCCAAGAAAATTCGGGCAGGTTTTAGCTTTCTTGCCAGGACTGCCTGAGGAAAGGGCACTATTCAGGATCATGTGCAAGAGAGGTGAGAAGGGTTCTTTATTATATTATTGGAGGGCAAAGGACCAGAGAGAGTCTGTGGCCCTTGACGAGACGAATCAATGGGGAGTGTTCACCTGCAGAAAGGATGTGGCGAGCCTGATACTCAGGGTCCCGTTGTCCCCCAGATCTTATCTCGTATATATGTTTGCCTGGTGGTACACTGAGCTCCTGAGGTGGTCAGTTTTCCACACAGTTAGGGGCCGCAGGTCTGATTGTTATTGTCCTACATAAAGTTATCATAAGAGTGCTATCAATTAATAAATAAAGCAGCATCTAATGAATTGCAAAGTAGGACAACACCATGTGCCTCCCAGTCTGCTACCTGCGGCTCAATGTTGTGCATGAGCGCTCTGCCCCTGCTGCAGAAATTCGCACTGATATGTGCAACATTCCAGAGGACCTGAGTATATATATCAGCATCCTTCACCATCCTAAAATAAACTAAAATAAAATTGAAGGGCAGCCAGGCTACTTCAGGTCACTTATGTCAGTAGGGGTTATTCGTTATGAGCTCAATACCAGGGTTTCCCCTTCTCACCTCCCCGAGCAGCCCCGACTCCAGGTTCTGTCTTCGCAGCTGGTATGGTGACAGCACGTCACTGCCTGCTTCTCCCCGCCTCCACAGGTCTCTTTAACTAGTCTCTCACGCAGGTGTGTGCGTCTCAAAGAATCACAAGCACGACGCAGGAAGTGACCCCACGGCCGAGTAACCCATTCCAAGAAATGCCAACAGCTCGAATGTGCCGTGTTATTGACCGTGTCTTCTCGGCTGGTCGCGCCCTGCTGGAGCCGGGCCGAGAAGCGCATACTCCCGGGCAGGTGGAGGTGATAACATGCCAGCAGGGCTAAACAGGTTTCGTTTTTTCATAAATCAGTTCGTGGAGCGAGCAAAGTCCTGATAAGGTGGGACAAGGGCACGGGTTCACTCTTTCCTGCGCCTCAGCCGCAAGCAACCAATCAGCGCAGGCCCTTTGGAGCTGCTCTTGGCCCCTCGCTGTGACTCACTCACTATCACGGGCCCTCAGTGTAACTCTGCAGGGGCCCTTTGTGAAACCGTTACGGGCCTTGTTTTATTGAAAAATATGGAGCAACTGAATGGTTTGTACTGAAGACCATGTAATACCCCAAAACGCATTAGCTGGAAGTCCCTGTTGTAGAGGGCGGGCTCTGGGCATTCTGGGATGAGTGACGTCATGATGGCATAGTCTTTCCTGATCAGTCAGTACCGCACCAATGGCCAGGGCCGTTTCTAGGTGTTTTTCCGCCCTAGGCGAGAATTGAAAAATGCCTCCCCTCCCTTTTACTACCATCACTCTCTCCCCCTGTCATCCAGGCCTCTACAGTTTCTCACTCTTTATGTACTTTCATTCTTTCTCTTCCAACAAAGTCGTTTAGCACTCCAAAACTGCCAGTTACAGTGGCAACTCTGCTCGTTTTGCTGCAGAGTAGACTAGCCCTGGTGACAGGCTAATAAATCCAGATTCATTTAGTAGTTCAGAAGAAGCTTTAATGACTTCAACCACCGACAGGTTTCTTTAACAGGTCATCTCTCCAGTGTCTCCTTTGCCAGAATGCCGATCTCATCACAGAACCATGAGATCCACATTCTGTCGCCAGGACAACCACACACTTCTAACTTAAAACATACTAATCAAACAAGCAAATTACAACACATCCCCTTTACAACAAAACAAAGAAATTTCCAGCATACCTAGAGCAAATGATGCAACTATATGTAGAGAAAAACAACATACCCATTTCCCACACATTCCTAAAACTCTAGAAACTTAGGGTGTAATTAATGTTAATATAAAATATAATCCTCAAACTTAGAAGGTATGAACCTCTGTCTACTTGACTTTGCAACACATCCACCCCTCCCTTCCGGAACACAACTAGGAACGTTGGCTGCACCCGGCTTCACACCATCAAACTTAACCAACCTAGACATACTCCAAGTACAGCCATTATCCAAGGTTACAACATTTATTTTTGTAGTTGTGATGACAAAAGGACCTGAAAGATTGGTCAACCCTTTATGACCATGTTTCACTTTTTTCACCCAAACCTTATCACCCACATTCCACACCCTTTTCTTCACAGATCTTTTGTTATCATAACGCACTTTGTATCTTCTCTGATACTCAACAAGTCTAGTTTTCTTTACTTCCGCACTTACACCCTTGCTCACCCACTTTGGAAGCCAGACAGGGTTTAATTTAGAACATGCCAATCTTCCTCTCAACGCCTCAAAAGGAGACTTTTGAGAAATCCCATTGGGAGCTGTACGATGTGCCCACCAGGTCTCCCTCAACACTTCTCTCAAAGGAACCTTAGCATCCAATGCTCTCTGAACACAACTTTTGACCACCCTATTCATCTTTTCCGTGAGACCATTGGCTTGCGGAGAATATAACGCAGTCTTCTGATGCACTATACCTAAGCCCTCAAGAAAATCTTGCATCTCCTGGGAGACAAATTGTACCCCATTATCAGTTACCAGGAACCTGGGTACACCTTCTGAAACAAAGACATCCTTCAGAAACTCGATCACCGTCTTAGAATTAACTGTACCCATACACTTAGTGATTACCCACTTAGAGGTATAATCCATCAACAATACAACAAACCTCTCCTGGAAAGGTATCAACTCCAAAGGACCCATGATATCCAACCCCAACTTAGTCCAAACTGCATCCGGCACATCCACCGGCGAAAGGGGAACTTGATTGGTCACATGAGACTTGTCATTGATAGCACACAAGTGACAATCCTTCACTACTGACTCCACCATCTTATCCATCCCTGGCCACCAGTACCTTTCTCTGACCCTTGCTTTCGTAAGACTCCTACAAAGATGCCCTTCATGAGCCAAATTGATTACTTTATTTCTGAGGATAACAGGCGGAACCAACCTATCACCCCTCAATAACTTACTTTCACAAAACGTCAAATCATCCCTTACACACCAAAACGGTTTCAACACAGGATCAAGATCTTGAACATTAGGCCAACCTTTAGCTATAATCCCTCTCAAAAGCACAAACACCTCATCTTGAGCAGCACCTGACAACCACTCTTCCTCAGAGAGTGTTTCCTCCATCACCCAATTCACATACACTGGCTCTTCACAAACCTCTTCCCCACCTACCGGTAACCTAGACAAGCAATCAGCTGACTTGTTGTTTAAACCCGGAATATAATGAACGCGAAAATTGAATTCCTGTAACCCTTCACTCCACATCTTAAGCCTAGGAGTCAAATGATCACTATGATGACTTGAGTATATTTGAACAAGAGGACGATGATCACATTTCACCTCAAACGGGATCCCCCACAAATAAAACTTAAAATGGTGTATCGCCCAATATACACTCAACGCCTCTCTTTCTATACACGTATAGTTAGCCTCTGCATCCCTAAGGGCCCTGGAAGCAAATGCCACAACCTTCTCCTCCCCATTTTCCACCTGCGAAAGCACTGCTCCCAAACCCTTAAGACTGGCATCAGTCGTAAGAATGGTTTTTAATCTTGCATCAAAATGACCCAAAGTCGGCATGGCTCCAATCTCCGACTTAACCAAATCAAAAGCCTTGTCACACTCTGGCGACCAAACAAAATGCGCTCCTTTCTTTAACAAAACCCTAATCGGCTCAACTACACTGGCAAACCCCTTCACAAACTTGGAGTAAAACTCTGCATTCCAAGAAAAGATCTGACCTGCTCCTTATTCTCTGGAGCAGGAGCTTTCACAATACTCTCAGCCAACTTAAGTTTTTTTTGTATGCCATCACAAGAAATGACATGACCTAGATACGTCACAGATTTTAATCCTACCCTAAATTTATCCTTTTTGAGGGTGAGTCCTCTTTCCCTCAACTTACACAACACCAACCTCAACACTTTCTCATGCTCACTTCCACATTTCTCGTAGACCAAAATGTCGTCTTGGAAAAACAAGACATTGGGAAGATCTCCTAGCACCATCTTCATAATCCTCTGGAAACAGGCTGCTGCCGAGGCCAACCCAAAAGGCATCCGTAGAAACCGATAAGCCCCTAAAGGGGTAACAAAAGATGTTAAGCGTCTTGAACCTTCGAGAAGTTTGACTTGATGGTATGCAGACGACAAGTCCAACACACTAAAAATCTTTGCCCCCTTCAACAAACTAATACACTCAGAAATGTTTGGTAATGGTTGTCGATCCACCCAGATCCATTCATTTAATCCACGCAAGTCCACACACATCCTCACAGCAGACCCACCATCCTTGGGTGCCAAAACTACCGGAGACAACCACTCCGACGCCTCAATCTCTTCAATCACTTCCAAATACAGTAATCTCTTCAATTCCAGCCTCAACGGTTCCACCATCAAATTCGGTACTCTGCGTACCTTATGTACACAAGGTTTGGCCGCATTCTTCAAGATAATTCGGTGCTCAAAACCACTCAAACAACCTAAAGCATCAGAAAACACATCCGGAAAATCCTTGATCAACTCCTCACTGACATCCCCACTATCAATCGACGAAATTTTCCCACATGAACACTCACACATCTCATCCATCAACATGACTTGGTTCCTTGGATTGGTGGCATTGGGATTCAAAATTATTCCTAAGTCACGTTGATGCCTCCACCCAAGTATATTATCTCCCCTCACAGCAATATACACGTTTCCTGTTATTTCCCTCTGTTTAAAAGTGATCTTAGCAGGTGTATACCCTACAATGTCTACTCGGGAACCCCCATAACTAAAAGGAGCAATATCCGGAGGTTGTAACATTACACTTTCCAACCCGACCACCTCATCCCAAATCTTGTTTCCAATCAGTGTGAATGGAGAACCAGAGTCAGCCATGACAGTGAAGTTGTTATTATCAACCGAAATGTCACAAAAAGGCATAACGACCTTCCCAGAATCCACCTTGTCTTCCACCTCTGAAATATTAGATATGACTAAGGTACGAATCATGTCAGAAGGGTTTTCAACATTGTGATTTTTCCTCGAGGATTTGCAAATCCAGGCATAATGTCCCTTGATACCACATCTTAAACATATTGAGTCTCTGGCATAACAGTTAGGAAAATTCGAAGAATGTGAAAAACTTCAACATCTGTGACAGCGTACTCTCTTAACATCACTGCTAATTTTCTCCCTATCAAAAACACGCTGTTGACGAGGATCACGCTCATTTCGCGGTTGAGTATCCTTGTGTAGAGTATCCTTGTCTCTATTACTTGTGGTATGTGTAAGAGTGTTCCTAAAGGCACTTTTATTCTTTGATCCAAATGACACTTTAGCAATGCCTTCAGAAAAATCAGTCTCATCGTCACACTCTGACATGGAGTGTACACTTCCTTGGCCTCTCTTCGTATTCTCACTATGAGTTTGGTTACTGTCCTCCTTGTGTTTCCTGATTTCTTTCACCCAAGAGGACGTATTTTCAACCCCTTCCACAATTGCAATTGCTTCAGTCAGTGAGGGATTTTTAGACAGCAACTTCCCTTGTACCCTTGAACTATTGGTGCATCTGACGAGCTGATCCCTTACCAAGGAATCCGACAATTCCCCAAAGTCACATGTGCGTGCTAATGTCTTTAAAGAAGCAACGTAAGTTCCAACTCGTTCTGTAGGACCTTGAACCCTTGTGAAGAACCTATGACGTTCCAAAACCACATTAATACGTGGTCCAAAATATTGTTCTAACATTGTCATGGACATTTCATAAACATCCGATGGTTCTCCATCCCCACTACCAATAGTTAGAGGATCCATGCTGTCATAAGTGTTTCTGCCTTCAACACCTAAATTATGCAATAATATGGCCTGCTTTCGTACAGCAGAATATTTTTCTCCCCCAATAGCTACCAGATAAGAGTCAATTAGGTTTCTCCATCTTTTCCAAGGAAGGAGAGGTTCCCCCTTCTCTGATAAGAATGCTGGAGGTTGAGACATGCTGGTGGAAGTGGCCATATTTCCTAAAGTATTTAAAATGTTCCCCACAAAAACCAAGTCAAATATCTCACCTTGAGAGCTCCTCACTATCACGATGCCAATTTTTATGAAGAGACAATCGAAATGACTTGACAATGGCAAATCGCGATGTAAAACGAGTAGCCCAATCTAAGATGGCCGCCACGCTTAATGACGCTATGCGCTACGTAACGCGAGCGTCAGCGTCACAATGTCACAACCCCAACACGTTTGAGACGTTCTTGAACAAGACGCGTGAGGAGACCGTCACCATGGAGCCAGCAGCGCGCGTTGGTGCTCGTGAGACATTTGAGTAAGCAACGGTTACTTATCGTATATCAGCAAAGTCCATGAATGAAAGTTCCAATTAACATCCAAATTTCGCTGTAATCGCTGTGATCTTCGTCGCAGTTATAAGCTGTAAATCTGATGAGTTGTTGAGAGTAACGTTTTAAATCCATAAATCCATAGAGTCCATCCAATATTTGGGTTCGCAGGGGAATCGGTGGTTGTGGCTTGTCCCCAATCAAGCAACTCGTCGTCAATAATAAATCCAGATTCATTTAGTAGTTCAGAAGAAGCTTTAATGACTTCAACCACCGACAGGTTTCTTTAACAGGTCATCTCTCCAGTGTCTCCTTTGCCAGAATGCCGATCTCATCACAGAACCATGAGATCCACATTCTGTCGCCAGGACAACCACACACTTCTAACTTAAAACATACTAATCAAACAAGCAAATTACAACACAGGCCCATCCCTTTACCAGGCTGTCATCTCATCATCTTCCATCTCATCAAAGGGTGAGCTCAGGAGCCTCTCTGACCTCACTCGATCCTGTGACATGATGTGAGAAGGTACAGAGAAAAATCTAGAAGTGAAAAACTGAACTCTGTGCAGTGAAGACAGACAGATGTCATCTTTCAGTTACCTGCCTCAGAGCCTGAGCCTGGAAGTAACTGCATGCTGCCTGAGGGTCCATGCAACAGCAGCTGAGGAGCAGGAGTGAACTGACGCTGGCAGCTGAAGCCAGGAAAGTTGGAAAAAAACTGTGTATGTGTGAGAGAGACAGTGAGTGTGTGTGTGATTGTGTGTATGTGTGAGAGACAGAGAGAGAGAGAATGTGTGTTTGTGTGAACACGTGAGCACCTGTGTTTGTGAGTGAAATGACACATTTCTGGCAATGGCATATGTAAAGTAATTCTTGGCAAAATTCTGGCACTGGAATACTAGATGTAATTGTTAACACAAGGGAATACACCCAATTCGTATTTGGTGCACCAATTGACATGCACAGTGTATCCACTGCATATTTGGAATAAATGGGGTCCATGCCTGGGGAGCGTCAGGCTGCACTGGCTTGGCACAACAATGGCTATTGAGCCAATCAGTGTAAAATTTGACCAAAGTCATTCAAAATCTTCCCAGTGGAGAATCTCCCTGAGCCCTTATAGCAGAAGTCTATGAATATGATTGAAACCTGCACTGCTACCATCGATGCTGTTCCTAATCGCTGTGCCTTTCGTACATAGTTGTGCTTTTTCATGTGGTGCTGTGGCTGCTATTGACGTTACAACAAACACATGATGGACGGAATGCTGACAATGCAGACATTCTCCCCCAGTCAAGAGATCTGGGTTAAATCCATCGTTCTTTTGCCCACTACACCACCCCAGTTTAGACATGGCCATATGCAAATCAGTCTTGACCCTGTGCCTCATGGGAACAGTCCAGCCCGAACTGCCAAGCCATGTCTTCCCTGGACCGGAATCAAGCATCCTAGGACCGGTTTCTGGCTATCAGCCGTCATCAGCCAGGATAGCTTGACTCCAGTGGCGTAGTGAGCACGGGTCCCACGTCTGGGAATACCCATCCCACTTAGGGCGAAAAGCGTTACAACAAACAAATGATGGACGGAATGCTGACAATGCAGACATTCTCCCCCAGTCAAGCGATCTGGGTTAAATCCATCGTTCTTTTGCCCACTACGCCACCCCAGTTTAGACATGGCCATAAGCAAATCAGTCTTGACCCTGTGCCTCATGGGAACAGTCCAGCCCGAACTGCCAAGCCATGTCTTCCCTGGACCGGAATCAAGCATCCTAGGACCGGTTTCTGGCTATCAGCCGTCATCAGCCAGGATAGCTTGACTCCAGTGGCGTAGTGAGCACGGGTCCCACGTCTGGGAATACCCATACCACTTAGGGAGAAAAGCGTTACAACAAACAAATGATGGACGGGATGCTGACAATGCAGACATTCTCCCCCAGTCAAGAGATCTGGGTTAAATCCATCGTTCTTTTGCCCACTACACCACCCCAGTTTAGACATGGCCATATGCAAATCAGTCTTGACCCTGTGCCTCATGGGAACAGTCCAGCCCGAACTGCCAAGCCATGTCTTCCCTGGACCGGAATCAAGCATCCTAGGACCGGTTTCTGGCTATCAGCCGTCATCAGCCAGGATAGCTTGACTCCAGTGGCGTAGTGAGCACGGGTCCCACGTCTGGGAATACCCATCCCACTTAGGGCGAAAAGCATTGACGCTTTTCGCCCTAAGTGGGATGGGTATTCCCAGACGTGGGACCCGTGCTCACTACGCCACTGGAGTCAAGCTATCCTGGCTGATGACGGCTGATAGCCAGAAACCGGTCCTATGATGCTTGATTCCGGTCCAGGGAAGACATGGCTTGGCAGTTGGGGCTGGACTGTTCCAATGAGGCACAGGGTCAAGACTGATTTGCATATGGCCATGTCTGAACTGGGGTGGTGTGGTGAGCAAAATAACGATGGATTAAACCCAGATCTGTGACTGGGGGTGAGTGTTTTGCCATTGTGCAACATTCTGTCCATCATCTTGTGTGTTTTGCTGTTCACCCTATGTGGGAAGGGTATGCCCAGACGTGGGTCCCGTGCTCACTACGCCACTGGAGTCAAGCTATCCTGGCTGATGACGGCTGATAGCCAGAAACCGGTCCTAGGATGCTTGATTCCGGTCCAGGGAAGACATGGCTTGGCAGTTCGGGCTGGACTGTTCCCATGAGGCACAGGGTCAAGACTGATTTGCATATGGCCATGTCTGAACTGGGGTGGTGTGGTGAGCAAAATAACGATGGATTAAACCCAGATCTGTGACTGGGGGTGAGTGTTTTGCCATTGTGCAACATTCTGTCCATCATCTTGTGTGTTTTGCTGTTCACCCTATGTGGGAAGGGTATGCCCAGACGTGGGTCCCATGCTCACTACGCCACTGGAGTCAAGCTATCCTGGCTGATGACGGCTGATAGCCAGAAACCGGTCCTAGGATGCTTGATTCCGGTCCAGGGAAGACATGGCTTGGCAGTTTGGGCTGGACTGTTCCCATGAGGCACAGGGTCAAGACTGATTTGCATATGGCCATGTCTGAACTGGGGTGGTGTGGTGAGCAAAATAACGATGGATTAAACCCAGATCTGTGACTGGGGGTGAGTGTTTTGCCATTGTGCAACATTCTGTCCATCATCTTGTGTGTTTTGCTGTTCACCCTATGTGGGAAGGGTATGCCCAGACGTGGGTCCCGTGCTCACTACGCCACTGGAGTCAAGCTATCCTGGCTGATGACGGCTGATAGCCAGAAACCGGTCCTAGGATGCTTGATTCCGGTCCAGGGAAGACATGGCTTGGCAATTTGGGCTGGACTGTTCCCATGAGGCACAGGGTCAAGACTGATTTGCATATGGCCATGTCTGAACTGGGGTGGTGTGGTGAGCAAAATAACGATGGATTAAACCCAGATCTGTGACTGGGGGTGAGTGTTTTGCCATTGTGCAACATTCTGTCCATCATCTTGTGTGTTTTGCTGTTCACCCTATGTGGGAAGGGTATGCCCAGACGTGGGTCCCGTGCTCACTACGCCACTGGAGTCAAACTATCCTGGCTGATGACGGCTGATAGCCAGAAACCGGTCCTAGGATGCTTGATTCCGGTCCAGGGAAGACATGGCTTGGCAGTTCGGGCTGGACTGTTCCCATGAGGAACAGGGTCAAGACTGATTTGCATATGGCCATGTCTGAACTGGGGTGGTGTGGTGAGCAAAATAACGATGGATTAAACCCAGATCTGTGACTGGGGGTGAGTGTTTTGCCATTGTGCAACATTCTGTCCATCATCTTGTGTGTTTTGCTGTTCACCCTATGTGGGAAGGGTATGCCCAGACGTGGGTCCCGTGCTCACTACGCCACTGGAGTCAAGCTATCCTGGCTGATGACGGCTGATAGCCAGAAACCGGTCCTAGGATGCTTGATTCCGGTCCAGGGAAGACATGGCTTGGCAGTTCGGGCTGGACTGTTCCCATGAGGAACAGGGTCAAGACTGATTTGCATATGGCCATGTCTGAACTGGGGTGGTGTGGTGAGCAAAATAACGATGGATTAAACCCAGATCTGTGACTGGGGGTGAGTGTTTTGCCATTGTGCAACATTCTGTCCATCATCTTGTGTGTTTTGCTGTTCACCCTATGTGGGAAGGGTATGCCCAGACGTGGGTCCCGTGCTCACTACGCCACTGGAGTCAAGCTATCCTGGCTGATGACGGCTGATAGCCAGAAACCGGTCCTAGGATGCTTGATTCCGGTCCAGGGAAGACATGGCTTGGCAATTTGGGCTGGACTGTTCCCATGAGGCACAGGGTCAAGACTGATTTGCATATGGCCATGTCTGAACTGGGGTGGTGTGGTGAGCAAAATAACGATGGATTAAACCCAGATCTGTGACTGGGGGTGAGTGTTTTGCCATTGTGCAACATTCTGTCCATCATCTTGTGTGTTTTGCTGTTCACCCTATGTGGGAAGGGTATGCCCAGACGTGGGTCCCGTGCTCACTACGCCACTGGAGTCAAGCTATTCTGGCTGATGACGGCTGATAGCCAGAAACCGGTCCTAGGATGCTTGATTCCGGTCCAGGGAAGACATGGCTTGGCAGTTCGGGCTGGACTGTTCCCATGAGGCACAGCGTCAAGACTGATTTGCATATGGCCATGTCTGAACTGGGGTGGTGTGGTGAGCAAAATAACGATGGATTAAACCCAGATCTGTGACTGGGGGTGAGTGTTTTGCCATTGTGCAACATTCTGTCCATCATCTTGTGTGTTTTGCTGTTCACCCTATGTGGGAAGGGTATGCCCAGACGTGGGTCCCGTGCTCACTACGCCACTGGAGTCAAGCTATCCTGGCTGATGACGGCTGATAGCCAGAAACCGGTCCTAGGATGCTTGATTCCGGTCTAGGGAAGAAATGGCTTGGCAGTTCGGGCTGGACTGTTCCCATGAGGCACAGGGTCAAGACTGATTTGCATATGGCCATGTCTGAACTGGGGTGGTGTGGTGAGCAAAATAACGATGGATTAAACCCAGATCTGTGACTGGTGGTGAGTTTTTTGCCATTGTGCAACATTCTGTCCATCATCTTGTGTGTTTTGCTGTTCACCCTATGTGGGAAGGGTATGCCCAGACGTGGGTTCCGTGCTCACTACGCCACTGGCGTCAAGCTTTCCTGGCTGATGACGGCTGATAGCCAGAAACCGGTCCTAGGATGCTTGATTCCGGTCCAGGGAAGACATGGCTTGGCAGTTCGGGCTGGACTGTTCCCATGAGGCACAGGGTCAAGACTGATTTGCATATGGCCATGTCTGAACTGGGGTGGTGTGGTGAGCAAAATAACGATGTATTAAACCCAGATCTGTGACTGGGGGTGAGTGTTTTGCCATTGTGCAACATTCTGTCCATCATCTTGTGTGTTTTGCTGTTCACCCTATGTGGGAAGGGTATGCCCAGACATGGGTCCCGTGCTCACTACGCCACTGGAGTCAAGCTATCCTGGCTGATGACGGCTGATAGCCAGAAACCGGTCCTAGGATGCTTGATTCCGGTCCAGGGACGACATGGCTTGGCAGTTCGGGCTGGACTGTTCCCATGAGGCACAGGGTCAAGACTGATTTGCATATGGCCATGTCTGAACTGGGGTGGTGTGGTGAGCAAAATAACGATGGATTAAACCCAGATCTGTGACTGGGGGTGAGTGTTTTGCCATTGTGCAACATTCTGTCCATCATCTTGTGTGTTTTGCTGTTCACCCTATGTGGGAAGGGTATGCCCAGACGTGGGTCCCGTGCTCACTACGCCACTGGAGTCAAGCTATCCTGGCTGATGACGGCTGATAGCCAGAAACCGGTCCTAGGATGCTTGATTCCGGTCCAGGGACGACATGGCTTGGCAGTTCGGGCTGGACTGTTCCCATGAGGAACAGGGTCAAGACTGATTTGCATATGGCCATGTCTGAACTGGGGTGGTGTGGTGAGCAAAATAACGATGGATTAAACCCAGATCTGTGACTGGGGGTGAGTGTTTTGCCATTGTGCAACATTCTGTCCATCATCTTGTGTGTTTTGCTGTTCACCCTATGTGGGAAGGGTATGCCCAGACATGGGTCCCGTGCTCACTACGCCACTGGAGTCAAGCTATCCTGGCTGATGACGGCTGATAGCCAGAAACCGGTCCTAGGATGCTTGATTCCGGTCCAGGGACGACATGGCTTGGCAGTTCGGGCTGGACTGTTCCCATGAGGCACAGGGTCAAGACTGATTTGCATATGGCCATGTCTGAACTGGGGTGGTGTGGTGAGCAAAATAACGATGGATTAAACCCAGATCTGTGACTGGGGGTGAGTGTTTTGCCATTGTGCAACATTCTGTCCATCATCTTGTGTGTGGCTGCTATTGAGGCAGTAACTGGACATTGGGGCTGTAATTGGAGAGCATAGCACGGTCACCTGGAAAATTATATATGCCCATGGGTATATGATAGCCACATCCTTGTTATAATTGCAGATCTGTTGAAATATGTATAATAACTCAAACAGACTTGTACCTCCTTTAGCATTTTTGTTATTTTATTGCCCGGGGATTTAATTTTGCTCTTCAGACCATGAGTTGCTGCTTATTGCACACCTGATGCTGAGCCAACATATGCCAGGTCTGATTAATATTTTATGCAGAGGTTAGTGGGGAGGTCGTCGAGGTGCTGGGTGTTTATTAAAGAAGGCCACGGCTCCTTAGCCGAACCGGTACATCTTAATTGAAGCGGAACGCGTAGTACCGAGTTCAGTTGGCACCACCCTGGGGCCCTGCAAATAGAATCTGAAGCCATTATCTTTATAGAATCCGACGCTGCCTTGATACGGCACCTTTAGTCCCCTCCTGGGAACACTGTTATTTTTTTCCGATTCCCTCCACTGGAGCCGATCGCCCCAAATAGCAGCGTGTATTTGGAGTGTCAGAGCTGTGATGAGCCTGCCCATAGTTTCCGAGCCGCCAAAGAAAAACAGCAACACAAATGGATTGTTGCTCTCCCTTTACTTTAGAAACATCTTTGCGGTGACAAGACAGGCTGCGTTTAACTTTCTCCTCCACTGCATCCCTAAGCTGTTGCAAGAAAGTGACAGGCGATCTCAAACTCCTGTTTTTACTGCCCTCCCCCTTTTGCCGCCCTAGGCGGGCGCCTAGTCTTACCTAATGGCAGAAACGGCCCTGCCAATGGCTCACGCAGGGATTCCTGCCATGAGGAACTCCTAAGTGACATTTGTTAGGACACAAGATTGAATTACCTGTGGGCAATAACATTATGAACATGGGAAGTAATAGGAACTGGAATGGGCAGTAAAGGTGGCCCGGACTTTCCCTTTCAAGATAAATAAAAAGAAGAGTCGAGCGGGGTCTCCTCACTGCAGTCTGAACGCTTGTGAGGAATTTCAATGTAAAAACTCAAGGGCGCGCTCTGCCTTCAAGGGGTCTCCTAGCCTTGGGAACAGAAACAACCACAAGGATGGGCTGAAAAGGAACTGCTACAGCATATTAATTGGACAGAAACAATTATGTTTATTATTCTAGAGGGTATTCTCGACGTCATTAAATGTTAGAAGAACTCCACCAGAAACACCTTAGACAGGGTTCAAGGGAGCCAGGAGGCTGTCAAAGGGAGTGCACCATTTAAGAGAAACAAGAGGTGAGATCCAAGCAAAGGCCCTGGATCCAGTCATTCATCCCGGGAGGCGCTGAAGGACAGCGCGAGGCAAGTGTGCATCTAGAACGTAGGCCACACAATAGGCAATATGTGAGCAGAAGAGGTGTCATAGAATGGGCTTCCACAAGTTCAGGTGGGATCAGGGATTCATATGCTATGCTTATCATTCAGAGCACACCGTGGAACAAAGTACCAGCAAGCAGTGATGGTTTAGCACACCTTTAAACAAAGTACCAGCAAGCAGTGATGGTTTAGTGATGGTTTAGCACACCGTGAAACAAAGTACCAGCAAGCAGTGATGGTTTAGTGATGGTTTAGCACACCGTGAAACAAAGTACCAGCAAGCAGTGATGGTTTAGTGATGGTTTAGCACACCGTGAAACAAAGTACCAGCAAGCAGTGATGGTTTAGCACACCGGGAAATAAAGTACCACCAAGCAGCGATGGTTTAGCACACCTTTAAACAAAGTACCAGCAAGCAGTGATGGTTTAGCACACCTTTAAACAAAGTACCAGCAAGCAGTGATGGGTTAGTGTTGGATTAGCACACCGTGAAACAAAGAACCAACAAACAGTGATGGTTTAGCACACCTTTAAACAAACTACCAGCAAGCAGTGATGGTTTAGCACACCTTTAAACAAAGTACCAGCAAGCAGTGATGGTTTATTGATGGTTTAGCACACCGTGAAACAAAGAACCAGCAAGCAGTGATGGTTTAGCACACCTTTAAACAAAGTACCAGCAAGCAGTGATGGTTTAGCAAACCTTTAAACAAAGTACCAGCAAGCAGTGATGGTTTAGCACACCTTTAAACAAAGTACCAGCAAGCAGTGATGGGTTAGTGTTGGATTAGCACACCGTGAAACAAAGAACCAACAAACAGTGATGGTTTAGCACACCTTTAAACAAACTACCAGCAAGCAGTGATGGTTTAGCACACCTTTAAACAAAGTACCAGCAAGCAGTGATGGTTTATTGATGGTTTAGCACACCGTGAAACAAAGAACCAGCAAGCAGTGATGGTTTAGCACACCTTTAAACAAAGTACCAGCAAGCAGTGATGGTTTAGCAAACCTTTAAACAAAGTACCAGCAAGCAGTGATGGTTTAGTTATGGTTTAGCACACAGTGAAACAAAGTACCAGCAAGCAGTGATGGGTTAGCCCACCGTGAAACAAGGTACCAGCAAGCAATGATGGTTTGGGAGTTGGGCAGAAGGTATAAGCTCTGGTATTGATAACACAGAAAGTCAAAGCTCCAGCAAACAAAGGTGATGCAATAAAAATGCAAATTCATCTTAACAAGTCATGGGTTGCAGAAAAGGGCCACCAAACAGGAATCACTGAGAATCTCAGAAAGCAAATGCTGAAAAGCAGGCCATGGGTCAACTTGACACTAAGTGATGACACTATGGAATTTAAGGACTATCATTTTCAAGCTCCAAACTACAGGACGTTTAGGAAAGACCAAAGGCTGATAGTAAATGTCCAGGGGTAGACATTGTGTGTGATGTGCCACTGATTGGCCCGGATGCAATTTATAACTCGGTAGCAATGAGTAGTTAGTGACCGATCTGATGTGTTCTGTCAGGAGCAGCATGTGCTCTGCATAAACAGGAGCAGCATGTGCTCTGCATTAACAGGAGCAGCATGTGCTCTGCATTAACAGGAGCAGCATGTGCTCCGCATAAACAGGAGCAGCATGTGCTCTGCATTAACAGGAGCAGCATGTGCTCCGCATAAACAGGAGCAGCATGTGCTCTGCATAAACAGGAGCAGCATGTGCTCTGCATTAACAGGAGCAGCATGTGCTCCGCATAAACAGGAGCAGCATGTGCTCTGCATTAACAGGAGCAGCATGTGCTCCGCATAAACAGGAGCAGCATGTGCTCCGCATAAACAGGAGCAGCATGTGCTCTGCATTAACAGGAGCAGCATGTGCTCTGCATTAACAGGAGCAGCATGTGCTCCGCATAAACAGGAGCAGCATGTGCTCCGCATAAACAGGAGCAGCATGTGCTCTGCATTAACAGGAGCAGCATGTGCTCCGCATAAACAGGAGCAGCATGTGCTCTTAGATCTGGACAGAAACCGCCTGGCTTTTCTGCAGGTTTCCGACACCATGCACAGTATACATCGAACTACCCTAGAGCTACCATGGTGACACAAGATGCCTGGATCGCTGAGGCAGGTGAAGGCGTGGCTGAGTGGCGCAACATTGGGTAAGGTGATCCGCATCATACCTGCACTGCAGCAGAATTCAATCGCCTCTACCTGTTAAAAAGTCATGCTCTGCTGGATCTCTTTAGCGTTTTAGAGGAATTTTTGTATACCGTGATCCCCACAAATCAGCCATAGCGTCTGTACCTAGCGCACTGGTGGAGGCTGGGGAGCCGGTGGGATCAGGTGTGCATGGGCTCTCTCTTCTAGGTTGGTTTTCGTGAAGCTACATTTTTTTGCATCTTTACTTTGGTAATTCTGTTTTTAGTTTCTGTGCAGCTGTGCTTTAGGCCATAAGGGGCGACATCTACATGGAGGTTAAGGAACAGGGCATGACACAGGAAGTGATGTATGTTTCACATTTTGTCACTCTGCAAACGAGTCCATTGCCGATCGTCCTGCAGTAATGCAAACTAGAGTAAAATTCGATCACTGATCTTACTACATACAAATCTAGAGTTAACAACACTTTACAAAAACTTGCTGTGAATTTCTGAAGCCAAAATAATCTTACAGGAAAAGAACTGTCTGAAGGAGAGAGGGCTCTGCCTTACTTGTCAAACTTTGCATTATCCCTGCATTTAAATTATTTCAGAGCTGAGTTGTGCAGAAGCTGAGGAAGGAACGATCCACCAAAATACGAGCGAAGGAACTCGCACTATTAAGGAATGATGAGTGGTCAAACTAATGCATTTCTAATGTTAACCCGGTGGGGCAGGAGAGGATATGGAAGTGCACATGGATTGATTCCACTGAGAGTTCTACTTGGATCAGGCTGCACAGGGGATCTATGGTTTGATATCTACTGCCATTAAGGAGATCTTAATTAGAGGTCCTCTGGTCTGTAGGGAGGAGGCGCCCGCTGCCATCATAGAGCTGAGAAAAAACAGCTTGTTGGAAAACTGACCATGTTCAATAATGATGACCATATAAACAAACAAAGTGCCAATAATATGGCTTGTGGAAACAGGATCACATTGAAATGACTTCTGCCCAGTCTCCTGGTCACCAGTGCACTGGTAGGCACAGCCTTGGGACACATCCTGCTCCCAGTGCCCCTTTGAAAGGTGTTTTTGGCATCTGCTGTATGGGCCGTGGGTGAAGGGCGGGGCCTTGAGTCATGGCTCATGTCTGGGCCCATACACAGAGGGCCTGACGGGTATGGCCCTGCACCTAGCCCTGTCTCCAGAGTTAGGCCTTCACCCATGACTACTGGGCACTGGACACATAAGAGCAATTGTGAACGAGTGATATCACAGATGATGTGAAAGGTGATTTGATATGTAACTACGTAACCTCATTACTGATGTCTTCTGTGCATATAAATATACCTGTGGAAACTACTACATGCACCAGCAATATATATTTAAAAAGGTTCATTTTAGTTGGAGGGCTGCAGTGTTACTCACAACCATATATTCACAGTAGCGGCTGGTGTCCGCCTGCTGCATCACCGCTTTCTGCTCCTCTCGGTCCACTGCAGCACAGGGTGAGTCTTCCAGACTCCCCTACGGCCAATCCAGATGCAGCTCTTATGCTGCTGGCAGCATGAGAAAAACACCAGGATTGGCCAGAGTGGCCTGGATTTGCGCTCCCAGAGAGACTGGGAGCCTGTGTCTGCAGTCTCAGACCCTTGCATACAGACAATGCAGCTCGGGTGGGAGACATCTCAGTGTGCATGTCGGTTTGGCTGTCCTAAGATGGCCGGACAAAACCACATGCGCACTTGTAGAAGCGCCCACCACTCCTACATGAGTCGTCACAATGGCTCCACCCCTAAGACTCCACCCTGCGAAGAAAAGTAAAATGATAATAAACCTGTTTTATTATCATTTCATTTTTAAAATTTTGCACCTGCTGGCGGGGAACGCACGAGCCGCCTCTGTATGTTCATGTCCATATAGAAACTATGAAAAATCGTTTTCAGCTTTACTCATATCAGTGAGTAAGTCAGTGGTAAATAAAGTAAAATGTAAGTTAATCACTGGTGCCACTGATTAAGTCATTTCTGATATCACAGACAATAAAGGCTGCTCTAGTTACACACACTAGAAATGCATATCCTGCAAGATTGCAGTACCACTTTCCACAACTAGATGTCCCCGTAATGAAAACATACAGGGACATAACTGTCTTTCTGCACATAGCAAAGAGCTATGTAAACGCTTCAATATTGTTATTTCTGACAACAAAGGCCCACTCTGAAGTTTCCTATTTCCCTCGGTAAAGTTAGGTTCCTGCAATAATTTTTGTTTTTTAGTTTTTGTCTACTGCTGGTGGGAGGAGCCCCAACAGGTCAGTCTAAGACCTCATGCAGGCAAAATAGCACCACATGAAATCATAAAATAAAGGAAGTGATGTACTTTTGAAGTAAGAATTTAGAAATAGACAGATGCCAGATGGATCCTTTGGCCTGTTTGCTTAAAGAGTATTTGCATATACACTGCACTACCTTGCTGCATAGTGGTCCAATTTTCAATTGCATCTATATTTTTACTTTTCCCCATTTTTCCTAGTTGTTTGCATACAGTATTTATGAGCATATACACTATAAGGTGATCTTGAGTAGAGCACCAAATCTCTTGTTCTAGTGAAAATGTCAGTGCGCAGTTCTGTAGCCAATGTGTCATGGGCCCTAGTGCAAGGAAGGAAAGCCCCCCCCTCTGGCCGCTGTTTGAACTGTGAAACACAGCAATAATCAGGGTTCAGTGGGCCCCATCAGACTCCTGGCCCCGTTGCCACAGCACACGCTGCACCAATGAATGCTACGCCCTAGTCCGTGTGACTAGGGGAACAGCGTCCAGTGGGGCAGTGAATTTCTCACTTGACTGGCACAGCTATCATCTGCACCATTGACTTCCGCTGTGTGCAGCAGCTGACATCCCTCCCGGGGTCCTGCTGGCAACACAATTATGCACGCTGGGCAAGTCAGTACTTGATGAGTGGCATCGCCCTGCTCATCAAGCTGTCATCGTCTCATGTCAGTGTGATGCATACGGGAGGTTGGAGCAGCTTCAGATATCAACAGGAGGCGCGATAGTAGTCACCCAGGCCCCTTGATGTCACCTAGAGGTTTCTGGGACCCCAATGTGATTTCGAGGCTTGGAGTTTCCTAATGATATAGAGAGACCAGAACAGCTATCATCTGGACTGTGTGAAGTCACATTCCTACATTATGATTGGAAGCCTTCTGATGAGATCTGTTGCCCTGTTCCAGAGATGTGGGTGGGAAATGACGTGGGCTGGTAGGCCACATTGACAGTCCAGAGCTCTAACTACGGCCGGGTTGGGTGTTTCCAGCAGCAGAGTTTCATTCCGCAACCAATGGGCAGGCAGAAGAATATGCCATTAGATATGTCTGGGGAGTGGAGTGTAGGCAGTGGAACCCTGGGATTTGCAGTACACAACTGTAGGGTCATGCTGGAGATCCTTGCAATTTTTTCCACCTATTGGGCATTTTGTTTCTCATAATGCACTTCATCGAACTCGTAATCCACTTTACTCTCATGCTAAATTGAAATGATAGAGGGAAATCTGCATATTTTATTGCAAGGATCACGAACTGGGGTCGCCAGTTCTACAACCGAGTTTCACCCAGTCCGAATTGTTGATATTTACCAAGGGATTGTCCCACCCACTCTGCTAGGATGTACATTGGTACAATCAAATGTTTATTCTTGAACTGTTTCGAGAACCACTTTCTTAACATATTACAATGTATTCCTCTTTGAATGTTTCAAAAATGACTTTAAAGATGTATGCCAAATGTCAAAAGGATTTCAAGGAGGAATAAGCAGTACCTTGGTGCCAGTCCGGTATAAATCTGTCCAGTTGACCATACTGTGCACGTGAATAAAATGTCCTAAAGACATCAAATGGGGAACACATGTTGGGATTCCCCCTGTAACATCTGCCCCACTCTTGACCAATCTGGAAAGATACGTCTAAAGTGACCACTTCTATTGTTTTGTAGAATAATCGAACTCAGATTCGTCAAACATGGCAAAAGTTATTAATAATCCGAAATTGTTATAGGTAAATACCATTTAACCACAAGTACAGAGTAACTAATGTTGACTATAACATATCATGCACATTTATGCCAAGGGAACTCAAAAACATGTGTGTCTCACTACATTATACTTAGAACAAGTGCACAAATAACACATATTCTCACAATAATTACTGCTGAGCAAATGCCAAATTCCATGTTGTTACCTTGCTACAGTATAACTATAGAAATCAATGCTTACTGACTTACACATTCACTTCACAAAGGAAAACAAGTGAATTTATGCGCACATCCCTATTTAAGTAACCTTTGTTTCACTACTTGCATTTAATCCCTTGTGTTTCGATTCAATACCTTTGCACGTAACTTTAAAAAACAGCACGGCATTAATCACATATGCAGAACCATTGGGAGAGTATTATGCTATGTATCACAATTTCTAAAGGAGGGGAGGGGCACCATGGTAATAAATAGTACACTGCACTATGTGCATGTGTGTATATAAACGTATACGTCTGGACCAAACAATTGCTACCTTAGATAGCAGCATACATTATGCAAAGCAACTGTAGAGAACTCTAGGTAGTTACCAGTGTGTAGGTGGAGAGCTGCTCCTCTATATGGAATGTATCTAGCACACCACAAACACTATAAATCTGCTGCCTCATTTATCTGTTCTTCTAGCAAAATATTTAATTATATGATTAAGAAAGTGCCCCCCACGCCTAGCTAGAAAAGTGACCGGGCCTTTTGTCATTCTTCACCAAGGTCTTCAAGCATAGGATTAAGGAGTGCGAGCCACGATGCACTACAAAATGAGTAAGACATTTTACCCGGCACATTATTACAGATTTGAGTGATCAAATAGGATCCAAGCCAACATGGAATAAGTACGAAAAGCTCCAGACACGTGTTTCGCTCTTGTTAGAGCTCGCTGATCAGCATAGTGTTGTCCAGACACAACGCGCCACACAGAATAGGTCCCAACCACACACTTGGTCCAGATCTATCATTGTTTATTTATTACATGTTCCAGGGCCACATGCAGTAAAATACCATGAAAATACTGTTGAAATACATCATCACATAATAGTGTACAATTACACATTATTTTATGATATTTATAAAACCTAATCATACTTTATAAGCCTACACCACCCAGCTTATAAAAACATATAAAAATACCTCAATTAATACTATGCTACATAGGTAATGATTATTCCAAAACATTTAACGGTGGCATCATTGGACCGTCACTCTTCAGCAACTCATGACGTTTGGCAGCTAAATCATACATCCTACAGAGCTACACAGCAAGGAGCTAGAAAGGAGTTACAAAGAGAGAGGGATTTTCAGATTCTCCCTTCTATGATACGTCCAATTAATTATTTCTTCAGACTACTATACGCGCTCTTGTATCCAGTCTTCTAGAATGCCCATTCGCGAGAGGCTTCCAAACATGGTGGCTTCTCTGCTTGTCTGATCCTATCCTATCTAGCCAGCAGCACAGTAATTATTCTCTGGTGTCATAGTCTAAACTCATAGACTGCAATTCACTAAATTAGTATGAGTAAGCGAAGCAATGCCAAGAACCCTTTGAACATCTGTGACATCCCAGGGTTGGCCACTTGTCCAGGTCCGAGCCACTCTATGACTTCTGATTTGCTGCTGAGGGGATACGAAAAGGGCGAGGATTGTAGACAGTGTCAGCACTGCTTATTTTATGTTCCTGCTGCTACCTTCATGACTCTGGAAGCTTACACTGGGGCAGCAAGGGCAATGCCAGGGGTAGCATCTGCTATCATTGGCACGCCCTCATTGACACACTTTATAACCCTATTGTAAAGTATGAGTCACTTGTATTGCTTCATGCAGGAAGTCCCCAATTCTGCCACATTTCTTGATAGAATACATATGTGGGAAGCTGCTTATTTGTCTGAAGCACTCACTCTTTTTAATCACTAATTCTCTCTTATTTTCTGTTAGTATTTTCCTGTTACTTCTTTGGGGATTTCCTAAATAGAAGTGCAAGCAAATTCTTTAGGGCGATTTCAAAGTGCTGAAACCATAATGCTACACCCATCAAAGGGCCTTTGTAAACCGTCACATCAGTGTGAGTAAGTTTATATTGTTTAGTTAATTAAAACCATAACAAATTTTCGAACAGAAAAGAACGGATAAAATGACAAGACAAAGTTACCGTGATTTAAAAAGTTAAAATTTCACTTTTTTGTACATATCACTTTTAGATCGAATAATCAGTTTGGTTTGTTTACTTCGAAGTGTCCATTTTCCTTTTTGAGTGTAGAATAGCTGCAGATGCCATCTAGGTTGCCAATTTCAAAGCTCGTTTGGTAAAGTACCTTGCAGTTCCTTTGGGGATCCATTGATCCTAGTCCTGTCATTATGGCAGCTCTACAAGGTCTCACCCCTCTGTCAATAAAAGCATTTCTTCATAGAGTAACTCGTGCTGGCTGTAGTGTCGGGCATTTACATCGGCGATGGAGTGCTTTCCTAACTTAAATCGCCACCGAAAGGGTGGAGAGGAAGAACCCAAATTTGGTAATGATCTTTTGGAGATGTTTTTGACCATTTGCAAGAGTGAACAGTGTGCCTCATAAGTGTACCACATACAATTTTGTTTATTAAACACGTCATTGATTATTTTGCCATCACTGACCGGGGTGGTCTTTCTGACCAACATTTTTTTTTGTTGCAGATTTTTATCTAGCACAAACTCGACCCGAAGGTATTGAATGAATGAATATTTATATAGCGCATGGCTACCAAAGGCATCCCAGCGCTTACTCATGGCACCTCATTCATCAGACACAACTCATCGGAAAAGGAAGGTCTTCAGCTGTTTCCTAAAACTAAGGTAATTGGAATCCGAGCAAATATGCTCAGGCAGGCGATTCCATAGCATAGCAACATTGTACGAGAATAGACGACCTCCGGAGCGAGCTCGCTTGATCATAGGCACTCTGAGCAAAAATGTATGCTTTGATCACAACATCCTAATGGGAACATAGAGTTGAACCAGCGACTATTGGAGCGCTTTACATGAGCACCGGTTACGTTACACATTCAGGCACGGGGAGATTAAGTGATTTGCCCAGAATCACAGGATGTGGACGCGACCCCGAGGCTTGAAACCTGGTTTCCAGCACCAAAGTCGGCAGTCTAGCTGACGGACCACATCCTCTCCCCTATATAACATTATATAAACCTGACATGGCCTTCGATCCTTTAATGCTCAACATGTTCCTTACAAAAGCAATTATATAGGGATGACAACAGGACTACATGGTATCAGTACATTATAGTTTGCAGTGGACGAGAAATATAGATAATTTCACGTTTTTCCATCTGGCATCACTCGGGCGGGGGTTGTATGGTGAACCAATCATCCTTCTATAACCCACCAGCAATTTGTTACTAGGCCATTTGGGCCAAAAGTATGATCCATGATGTGATGCCTTTGATAAGTACTTTGCATTTTAAATCGTGACTGCCTTTACAATATGTTTCGGGATCGCACTTTCGAGACCTCAAACGGTGCAGACCCGCACAGTAGGCATATCACTTAACTATGACCCATACACTCTCAATACCACTTTCCTTTCCTATGAGACGATTTGTATCTGTTGTTGCAACATCATTTCAGGTTTTTTTTTAGGATAATGGGATTCATGGGGGCATATTATCAGATTTCTGTGTGAACTTGTCCAGCAAGGCCTCCAAGTAATTCAATGCAGTGAGTTTACCCACTTTGGTGGCCAATGCCCCAAGGAGGGGTATGTCAGCTGATGACCCTCTAACGTCTAATCACTATGGGTTCATTGGAGCATGTAAGTCCTTCCAACCCTTGGTGTTTCTGCACTCACCCAACAAGAGAGTCTGATCTCAGTGTGTGTGCGTGCGTGGTCCCACAGGATGTTGCTGCTACAGCCTATTTTAGTATATCTGAAATATAGCTGTCCCATATTTTCTGCTAAAAGTAGCCTATAAATCTTAGAACAACTCTTAATGTACCTTTCCTGCTAGTGTTTTCAGGAGATTGTATTTTAGAATCCGAGTGCCAAATAATCAAAATGATGAACTTATTCAAGAGAAATACTATTAATGACATAGGTTTTATAGAAATCAATGTTGCTCACTTAGGGACGAATTTCAATCTTGGGGGTAAGGATACTATGTGGCAATAGCGACGGAGTATACTCATCGCTAAGATGGTGGTCTGCATGCCGATTTTAGATACGGACGGAACATAGGTGTAACCATAACGAAGACTACTCTGTCTCGCCATGGTTACATCCCTATGAAAGTCAGATGGAGTATGCGCCATCGGAGACTGACGTCTATATCTACCGACCTCTATATCTGCCCTCATGTCTGGGCAAACATAGAGGCCAGTTATCACTACGCCACCGCCTGAAAAATCCTAGCAGTAAGGTGCAGCGAAAACTACCTAATGACCCCCTCTTCATGGGAGATAACTCCCATGGTGAGGGGGCATTTTTTTTACTTTCAAAAAGAAAATCCTGCTTTGGGATTGTCTTTATGAGAAATAAAAATGTTTGCCAGACTGCTCCATCATGTTGATGGAGCTGTGCGCCAAAGTTTAAAAAGCATTGACAGTAACTGCCATGATGGCAGCTTCCGTCAATACTTTAGAAATGACTGCATGCCTGGCGGTCATTTGTAAATTTGTCGGGCGGAGTAGTCTTGTCTAGCGGACATTAATTCCTCTGCCAGGCCAACAGAGAGTACTTTGTCTGACAAACATTAAAATAGGCCCTTAGTTATTGCTTCACTTATAAGCAGATGTTTTTGAGCTCAATACTAGCCTACACCCTGTAAATGTTAGTGCATAAAGAGTTCTGCTAAAGACTGTATATCTACTTCCCTTACAAATAATTATACAGTGTGTTCTCACCATTATATTTCGAGATGCCCAAATGCCAACCTTTTAAGAATGTATTCAAAGTGCTACGAGAAGTGTGGACGCTTTACACGGTTCCAGAATGAAAAGGAGTAGACTGCATGCATTCACTTTTCATTCTACAAAACACCCTTCTATTGTGTCTAAATATAGGGATTATAAAGCACTTGTCGTAGCTTCATGCAATACTTTCAGCTCCAGCGTGATCCAAAATGCAGTGTTGTTTACCAAACCCAAGGTGGCATTTAGGTCCATGAGATAAGAAACAAAGGAACTCTTCCTACAAAGGAATATTTCATACCCACCAGGAACAATTCTTCTATTGCACAATTGTTCTTGTGCCCCTCTAGAATATACCCTGAGCATCTGTTGATGTATTGATGCCCTTCATCTATCACTGGATGCCAAAGCAGACTTTTACTAAAGACCGTGCCCTATCCCAGCCAGGAGCGAAATGGGCCCTCTTGATCTAACGCCATGGTTAATTATTGTGTTCCTCCAAAACTTTGGTGTTTGGCAGAAGTATTGGTAGTATTGATTCATTTTGCCAATCCAGATGCCCAAATGCAGAGATCAGCCTGGTATACACCTTCGAGAGTACCATCAGGACCGGGAACATTGTTTATTTGGAATCTGTGATTTGCTTGCGCTGATTTCCTCGAGAATATTGATCTGAGTAAAACATCAGCCTGATCAAACCCACTGTGATTTACAGACACCTGTGCAAACACATGCTCCTGACGAGTCATTTGTCATATGGTTTAGTAAAGGCATCTCATAGTTCTGGTGACACTTACACACGGTTTAGTGATCGCCTTTGTTGAGTGTAGGGAGCAGCCATGACATGGAAGAAGCGGACAGTAAGGGGTTAAATGAGCGCGGTGTTGTGGAGTGCCGTGCACCGCTGGCGTTGTGCTCCTTAAAGCTATTACGAATGTATATTTAAGTGTTGTCTGTCCATAATAACATGCACTTTAAATAACCAGCTCAGTACGAAGTCCAGTACATTGAGCACCACCAAAGGCACATTACGGTCATGTGGGACTGACGCGTGTATTTTGACTTCGAATCATGTATAGCAGCTCCGACAAACGGGCACCAGCTGTACATTCGGACTTAATAAGGCACCACAGGAAGAACTAAGTACACAATAATGTACATCCGGTCCAAAGTCCAAATAACAGAGACAAATTTACATTTCTCTCATAGCAGCGCGTTCACATAAGTCAACACAACATGTGATGAGTGAAAGGGATACCTTTCTTTCTGCAGGAAGGCATATCAAACATGCAAAGTACTAAACCCATGTGAAAGCCGCACACGTTGAGTGGCAACTCTGCGGAGTGTATTACATAACCCTGCCTACTAATTCACTGTCAATTACACTATAAACAAGCATTGGCATAGCCAATAGGTCTCGCCTTTGGGACCTTATAAGTGTTTAGCCATGCAACAGTTGCATAACTAAATACTTATAAGGTCCGAAAAGCGAGACCTATTGGCTATGCCAAGTGGCCGCGAAAGTGATCGCGATCACACATCAAAGCGGCCGTGCGGCCGCGAAAGTGAAAGTAATCGCGGTAAAAGTGGCGCGCGCGCCCGCGCACATGCACTGTAGCTCTAGGCTGTCCTGGTAGCACTTTTTGGAGCCCTCTCAATAAGTCTCGCCTGACCCAGCTGGGTCAGGCGAGACCTAAAAAGGGGGAAAATGAATTAAGAGCTACAATTGGGATGTAGTTTTGCAATGGGTGTGGACTACAGCACCTCTTTTAATGATAGTTGTTTATTAGACTAAAAAGCCAAAGCATTCCATAATAATATCACATTAAATACATTTTAAAAAAGTGAGCTCACTAACAAAACCACAATTTATCCACATTTTATTTAGTGACTACATTACTTAAACAGGTTTAAACAACTTTAATATGTCAGTTAGTACATATTTCGTCAAGAAAAACCACATGATACCGGTAGAACAAATAAAAATACTCAAACACAAACCTAATTCACCCAGAGTAGTTGCAAACACATAGCAACACAAAATATAACTTGACAAAATATATTATTTAGCATGGAATAAAGTCTGTTTTTATCTTTTATGTTCTGTATAGCACTTTGGCAGTGGTGACTGGTGACATTTGAAAGTGGTGGGCGTAAAATTATAGTCGTACTGCACTCCGGCAAGCGAGCGTAGCGAGTGAGCCCGAACAACCTACAGGGGGTTGGGGGAGGGGATTCTCCCCCGAGAAATTTTTTAAAAAGAGTGGACAAATGGTGCATTTTCAAGCAAATTTGAGGAAGCAGGAAGGTTAATAGAGCAATACGATTTAATTATTTATCATTTAAGAAATTGCCAATTTGTATGCGCTTTAGAGGACAATCTTTACGTATGCTGATGTTATCATTTGACCATATTAACTTTTGAACACACTGATACACTTGCAATGGTTTTAGCTATACAATAAATACATCCATTGACTGTGTAGTGCTGTACATCAATATGATGACACTATTTCCTTAAATTAATTTTCTGTTTTCATACAATGGAGCTGCTGCTCTAGTACGAAGAATTTTCTGAAAAAAGGATGGTTTACAAACATGTCTCTATTTGCAACAAGACAGTGTGTTCTTTTATGGAATCTAATTTCACTGGTGCGAGCGATCACAGAAATGGAACATAATGCATGAAGAGGCCTTTGCAATGTAAAATCACAATGATTGCAAATACACCAACTAGATTGACTTAAATTTAGAACTTTGGAAGTGGATTGGCATAAATACTTCTAGTCTGCCCGTACAATGTTTATAATTTCATACAGTGTGTGTCAGTACTGCCAGGAAACATAACACATAGGAGGGAAAGCTGTAAGTTAACTATTACAAAGAACGTATAAGCAGCTACGGTCCACCAACAATAAAACAAATAACTTTATTTATTTCCAAAGTGGATGGATCTAAGGCACGTTAAAGAAAAATCTACCCTTCCTGCTGCGCCGAGTTCATGCATTTTCCAGTTTCAACCCCTCATCTCTAGAGTGCCACATAAGAGCATTACTGCTTGCTATGTATTCTCTTGAAACAAGCATGCATGCTATGTTTTCAGAAGTGCTACTCCGGGTCTGAAGTGATGCCTGTTTAAAAAGCCTCGGAATGACTAAAGGTATCCGTGTGAGATTAAAAGAAATGCCTGTACTCAACAAGTTATCACCTACAGTCCCCCCAGCCCCCCTCCTCCGCCGTAAGTGCTCTGCAGTAGCTGCAAAGTCACAGAGCTCTAAACAAAAAACGTACATAAGTTATTTAAACCCGTTCCTACGGTTCCAAATCAGCATGCTGAAAGAAATATCGAATGCAATAAAACAGAAAACTACGTTAATAAAAAAAATGTGATGTGACATTTTGGGCGAAAAGTACTATTAAGAATCCCCGAGGAAAACACAAATGTGCTTTTTTCATGCTGAATTAATGCAAAAGGTGTTAGGGGGAATGGGGTGAATAGCATTGGTAGTGAAAAAAGGAAAACAAGACTGTGAGCGATAGGGATACGTGGATTAAAAGAATCTAGGTAAATAAAGCACTTAAAGGAAAACGATGGTGCCAGCCAGGTCTGTGAAGGGGATGTAATGGATGGGGCAGCCACGGAACAGGCCCGCTGTCACGAGGAGCTCTGTTGATGACGAAGAGCTCGGACACCGGATAACGATGGATGAGGGAAGGAAGTGCTGAGAACCCCGTGCGGAGATTGCAAAGAGCGGCTCCGGGGGATGTTACAGGCCAACGGGGTGCCGGCTCCTAGTCCCACAAATAGCAGATGCCGCCGGAGCCGCATTGAATATAATATGCGCGGCCCCTTATGACTGGAATAGTGTAGGTGATAGTGGAGCGATAGCTCTGCTGTCTGAGGCCTGCTTAAACTGTGAGAAGTGCCGATTCATACTGGAGTAGGTAAAATCCGTGGAATCTGAGGCATTCTTTTTATTTGTCCACAAAAATGATAACGATCTAAAAAAGCGGAACGTATTGTTAAATACCCCTGACAATCTTTCAGTTTTCAAATTATTTCATGAAAACAAAGAAATTGAAAAGTTCTATTAACGAGTATAAGTGATGTGCTTGTCGTATTCATTATTGAAGTGAAGAATGGCGGCTAATGAGTGAGTGCCGGGGTACCGCACCGCCTCCGTTCCAGGCCGTCGGTCACTGGTGAGTCCTCGTGTTACTGCTGCAGGAAGCAGGCAGTTTCCTGCTTCCCTCGCTTCCCTCACCTACGCAACGCACTACGCTCACCAATCTAAGCGCTGGTAGGCGCAGCAGGCTAGCGCCCCGGCCGGGACATTTTCTCGACATAGAGAAACACAGAGAGTGGGTATTGACTGTTTGGTCGGCTCAGGGCCGACCAAACAGTCAGTACCCACAACAGTGGGTAAGCCACTCCCCCCTGCCCTCGAGCAGGACCGCCCACCCTCCCGCCCCCAAACAAGGACAGAGGCACTTCTGCTTTCTCGCAATGCGAGAAGGCAGGAACATAAATGGTTGTTTTTACCGTTTATGTTTCTGCCTTCTTGCTCCGCGAGAAAGCAGTGGGGCGACGCACCCACGCCCCAATGGGGGAGCCGCCACTGCACTTTGGTGTGATTGTGGGGGGAGAGGAGAGACTCTAATTGATGCATTTCACAACTTTTGAGACTAAGGGCCTGCTTTAAAGTAGATTACTTCTTTCCACGGGTGGAGGTACCACCCACCGAATTTATAAATGACCACCAAGTTGGCGTTCATTTGTAAAGCATTGGCAGGAACAGCTTTCACTGCAGTTTCTGTCAATGCTTTTCGTTGTTTGGTGCAGGGCTCTGGCTACATGACAGAACCCTGCAAGAACCAGTTTTCTCTTTTATTTTCAAAAAGAAAATTCAGTAACAGGATTTTCTTTTTGAAAATAAAATATAATAATGTCCCTCTCGCTCGCCACGGGAGTCATCTCCCATGGCGAGAGGGGGGCATTTTCCCTTTTTTACTGTTCCTTACTGCCAGCGTTTGACTGGCAGTGACGGACAGTAAAAAAAAAAGCTCTATGTCCATCCATCCTAATTGGGTGTGTGAACATACAGCCATTGTTCTGATGGTCCTTACTTTGTGGGGCCATCGGAGCGGTTTGGCTATGGGGTGACGGAATAGTCACCGCCGTAACCAAGCCTATGATCTGCCCACATCTTTATCAGGCAGCCGGACCCTTATCTTGGCAGTAAGCATACTCTGTTGCTTGTGCAACAGAGCTTTTTATTCGTGTGTGTTGTAGTCTGCACTTTTGTACCTTAACCCCAAATGAAGGCAACCTTAACTGCCCCCATTGATGCACTACTCATGGCTGCATAAGGATTTTCACAATGAAATCACAAGTGGCATCAACAATTACATCTCGTGCTATCTGTGGCTTCTTAGGTGACACCAAATACAACATCTGCAAAGCTATCATTGATGACGAATCAGATTATTCCTTCTCTTGCCACATTGTTGTTCAAACCTTAGGGGTACACACACACTCAAGTGTTCACACAAACACCCACTTGATTGCTTAGGACAGCAAATTGGTGAGTGACTTGAAAACTGCCAATCATCAACTTGCTCATTAACCCTCTTCCTGACTCACATATGGGCTTATCAATGTATAGATTGACCAGAATATAGGCTGCACAGGGCACAGAAACTACAGCCCAGGATCAGTATGTACTGCACGCAGCCATACTTCGGGTAGAGCACGTACGTGTGGACCATGTCATGGGTGTGGTGTACACAGACACATGCACAATTTTTCATTACCCACTTTGAGTGATTTTTTTTGAAGATGTGATTTATGCAGTCATCTGCGATGCCATGTTTGAGGCTAGGAGCAGTCTACTATCTAGGATGGATACATTTGATTTTTAAACATAAATTCTCACATTTGAGGGATGTTGGGGTGGAGAAAGCTTTCCTGCATGTGCTTTGAGTCTAGGCCCAAAGAAGAACTCAAGGCGCAAGATCCGAACAGCTGCGTTCATCAAAACTTCGCCTAAGCCTCCTGGACCGGAGCTAGTGCGGTCTCTGCTCATCTGTTTCACCATGCTGGCATTGTAGTGTCCACTAAAGTACTACTCAGGTGGACCAGGATGAAATCATCGCTCCTTTCGCCTCTTGGGCCATGCAGAGTACACCACATAGAGCTACAGGGCCGTGCCTGAGAATGCAGTCATTGTTTGCACCTCCAAAAATCTAATAAGCTAAAACAAAGGCACTCTGCAAACCGACTAGAAACTAAGAATAGGGTAAGGAAAAGCCCTCATAAATGGGAAGGAAATATCACAAAGTTAATTCTCACAACCAGGTCAGATACTACCCAGATTCCAATTCTTGTACCAAAGACTGCAAAGACTGATTCTGAACTGTTGCAAAAAAGATACTATAGAGTATTTCCCATGGGGATGGTCTCTCTTATTAAGTTATGTTATGTTAGTTTACTTTTGCATAACGCTAAATCACCAACCAATCTCTAAGCGCTTCAAAAGAGGGAGCAGCCAGGCCCGTAGGCTGACGCGTCAATGGTAGCAGAGGGAACGGATAGCTAAACAGCATTCAAGGCCTCCTTAAAAAGGACCGTCTTGAGTTTTTTCCTGAATGGGAGGAGTGCCGGTTCCATACGAAGGTGGTCCAGTTGCTGATTCCAAATTTGTGGGAGAAGAACAGAGAAGGCTCTGCCACCTTTGGATACAGTTTTACAACGTGGAATAGACAGGAGGCAAGCCTGTGATGATTTGAGTCTACGGCCTGGGACGTAGTTCTTGAGGCGGTCTTTAATGTATGTAGGGGCATTGCCATAGATTGCTTTTTGGGCAATACAGAGGCCTTTAAACTTCGTTGTTTGATAGGGAGCCAGTGTAGCTTACACAGGAGGGGGGTGGTGTGGGCACTTCTGGGGAGCTTGAATATCATTCTGGCTGCGTCGTTCAGCACCACTTGTAGCTTGTGGATGAGGTTTTGGGGAGCGCGATGTAAAGAACATTCCTGTAGTCCAGTGGGGAGACAATTGTGGCTGATACAATCATCTGACGGGATGATGATGAAAGGATAGGGACGAGCTTCCCCAGCAGTCTCATAAGCCCTATACAGGTTCCGACCACTGTGGTGACTTGGTTGGCCATGGATAGTTGGAAGTCTATTTTAATGCCCAAACTTTTCACAACTGGTGCTGGTGTGGGGTTGCTACCTAAGTCTTGGGGCCAGAAGAGATCGTTCCAAGGGCTGTTTTTTGTTGGAGTCACCATGATTTCAGTTTTATCTGGATTGATTTTTAGTGAGTTTGTCGTCATCCAATTCACTATAAATCTTAGGATGTTTTGTGCCCACTCCTGGGAGTGGGTAGAGTTGTCAATCCTAAGGATGAGTTGAGTGTCATCCGCGTAGTTGAAGATGTGGCATTCCATGCGGGCTAGGGCTGCTACCAGAGGCTGTAGGTGTATATTAAAGAGGAGCAGGGACAGTGCAGAGCCCTGAGGGACTCCGCAGGTGAGAAAGCCCCTATCCGATACCTGCTCCCCCAGCTGCGTCCTCTGTAACCTACCTGACAAAAATGACTCAAGCCATTTGTATGCTTCCCCAACTATGACCAAGTTCGAGATACGGGTCAGTAGTTGTTTATGGCTGATCGTGTCGAATGCCGCTGATAGGTCCAATAAATTCAGGGCACTTGGAATTTTGCTGTCGGCCATAATTCTAAGGTCATCGAGCTGCCTCAATAAGCACTGAGTTATCAGTACCCCAAGTACAATCCTGCTATTGCCTAATATCATATGTGATTTTGCTTCATTTGTGTTGTTATTAATGTTTCTTTTTCAGCAGCAATTGTCATGGCTGGACATTGAGTTACTAATTTATATTTGTAATGTATTGAGTTCTTAGCTTCTATCCCCCACACCACCTCTCTGAACGCGGCGTGGACAGCTCACCTTCGCTGCCCTGTGGGTATGTGGTAAAGGGGTGTTCTTGGTGCTCATTAGGGGGTAAGTAGTCAGGTTAAACCCACGGCACCAGTGATAAAAGCTTTGATTGGCACAATCCGAGTCCAGTCATCCTATCTGCCCAGAGACTTCTGAGGAATGTCCCCACAAAGGACGATGATGTTTCATATCATAATCTTAAAGACGCTTTTCGTGCACATGGGACACCGGTGTACTTGTTAGGGAATGCTAACATTACTCACAAAAAGTTTTTCGCGAATTTCATACAATTCGCAATGTTTTCTGTCATCGCTTGTGCTCTGTGTGTGCTTTGCACAAGGCCCCGCCCACTGACTGCTCTTCCACAGAGCGCAGTACACACAGGGCAAAGTTTGCCCATCCTGTGCAGAGGTCAAGGAATAGCCCTTGACCTCTGATACCGAACAAGGGAAGACTTTCGTCAGTGCTCTGTGCACAGCCCTGGACGCGAATACTCTGCCAGTGGGTCCCGTCTCCTCACCTCGCCATATCTGCACACTGGTAGGATACAGCCATGCGCGCTGCACACATGCACTAGGGTGGAGGCCAGACTGATTATTACACATCAGACATGGCTTCTCCGGTAACAGGATCTTTTTTTACAATAATTTGCAACCTTCACATCCTTCAAAATGAGGTTTTCCGGTAGATTTTAAGGTCTTTTCTATATTATTTGCTTTAATTTCCAGGGGGCTGATGTGATACGTTGGCCTCGTTTATTACTATAAACTATACATTGTTGATTGAAATATCTCCTAAGAAAATAATTCATCCTCAATGTCTGGACAGCTACTGAACAGAATGTCATCATCTATGGAAAAGATAGCCAAAGAAGTCAAACAATTCGGACAGGATTCCTGAAACTGTACGTGTGGCCGCAATTGGACAGCCTGTAGGCCCTGATTCAAGCGCAGGACCTGTGGACAGGAAAAGAACCGGACAGGCTACGCTTCCATTCTTGTCCAGTCCACCATGACTAACAAAGCAGCTAGTGGCCACCAGCCGCTCCTTTGGGCATTGACTTCCAGGAGTCAAGTGGGTAAGGTGACAGGGGCTACTGACACCAGCCCTCTGCCAGCGTCTCCCATGTGAGCAGAAACAACATGTACAGACTTGAAGGGCCCATACAAGTCAATGCTTAGTTTTACATTTCCACCACTAAATTACAAGTAGGAATGTAGATCTGTACACGGGATCTGCAATTAATTCAGGGTGCCTTATCCTGTTGTAGGTCAAAACAGTTGTAGGGGCATCTCTGTGTGGATAGGGGATGCCCAGGATTGTGGCCCGGCACACCTCCAGGCAGGTCCCCACACACAAAATCTCCATGAAGAAGACACACCTCTGGAAGCCTATTTGATCCCATGCATCTCATTTTTGCCCACGCAGATGCTCTGAATTTGCATGTCTCTGACAAGCTTTTTTAATTAGGCCAAAATAGCCTATCACATTTTGTGAAATTTAATTCAGCTGCTAGCGCACTTGCCATTGACAAAATGTCTCCATAGTGGTTCTAAAGAAACAGCCACCAAGCAGGGCCTTCTACACTGCCCAGGACATCGCTGCCAAATAATCGAACTTCACAAAGCTTGAAACACGCATACCCACACATGAAGTGTGCTCCGGTGCAATGGGGCTAGCATAGTTACAGGCCTGTGAATTCAAGCATTAGATCAACAAGGAACACGATACCCTTTAACAGTTGTTTGCCTTTTTCTTTGGCTTGTGGACAGTGATTAAGAAAGCCATATTCGCACATTCAAATTCAGTGGCGGCTCGACCACTAATGCGGAGGAGCGTCGCCCCACTCAATGCTAAAGGAAAAATAAAATGATAATAACTTGATGTTATTTTCATTTATTTTCTCGTGGTTCCGCATCTTTGCGGGCGGCGCTGCTCTGCTCACAGAGCAGGCAGGGGGAGGAGGAGTGTTGGGCACACTAGGTTCACATGACTGTTTGGCCGGACGCGCCGGGCCAACCAAACAGTCATGCACAATTTGTATATTCCCCACCAGGCTGCATTACAGCCTGGGCGGAGGACATGCCCAGGCTCCCATTCCCCAACTGAGCGCCAAACCACGGTTCCTCCTTCCTAGCCCAAGTCCGACGCGGAGGAGAGACAGAGGAGAGACGTGGCAATAAGGTAAGTGCTTTTTAAGTTTTTTTTATTTAACACCTTTTTAAGCCCCCTCTGCCCCCGACCCTGCCACCCGCGATCAATGCCGGCCACCTCTGATTAAATTCAAGGATTACATTACCAGATTTGAGTAATCTTATTTTTGCAATAAGTAGAGCCTCCTGATTGCCACCTATGTGAAATTTGACTTATCAAATGTAAAACAATGTAGAAGAGGAGGAAGTGGAGACAAAAGCCATCAGAACCATGAACAGACAGCACTACTCTACGCATATATGTGAAGCTGACTGCCCTTCTAAAGAACACCACAACATTCTAGCAGAATTTTAAAATCCACAGTGCAAAACAAAGAACACTACAATTGCAAGCCTTCTGAGACAAAAACTCCATGGAATTGATTAAAAAAATTAGAAAGATAGAAAATTACCTTAAGTAGGACACATACAATACCACAAAATGCATGACGCAACAAGCAAAGAACGAGATGAAAAAAATCTTCCATCGCAAACATTTTTCCACATCCTCTTAGAAAAAGGTCTTCTCAATATTACCGTTGCGAGCAGACCATCAGCATCCCCATCAGACCTGGCATCCTTCACACAACTTGTGCAAGGGCTGTAGCTAGAAGCTTACTCAATAAGTCCCTGGTTCATTCCCACCCGCGCTAAAAACCTTCTTCATTAGACCACTCCTCCAAAAGAAAAACTGTGAGCCATCCCACCCAGCAAAATGCAGGACTATATGAAATGGCACATTCTTGGGAAAAATATTTGAAAGAGCATTGTTTATTCAGCTTTCAAAATTTACAGAAGAAAATGACTTGGTGACTGGCTTCAGACCACAATGTCAGCCATCACACCATTTCGGGATGTTCTAAAACTTATAGTGGACAAGAACAGAGTGGCTGCACTATTGCTTCTTTATGTTCAGTTGCATTGGAAACTATCCAGCATCACACACAATTGCAAGGAATCCATCATCTCTGAATACGTAAAAATGCTTGCTTTGTACCTTAGAGGGAGACAAAGTATGGTTTAGCTCCCGCCTTCCACTTCAGCTCCTCACACCCAACACTGTGCCATCCCTCAGAGCTCCATCAAATCCCCTATATTATTCATCATCTACCTACAACCCTGACCAAACCTGATTAAATCATTCAACTTCACCTGTTGCAACCATGCAGATGACACCAACATCATTCAAAAAAATGGTCAGGAAGACCTCTCCTGGGTCTTTAACTACTGTCTTCACTCCATAAACTACTGGCTTCACTCTATAAACACATGAATGAACAGAAATCACTGAAAGTTAACATCGCAAGAACAAAAATCATGACCTGCGGCCAGTGGCAAAAATACCTGCCTACCACCATATGACTGAACTCGAGGACCCTCCAACAACATCAAGACAAGTCAGAAACCTAGGGGTAAACAGGATCATCAACAGAATATCTGAACCAGAAATATCATGTGGGCAGAATATTATGTCAAAAATATCAATGAACAAAATAGCGAGAAGGTAAATGCAACTAGATGAGTATAAATTTACTACACTTAACTCCACATCTACGTACCTTGAAGATATATATTTCGTCACGGTATATATATGTGGAGTTATATATAGAAAAACTTTACTCACCTACAGAAGCTTACTTTCATGATATTTTTGTCCTTGATATTCTTGACACAATATTTTGTCTCACTATATTTTTGATTTCTATATTCTGTCTAAACCCTGGGTAAATATAGATTCAGACCTATCCTTGATACCATATGTCAACATCATCTCAAAGAGCTATTTCTGCACAAAGAAAACACTATATCTGTCTTCACATACTTTGGATACCAACAAAACTTCACACTATTCTCAAACTTGCAATCTCCAAGCTTGATTAGGCCAACAGCCAGATTCAACATATACAAAATACAACTGATCTAAAATGCTTCTGCAAGACTCCTCTCTGCCTTCACCCAAGAGAATGCATGGCTCCAGTCCTACAATCACTCCAAGGGAAAAGTTTGAGAAACTCTGAATGGTTCACAAAGCTTCTCATGGAAAAGGACTTCTATAAATCTAAGTTAATCCAAGAAATGGTAACAAAACAAAACACTGAGCTCCGGGCTTGCACCATCATGCCATCATACCATTAGAAATCCATACGGGTACTGTTTTCTCAGTACAGACTGCCGAGATCTGGCACAAGCGACCGTAAAAATTCAAAGCATCTAGGTAGACACACATTTTAGAAGAGAGTTTAAAGCATGGCTATTTTTCAAATAACTAAATTATCCCACAACTCTGATAGAACGCAAAAGATAATCGCACCTTCAAGTAAAATCTGCAGTTTACATGGGGAGCAGGATCAAGACTGATTTGCATATGGCTGGGTCACAACTGGAATGGCATAGCGAGCAGAATTCAATGGATTTAACCTAGATCTGTGACTGGGGGGTGGATGTTTGATTTGTTCAGCATTCCACCCATCATCTGTTCTTTTTGCACTCAGGACCAAAACACTTTAAACAAAATATCAGGTTGGACAAACCAGCACACGATGATCATAAGAAATACCATAAAGGGACCTGCAGAATTGCAGCTCACTGAAAATGATAAACTCTGCTTCGATCTCTCACACCGCTTCATCCACCACACTGCTAAGATCTGCATCCCATAACATGGGCCTCAGTGGCCATGACGCATAAAATGGCAAGACTTCCCATATAGGATAAAAAAATAAAGGCAACCCATTCCCAAACACACCCAACACTACATAGGTTACTACCTTTATAGGAAAGTGCTTTAGTGCCCCAAAAGGTGTAGTAAGCATTATATAAATGCAGCAATACAGTGCAATACAATACCTAACCACAGTCTTTAGCACAGCCACACGAGTGACTGGAGATAACTGGTGAAGGGGCAGTTCTTAACGATTGCTTAACAGCTCACAAACTTTCCTGCTTCTGCAAAGTCATCCTGTGTCCTGGGCACCCCCATTTTTTGCTGTCAGGTACTGGTGGTAACTGACTCTGTTTGTCCCTAGGCTCTGCCTAACCAGTCTCAGGGCCAGTGCTATGCTGAAAACACACTTAGAATATAGTAAAAACCTACATACACTAGGGTACACTATGGGGTAGGGTACCCCTATGATGTCATGACCGCCCCTATAAGGCCCTAGTACATAATAGGGTGGGGGGGGGGTCAAAACTACCTTTAAGTCCCTAGTATATAATAGGGCATGGCGCTTTAGAGACCAGCAGCCCTTTCTGTACTTGCCTGTGTGCATTGCTAAGGCCTGAGGTCTGTTGAAAATCAGCCCTGTGTTGTAGAACTGCTTTTAACATGTAAATTATGCCCAAACTTGACTTTGGTGTTTGGGGCATTTAATTAATAAACTACAATATTGTGGTATATTAGGCACCCCCAAGGTCTCCCTTAGGTGTCTCAGTGGTGGGGGTCAGGTATTTATAAGTAGGACCCTTATAAAATACGTTGTATGTGCCTTTTGTTTATTGAAATTGCACATTTCACTCCCCCTATTGTAGTGCTTCCCAAAATCGACTTTTGTGCGAGGAGCACTGTGGAGGGAGGATATGTATTATGTTTACATGTTCAGAACCCCAAAAGTCTCCCCTAGATTTTCCAGGGGTGGGGAGTCCTGAATATATAGGAAGGGTCCTTATAAAAGATGTTTTATAAGCCCTAGTGTTGGAGAAATTGTCCAGTTAATTTTCCCCATTCCAGATCCCCAGCGACATAGGTTAACATGGCAAGAAGTTATTATTTAATAATTCCCGCCAGTAAAACCAGAAAATATCATTCAAGGACTTACTACAATGGTATTGATAATTCAAAAAATATACTATTGTTGAATATATTCTAAAATGTACAGAGAAGAAGTTATAAGACTTGTATGTAAGCCAAAATTCACCCTTCCAGTGATCTGCACTGGTTAGTCAGAGCTAAGTGGATTAGCCATGCTGCTTCGATTAGGTGATAAGTAGCCCCTGGGGCGAAAGAGCCAATCTGGGAGGAGAGAGCTGCATAGGAATGCGAGATCAAGGGGGAGGGGTCATAAATAATGATCTTCAAAAGAAGGAGGAGACATGCAGAAGAAACCAGTTTCAGATGAGCCATCCTGGAGGTTGGTTTAGACAGCTCTTGCTTCTCTGCTCAGACTTCCTCCATATTGAATTTTGGAGAAGTAGTGCTTTTCCATCGATGCCACACTTTGAAAGAAATGGTCATGCTCTGGGGTGTTGTCTTGCACGCCATTGGACAGGAGTGCCCTTCTGTGTGATCCCAGAGAAGACTGAATAGGTACCTGAGAAGGGCAGTGCCTCTCAGATCTGCTACTTGAAACTAAAAGAAGAAGAAGGGTCCATGCTCAGAAGTTTGATTTGCACCAACCAGGCCCTTTGATCTGACTGACTGTGCCTGCTGCACAATTTGGACCTACAGCCCTGTGGATCAAACCTGCTTGAAAAGAGTGGACTTCCTGCAAACTACAGGTTAACAGAGTTCACCTGGACCATCACCATCAAGAATTTACCTTCAGTGTTTGATCCTTAAGTGGAGTTAGCGGATGGGATATCCATTACAAATGTGACAGATATCCCACCTGAGGTATTACATGTTTCAGAGGCTATAATGCACTTGTAATAGGGAGTAGGGGGAATCCATCATGTTTGTGACAAAGAATCCTGTCCGCCAAACTCTAAATACTGCACTTAGAGCCTGATGTAGAGTTTGGCGGATAGGATAAGCTATCACAAATGTGACAGATATCCTGTCTGACATATCATGAGTGCCACTGAATATTATTCACTTGTAATATGGCGGGTGGGATATCCGTCACGATGGAGTAACCCGTCCGTCAAATTCGAAATCAGGCTCTTAGTCGGCAACTGCTGGGAAAGCTTCGGGTCAGTCCCGCAGCGCTTAGCTCCCCAGGAAACGATCCTGGGCACCAGGACTCTCTCCAGCCAGGTAGGCCTCCAGCAGGGTCTAGTCCTCTTTAGTCAGGTGCACTCTCTTGGTGTCAGGAGTCCTTCTGCTTTTTGTGTCCCTGAAAGAGGTAAAACGGTGGCCAACCAGTGCCAGTTGGATTCAGGAGTATTTGAATTGTTGTGTGAGTTATTTTCATCCAACAGGAATAAGGAGTCACAAGTCATGTCCTTCTTCCAACAGTGACTTTTTATTCAGATGGAGTCTCCCCAGGTTTAGAAATGTTTTCAGAAGGTGGTGGTGGAGGTACCAGATTTATTCTGTGCACTAGCTAGTGATAGGATATATTCTATCGCTCAAGTCTAACAATTTTCTAGCATTTCCCCACCTGCTTTTGCAGCACTTTCTCTTTGTCGTACTGTAAAATTACACAGGAGCTCCTGTTTCAAGATGATGGGGCCCAGATGAGATGGGCTCTGTCCATAATCTCCTTGTGTTTGCTTTGTTTGGCCTAAATTGACAGGGTATGCCCAGACGTGGGTCCCTTGTTCACTTTGCCACTGGATTCAAGCTAACCTGGCGGATGAGGGCTGTTAGCCCGAAACCGGTCCCAGAATGCTTGTTTCCGGTCCAGGGAAGACATGCCTTGGCAGTTCGGGCTGGACTGTTCCCATGAGGCACAGGGTCAAGACTGATTTGCATATAACTGTGTCTGAATCGGGGTGGCGAAGTGAGCTAAAGAATGATGATGGATTCAACCCAGTTCTGTGACTGGGGGTGAGTGTCTGAAAGGTTTCAGCGCTCCGTCCATCATCTCCTTGTGTTTGCAGATGACATCAGGGCAGGTTGGTCTTCAGCTTCTTGGCAACAACCCTATTGGACAGGGTCAAAACTATTTCCCCCCTACTGTACCTTTACAGTGTAGAGGGGTCCTGGGAATGATTAGAAGAATACCTCTGTGCCATCTCCACGTCAAAAGAGGTAGGGCTACAGCCAACCATTATACTTCCAACTGTTTGTGTCCATTCCCAAACAGCTAATCCCTAGTGAGTGGTGATAAAGATCTTTTGGGACCTGGAAGTACCCAATCTGGAATCGGTTGGAAAAATAGGAGGAGAACCAGTGAAGGACATAGTCTGTGACTCCAGGTTGAGACTCTAGGATGCATATGGTCACTATGTCGAAGGCAGCTAAGAGGTCCAACAATATAGAGGCAGAGATCATCTTCATCTATGGTCAGGAGGACATTGTCTACGATGGGTAAGAGAGCAGTCTTCATGCTGCAGAGTGATCTAAATCCAGACGGGCAGTCATACAGGAGATGGTTAGCATTAATGTGATCTTGGAGTTGGACATAGACTGCTTTTTCAATGATATTGCTGATGAATTGTAGGTGATTCATGGGTCGGTAGTCGGTGTGGCCATCAGGGACAAGTGTAGATTTCTTTAGGAGTGGGAGGAATTGGCCTGTCTGATCTTCTGGAAATATGGTTTGAGTGAGGGTGGTATTGACAGTGTTGATTAGTGGGAGATTGTCTCCAGAGAGAGCATTGTTGAAGGACAAGGATAAGACATCATCTTCATAAGTAGTAGCTTTGAGGGAGTTGAGTATGTTGGTGAGATCTGCAAGAGATAGAGCTTTAAAGGATGACCACTGTGGGATTCTATTGGCACGAGGGGGCATAAGAGATGAAGCAGGCTTGGTGTTGTTGATATGGTGTTGAATCTTCCTTATTTGTCACTGAATAAGAGGTTGATGGATTTGTACTTTTCACATGAATGATAAATGGGTAGGTTCTGCATGGGGGAGGGTTGGTGAAGTGCTTCAAGGCCTTGAAAAGCATTATGCGACCAATGGTTGTTTTGTTGATGGTGTTGGTATAGCACTTTGCTTTGGTTGATGTGGCAAGTCGTGTGTTGCGTGGAGGAACATCAGTATCATGAGGTCTCTAGGAACAGCAGACAGATCCAGGAAGTGGTGGACAGACAATGAGCACTGCATTCCCGTTTGCCCCCTAGCTTCTGAAAGTGGGACAGTGACTTTTCTTATGGAAGCCCAAGGGGCACAAGCTAGTATATTGCAGAAATAGCTCTGAGGCTGGACTATTGAGTAAAGTCTAACCTGCTGCCATTTTGAATTAGACTTATTATGCTCACAGGTAGGAACATCCCAAAGAGCTAGAGTGACAACCTCACTTCAGATCATTATGGACACAAAAAAAAAATGCAAGAACGGTTATAGTGTATATTTACCGCACTCTGTATAGGTTCCAGAAATCAAAAGAGTGCTCACTCCCTGGGCCAACCGTCTTAAAAAGACCTACACTAGCATAAATACAAGTTATTGGTGGAAGAAACACACCTTGAACATACATTCTTACTGTCAAATGAGTCACAATCAGAAATGAATATATCAAGCTCAATGCTAATGAGTTCATCTCAAACAAGAAAAAGAGACACAATGATTGTATCTTACAAGATAAGATAACACAGGTAGGTAGTGAAAAGAAACAGCCACAGCCAACATGTTTTGTCCAAAAACATTTGGACTTGACCAGGGCAGAATAAGTATAGCATCTATGTATTCCCTATCCAGTCGAGAAAGATCTCATAATGGCAGTATGCGTGGACCAGTTAAAAATTTGTATCTTGTCATATATACCGGTTTTTGACAAAATAATAATTCTATCGATGCCAGCAAAACCTTGTTCTGTGTATCTGTTGGACAAACGCTATATTGGACCCTACACCTCTGAAATGGGAGTTGAAATCCTCCAGCAGGGCAAGGTTGCAATCTGCGTCTGAGGAAGTCCAATCAAAACCAGATAGCTGTTGGATGAGGTCCCCCTGAAGCCATTGGATTTGGCAGGACAAGTTAAAATTTTGCACCCAAGGAAGTCGTCTCTCGGATACTTTTCGTGCCTTCGACGGGCCAAGATTTCTGCTTTCTGAGACTTAGGGCCTGATTTAAATGTTAGTTAAAAGGTTACTCCATCAAAATGGGAATAGAGTACCCTTTACACCAACTGAAGGTCTTGCTGCCTTATTTAGAGTCGGGTGAACCTTCAGTGTATAGACAGCGGCAACTACTCTGTCTCCGCCACATACACACATCTCCAATTGCCTGACGGAGTAAGTGCCATCGGACGTTTGGCCACATGTTTGCCCACCATATTGAGATTGGGTGGTGGGCACATGGCCAGTTTTAACTGCCGGTACCACCATAAAAAACATGGCATTAAGGGGCAGTGAAAAATGTTAAATAACCCCCACACCATGGGAAAATGCTTCCATGGTGAGAGGGTCATTGTTTTTTATAACTTTCGAAAAGAAAGTCATGCTTTGGAATTTTCTTTTTTTAAATAAAAAAAGTTGTAAGTTTGCTGTACGGCTCCAGGAGGTTCTGGGAAATGCAAGAGGTATCCACAGGTGCAGCAGACCTCTCTTAATGCAGCAGGCAAAATTCTGCCAACCATGGCAGGAGTAAAGAAATCACCATAATGATTGTCATTACTCCGTCCACCTAAATTTAAATCAGCCCCATAGTCTCTATTTTAGAGCTCAGAATGCTCCAGTTGGACATCAAGAAAGCTGTATCCAATGATGAGTTCCATGAGGCCAGATACCTCAACGAGGGCCTGCTGAAATGGATTTGCTGCTATGGAGAAGCTCCAACCAGGAAAACCCTCTTTCTTCAGCCCAGCAAACTTCCCCTAGGCCGGACCATCTCACGTAGTGAGTCCTGTTTCTTTGGATGCTGGAAGTCCCACAGCTTTTCAGAAACTGCAGCAGTCCAGTTAAACACAGCCAAAGGTCCCAGCACCTCCGGGCAGCACTTAGGGTTCAAGATTCAGCCCAGCACAGTCCTCCAGCAAGGTCCCATCCGGGTCCAGTTTCAACTGCTCAGGTGGGCACTTCAGGAAAAAGGCCTCTTGCAGTGTTTTGTATTCTTGTAGCCACACAGCAGGTCTGCCAACTGATCCGGGGAGTCCACTTCTTTGTCCTGGAAACAAACAGGAATAAGTCCAGCCCTTCAGGGCTCCTCACAAGCCTCAAACAGCATGTTCAGTCCTTCTTTTGTTTTGTTCCACAAGTTCAGAAAGTGTTCTGCAGAGGGTGCCTTTGGGTGCCACTAATATGTTTGTCACTGGCAAGGGATTGGGGTTGACTTGTTGCTCCTCCTTAACCTATGGGTCAAAACGTCCCAGGGCAATCTTAACCACCTTTTTAGCAATCCCTGTTTGCCCCACTGCAAACAATTCCACAGTGCATTTTACTCCGAAAATCCAAGGTGAGAAACATTTTATCTTTTTTACAGAGTCTGTGTGACAGCTCAGGGAAATGAGTAGTAGCTCAAAACTGGGCCTGGGGTTAGTTTCCCATAGGGGCGGCTGCTCGACTAGGGCGGAGGAGCATCGCCCCACTGCTTTCTTGCAGTGCGAGAACCAGAAACATAAAATGGTAATAACTACCATTTTATGTTTCTGCTTCTTGCACTGTAAGAAAGCAGAAGGGTTTGGTTTGGGGCAGGCTGTTCTGTCTAGGGCGGGGGAAGAGTGGTGTTCCCACTGCTGAGGGCACTGACTGTTTGATCGTCCCTCTGGGGCCGCCCAAACTAGTCATGCTCACTCTATAGTTCTCCATGTTGGCTGCAATGCAGCCAACATGGAGAACATGGCCTCCACGTAAGCCCCTTCCTGGGCGGCGGCCTGACCAATGACAGCACCCCACTGGAGCGTTGTGGTTGGCTTAGGGGAGGGAAGGGAGGCTGCCTTCTTCCTGAAGACATGGGACCTGGCCGGCAAAAAGGTAGGTTTACATTTTTTTGTTATTATTAATAAAATTAACACCCCCGTGCAACTCCCACCCGCGTGACTCCCCTCTCCCCGCGTGACCCTCCCCCTCCACCCCCGCACCCACGAGACATCCCAGCCGCGACTGGTTTCCCAGACACTGGGGTTTAAACCAGCCTGGCTGGGAGAACAAAGGGTTGCCTTCCCCAGATCTCACCTCTTACATTTACTTGGGAAAAGGCAGGTCACTTACAAGTCATTGAAGTTCCTGCTTCCATCCTAACTGATCTTGCTGCAAGGGGACCATTGTCTCTGCTCTGGGAACCATTTTCACACCTCATTAAGACAATATACTGGCTGGCCAGCTGCTGGAGAGTTATTGCAAATGGTAGACCTTCCTTTGTGATACTAGTGGATGTCACAATAATTGCTGCAGTCCAAGGGTGTCATTTATGTTCCATGTCTTTGGTGTAGTCTCTACACCATATTCAATGGCCTTTCAGGAGAATTAAATATGTAAATCAGGGATTAGCCAATTTCGCCATGTTGAAGGGTTCAGGACTTTGGCACTCACTGGTCAGCTGTGCCCCAGTGAGCAGAATTTTAAAAAACAGCAACAAATTCAGAAAAAAATGGGGATAACCACATAAAAAGGGGCATTTTCTCACAGTCATCTTAAATAGTTCCCTATGGGTTTTAATCTATTTCCAGTTTTACTAAAGGGTCCAACGGAGAAGTGGCAATGTGACCTATATTCTCAGTGTATTTTTCAAACTTTCACTGCTGCTCTATGCTCTGCTCCTGGGGGTGAGTGGCCTACCGCAATTCTTCCATATCAAACAGCAGTGGCCGGCACAGGTAAGCGCGGTGGGGAAGAGCAGGGCGGGGTAGCGGGGTATCTCGACAGAGGACGGAATAGGTATTATTAATTTATTTAATTTAATTATACCTATTCCATCGTCTGTGAGTGAGTGAGTGAGTGAGTGAGTGTGTGTGTGTGTGTGTGTAAGAGAGAGAGAGAGAGAAATAGAAGTAGAGAGACAGTGACGAGAGCGAGAGAGAGAGGCTGAATGAAATGTGAGTTTCAATGCTTACTTCTGTCCTGTACCTGTTGTGTATGAGTTTGTGTATTTCTGTGTGAATATTGTTTAAGTGTATGTTTGAAGAATGTTTGCAGTGTGCATGTGAGTATGGCTGCATTGCTGCTGTAATTATTGAACCTCCTGAGTGTGAGTGTATCTTGCACTGCATGTGCTTTAACTGTTATGTTTTTGAATTACAATTGTGCATTTGTGCTTTGTCTCTTCTTTGTTCTGTGAATGGGGAAAGTGTAAACGTATGCTTCCATTATTACATTGTATGTGTGTGAATCTTACAGTGTTATTCCTGCATTTACTGTTCCTTTTGTGTCTATGCTGCTCTGTTCTGCAAGCACATGTTGATTGTTGCTCCCCCCCACTTTTGCCTCACCGTTACCCTGGCTACTTACTGTTTTCTCTCCACCCAAGCCTCCGTTTGTCTGTGTTTATTTTGCTTTCTCCAGACACCCTCTCGCCCACTAGAACTCACAATGATCTCTCCCGGATGATGCTTTCGGTCGATATAGCAAGCATGGATAGGAACCGGAATCTCTTGCTCCCTTTGCGACCATTTGCAAAGCAGCTGCTCCACTTCTGGTTGTGTGAGAGGAAAAGCTTGCACTCTCACTTCCTGTACTGCACCTGCTCTGTCTGTCAGGGATGCACCTTCAGCGAGTTCATGCCTAATGAGGTGTAGTTCGCCGTTCTCGTGTGCCGGTTGCCTCGTTTCACTGGATGCAAATGTAGAGTTCCCATGGCTTTCTTCCTTGTATAACACTCAAAACTGATTTGCCCAGAGCCACGCCTCAACTGGAGAAGATGAGATTAGAACTTTGGTCTCGACATACGAGTACAGCTAGAGCTGCTGTCCCCTGTGTGTACCTTTGTGTGCAGATCTAGTTCTGTTCCTCTCTGTGCCTGAGGAATGCTTGCGTCACTCCTGCCCGTGCTGCTTCTTTCAAGATGCTTGAACCCCTGCTACCTGTTCTGTACCTTTTGTGCATGTCAGGGAGGGTTGAAATTCTTGTGTTGTTACTTTGTGTACGAATCTGGTACTGTTCTACCTCTGTACCTCCTCTGGGACTGAGGGATGCTTGCATCACTCCTTCCTGTGCTATTCCTTTTCTATGTGTGAGAGGAGCTTGAACTTCTGCTGCCTGTGTTGTACCTGTGAGGGAAGTTTGAACTTCCTGTACTGTACCTGCTGTGTGTGTGAGGAAAGCTTGAACTTCCTGTGTTGTACCCTTTGTGCGCTTTAGGGAAGCTTGAACCTCCTGTGCTGTACCTGTTGTGTGTGTGAGGGAAGCTTGAACCTCCTGTGCTGTACCTGTGGTGTGTGTGAGGGAAACTTGAACCTCCTCTGTTGTGTGTGTGAGGGAAACTTGAACCTCTGTTACCTGTGCTGCACTTGTGTGTGTGAGGGAAGCTTGAACCTCTGTTGCCTGTGCTGTACCTGTTGTGCATGTGAGGCGTTTGCACAGGAGGCTGGAAGGGTGGGGCCAGTTTTGGATCAGTGGGGGGTCGGTTTTGTTACTGGGGGCCGGTTTTGCGGCAGTGCTGCAATATCGGTCTACAGTACCAAAAGCAGCAGTGCTGGTGGCCAGTTTCTTTTGTTAAGGAGCAGGCTGCTTTAAAAAAAAAAAAGGAAAATAAAACTTACCTTGCTGCCGCCACCGCTGCTTGTGATTTGTCTGAGCGCTGTGGCATGGCGTTCAGCCAGGGGCTGGAGAGGTGGGCATGTTCTCCATACAGGCTGTAATGCAGCCTGCATGGAGAAGGGGGAAAGTGCGCATGACTGTTTTGGGCGGCCTGAGCGGGCCGACCAAACAGTCATTGCACACAGGAGTGTTCTACCACTCCTCCCCTGAAGCTCCACCCCGCCCCCTCACGCACTGCCGCAGCAGCAGGTGGAAAAAATAATATGATAACATTCCGTTATTATTGTTATTATCATTTTTTTCCCCCCTCTCTTTACTGCTCCTGGCCATTGGAGGCCTAAACCTCTCTTCTATTAATTTTGGTGATCCACGACAAAACTGTTGCAATATACAAAAGCCACGTGTATTGCTATCACTGCTTGTTCATATTCCTTTTAAAGCGCCCCCTGTTGGTTTAGTTGAGGAGACAACGAGGGTTGATGGTAGCATGTAAATAAAGTCTTCCAATGTTTGCCTCATAGGATTTAAAATAAAGCAGGCACTCGCTGACTCTGAATGTACAGTTAAACACGCAGTCTCCCTCAGGACGCTGAAGTGCTGTGGAAATGCCAATTCTGGGAAAACTACCTTAGAGGCATGCCGACCCCGTGATTAACATCTTTGCACAAAGAGTGCTCTGTTCGACGGTGCACGAACGAGACGAAGGGCTGGGCAGGAGGCAGCCCTGGAACGTTTTACTGCCAGCCTTGAATCGGCTGAGGGAGCTCGGCGCGCGGGCCCGACCCTCTCCATCAAGGCTTGGGTGGGGAAAGGAAGTCGTCGCAAACATCTTTTTTTTTGTTTAAATAGATCTAGCCGATTCATTGACGTTTCCAAATCAACGAAAGCCATTCGTGTTTACTCTGAATTCGATGAGAAAGCCATAAAACTAATACTTCAGATTTTGGTACATTATTTCGCTCGCATATGCATCTTGAAGAAAACTATGCGCCACTACTCGGGCCGACTCAGCGGCCATTTTCCCCTGGGGGAGCCTGTGGCCCTCCTGAGCTTTATGTGCTGCCCCTGAGGAATAGCAGCACCGGGCTACTGTTTACTTGACAGAGCACTAACATTCAGAAAGCTGTTAAACGGACAGGCATTTATTTACACTTATCCAACACTTCATTTTTAACGATACTGCCCAACAAACATGTAAAAAATTATAAAGTCTCTTCAATATTCAAAAATGTATTTCATTATCATGCAGGTGTTTCACCCGCATTAGATTATATTACTGCATTGAGAGACATGTATTAGAAGTGATCGTTTTCAACCTTGGTCTATGAAACATTCATGCCTCCCCCACTCTGACAACAATGCCATTGGTGAACCGAGTGGCAAGTCATTTCTCATGTGCACCCTCTGGGTAGCCTAGGCTCTTGTTATACTTGGCACAACATTATAGTTTATTAATAAAACAAAAGAGATTGTTTTGCCCAGCACACATCCTAAACTCATGCGTTTCAAGGTGCTCTCGTATGTGATAATGAAGAAAAAGGAAGTAGAGTGAAATTAAACAATTGCCCAGGAACACAAAATCTGGTCAAGTGAGGATTGATCCCACGTTTTCTGATATCATATTGTGCAATTTAGTCTTTAGATGGGTATCTTTTTCCCTGTAACATTTTCAAAACGGTTGGCACATGAGGTTAGATCTTGAATGGCACACAGAAGCCACATAAAGGCTCGGTTTGTTTTAGGGTCGAGGATCTAAGAGAGCATCAAGCTGAGCCAGAGCGAGGCATGTGACTCCAGCTTGGCTTGAGCCTTCTTGTGGCTCACCCACCTCTATCATATAATGTCAATTAAGGGGACAAAGGCTTAGGAATGATATGATTTGCCCTTCAAAATGACTCCATGACTCACTGTCCACACCATGTTGTACATGCTGTGCTTCCTCTATGCCCACCTTACACCACCCCCAACCCTCGACCTGCTAGCATCAATGCGGGCCTCGCTCATGCCACAGATCAAAACGTTTTGACCCCTGGGAAAATGTTTGAGAGCACCCATGCTCTGGATTTGGGTGTGGGGGGTTTCTAGTGTTTCTCTTTATCCTGTTAGGAAAATCAAGCCAAGCACGAAAGGTGCTCTTCAGTGACACATGGACTTAGTGAAATTCTGTGATCCTGTGCAAGTCGCTGTACATAACCTATTTTTCCATATTTACAAAATTTCAGAGCGCAAGCCTACTGCTGATTTTTGTAAAAAAATATGTTTATAGCAGAGTTGTTTGATATATAGCACACAGGTGCTTCTACCTCAGTTCTCCTTCTTCAGCCTCCCACGCACCCTAATTAATTTGTTTTCCCAAATGTGTTCCCTCCGTAGACAATTATTAGGACCCTAAAGAAAAACTGTTCTCTAAAACATGAAAGGGCAGATTTATCAACACTCTACACCAATGAAAAGTCACCAAAAGTGAAACAAATCAGTGCAAAGTTTAAAGAGCAATGTGTTGATTTATTTGCTTTCAAGCTCAAAGCCTGTTCTCTGCTGGAAAATCATCTGAAAGTAGCACATAGTAACACTATGTGTTGCTTTGCGTCATGGGGGCATCCTATTGTTGGTACACGGGTGTTCCCACACTATCAACCACTGTTTTTGATGCAAAGCGCTATCTACTATCAATGGTAGATGGGGTTCCCACCAAAGAATTGCACCTCCTCGAGGCAGGTACAAAGAAGGATTGTTTTTACTTTGCCTGTACTCTGCACTATACAACAGATATACAAAGTGGGAAACATTTTACATTTAGTTTTGACAAGTTCTCCTTCCAGTACAAAAACTATGCTATACACACACACACACGCACGCACGCATGCACACGCACGCACACACACGCACGCGCACACACACACACACACACACACACATCTCCACACCACATACACCTTTGCACTATGACACATAGTTGTGTACGTGGCATTAGGCAGCCTGGTTGTATACCAGCACTTGGGAAGACAGCAGCAGCACCATATCATTGCGGGTATGGCAATATCCTGCTCTCTCCCTCTGATACAGCGCAGCAACATGATTGCTGCGCTGCATGAAATAATATTAAATTTGCCTCTAATTTTCGAGAAGCCCTTCAGGGTGCTTAGTACTATGCTCTAATGTGCTTGCAGCTTGGGCAGCAAAGTAACTGATTGAAAGTTGTATTTGACACACACACTTGACCTTTGGTGTCTATCTGCCTTGCTGGTGGAGTGTGACTCATTTGTTCATATGTATATTGCGCAGCCCACAATGAGATATAAAGCACATGCCACCTGTAGTTCACATGGGCACTGAGAGAACAGACCAGGTGGTATCGGGGATCACAAGAAGTACAAGGTGGGGCTACTATAGCTGATGCCGTCAGAGTGTTAACACAACATGACAGGGACCAATAATTATTTGCAAAGCATTCCTAATAAATCTTCAAAAGTGACGTACATCAGGTGATTTGAAGCTCCAGCTGTAGCCGGCATGCATTCCATGAGTTAGGGTTTGCCATCTACCCCTAGCCATGCTCAAATTCCTCTCATGTTACCAATTATCACCTTTACTCTTTAAGTGATATTGGGCCAGATTATGTCGGAACCGTTTTGCGATTCCCTAATTGCAAATCCTTGCGATTTGCAATTAGGAAATCACAAAGTGGCATGTATGAAAGTGTGTTGAACACTTTCTGCGATTCATAGGCTGGTTCTAGAAACATCTTCTAGGGTATCATGTGCTTACATACCACCCTCAGCAGAAGAGGCAGTGGGTTCCACTGAGTCTAATGCACACTTTGAGAGATTATGCAGGATTCAAACGGCGCATATCAATGAATGACTGCAGCTTTAGGCATTGCAGAGGAGAGTATCACCGCTGCAAGTAATGAACTTTAAAGTGCATTTTTCTATTATATAACTTTTATTAAGGCAATGTATTGCAATGCTGCTACAGTACATCCATTTTATTTTAACCATAAAAAAATAAATATTAAATGCAGATGTTTCTGAGTAAGGAAACAGTGCTCTGAATGCTGGGTAAAGCACATTTTTAAAGAACCCTGCAGGAACTGTATGTGATGATTTTCTCCCCCTTCTCCTGCTCCTGTTACAACTGATACTTGGTTTCACTTCCTTCTAGACCTCTCAGGAGCCTTCAATACAATTATTTATGAGGGGCTTCTCCACATTTTAATAACACACATGGTCTTTAAGAACAGGTCATGCTAAACAAGTGATTAGAATGGGAAAGTCCCCCTCTCACCCCATCCTGGTAGCATGAGTTTTCCCAGAGTTCCATCCTAGAGCCCACATTGTTCAATTTTTGCCTGGAGTCCAAGGGGATCTTGATGGAGGAGTACAACATTTACGCACACCAATATGCAGATACTCAGAATTACTTGGAAATCACCTCCATTGATAATGGTCATATATTGAGACCCTCTCTGCACTCTCTACAGAGCTACATGGTGTTGAAAACTTCAAATGACCCGCACATTTGAGTCAAGTGGTTGATAGGTATGCATTAGGCACTGATAAGACAACTTCAGCTAGGCCCTGTGGACTATTCTGTGTAGTTTTGTCAAATACACTACATACGTTCCTGAAAATAGCAGAATTGCGTGCAACCATAGAGCCATGCTTGCAACATCACTACAAGTTAAACCATCTCTATGTGTGTCACCACCACATTCTACATTATTCAGCAATGCCTTAAAATGAGGGGTGGGCGGTGAACTCTGTTCCGCAGGCAGAGTTCACTGAGTTTTTGGCACTCCGCGCTCTGCTTAGAGCACAATATCCTTCAAAAACAATCCGCCGACCGATAGCAGAGTGGAGTTCACCAGTGCCTGGCGCTAAGCATAGTTTTTAGGTTGAGCGTGAGCCAGCACGCATGCTCCTCCTCAGGCACAACATGCTTTGTTGCCTACTTTATAGCTATATTGTAGGTGTGTAAGTCACGTCTTATCTTCTTGATGCCTCGACTTGGTTCGCTCCATGTAAAACAGCACATATAAATGCTCCTGGTGTGCAACTTGGCGTGTGCAGGGAAGGAGAGGTGATGCTATTTGCTAACTAATTAGCACTCTTTCCTAGTGTTTGTTTTACTCTGTTTCATCTTTGTTCGGGCCCTGATTTGTGGTGGGTGCATCTTTAGCAGGTGGTCTTTACCAGCGAATGCTCACGCCATTGATGTTAATTGCAGTGAATTCCGAACGTGATAATGACGTATGTTTTCACAGTCATAAGATGCAATGTTAAGTCTGGTATGTGGCTGCATATTACTTTCATCTCAACCATTAGCACTGCCTTTAATCCCATTAACATGTGGCCCACCTGCATTTGTTTTAACGTTTTTTATTTCCACAGTCTGCCTTATGTTCCACATCCTGTGATACACCATTTGCTACATCCAAAACAGCAGGTCCTCTCATTATCTAGCTGGTGTTTGTTACTAGCTGATTACGAGTAAGTCCACAAAGTAATCAAACTCACAAAGAAACCTTTAAGGGCTTTACTGTACCTCATTAGTTTCTTTTAAGTGCCCTGAACTTGTGGGCATTGTGTGCCTTTCCAACACAACATCTATTTTTGGGACTGCATTTTCCCAGCATTTTTATTTACATTACATAAATATTCTTTGTGCCCCATACTATGCCGCCAAAAGGCATTTCATGTAAACTTCCATCATCCATAGCCACCAGCAGTAACCCTCATTTTTTCCATAATGCTGATGATTTCTCTAAGCCCGGGCGGAGACCTCCGCTTTGCCCGCAGAGTGTGCGGAGATTTGCCTTCTCCGCGTTCCACGGAGAACGCGGAGAAGGCAAATCTCCGCACACTCCGTGGGCGGAGCAGAGTTGGCCAGCCCCCGCCTCCACCCCCCCTATATTAACAAGCAATTCTACATTACTTAAAAGTAAATTAAAACCACTTACCTGTACTGCTACATCCCTGGGCTGCCCTCCTCCTCTTCCTCGCCATCTGGGTAATCCTTAAGAGAACTGCGCATATGCACATGCCCGCACATGTGTATTTCTTGCAAAAAATGCGCATGCGCAGTTTTCTCAAGGATTACCCAGACGGCGATTAAGAGGAGGAGGGCAGCCTGGGGACGCCGCAGTACAGGTACGTGGTTTTAATTTACTTTTAAGTAATGTAGAATTACTTGTTAATATAGGGGGGTGGAGGCAGGTGGCATAGCGGAGTTCCACGAAGTTTGTTCGCAACTCCGTGGACCTCCGCGTAGCCCCGCTACACCCACTACGCCCAGGGTTAGATTTCTCACCACCTATCAGACTCAAGTCCTCAGAACGAATATCAAAAATGCAACTCAGTGTTGAGTATCCACAATATCGTATCAATAGCAGTGATTCACAAAAGCTATGTAAAACTAGATGCAATTTGGTTTTAGTTGTGAAAGTAAAAATTGCATGCGCAAAAGACCATCAGGTGGAAGCAGATGGTAACCGGGTGCAAGGTGTAAAACAACACCTAATGTGCAGCACAGACTGTGAGTTTTCTGAGTACAGAGAGTGTTTTTTCAAGTAGATGGCGCATTATTTTTAAAATGTGCGAGTTGTTGTAAATGATTTACTTTACCTCGTTGATACAAGGGGTGAATTAAGCGGACACTAACCCAGGGCTGTGCATTCAGTCATGCACTCGTACATTTTTAAGAGTTTTGAACACCTGCACTACTTAAAACATGTTCTAAACCAGTACTACAGATTTATCATTTTCTCAAATTAAATGGCCTTTCCTCCTGAAGGACTGGGTATTCTGCCTTTATATTTCGAACAAACATGTGCTATGTCTCTCTTTTCACTTATGTGTTTATCTAGAACACTCTCATCCGCATATGTGTATCAGAATGTGGGATTGGTGGTACTCCGTTATATTCTCTCTTAGATAAATGAGCCACTACAGTCTTGATGAACCCTTAGACTATCGCATTGGGCCGAAGCACGTTGACAGCACTAAAGGAGGAGACCGATTAACAAGACCTTGCTATGGTGTCTCAGAAATGCGGGCCCGACCTAAATAAACTGTTGTGATTTCTGAAAACCCCCGCTCCTTTTAATACCTGTACACCTGAATAATCATGATTGGAGTTACTACAATTAGTTTTAGACTAAACCATGTCCGGAAATGATATTTTTGGTGTCTTTGTGTTTGATCCAATTATTCTTCATAAAATGAAGTTCTTATGTCTTGGCAATTTTTGCACTTTGGACTTTTCCAATCCTGGTATTGGGTTTTGCTAATGCGATAAGATACTTGACTATAATTTGATTTATCTTTCATTGTTTTATGTCTGTAGTATATGTATGGTACTGTATATATTTCAATGCCTGCATGAATTTGGTGCCACAGATATATGAACTGATTGATTCAAACGTTTTATTAATACCTTGATTTGTCATCTATTGCATGAACCAGTCCAAATTCTTCTCTCTGCATATTAAAAATAATATTTCAAAACCTTTTGCCCAATTAGACAATTTTTCCTATTTGCACTGCACCTGTTACAGGTGCAGTGCACTTTGAACCTTCTGTGGTTCTCCAAAGGCCAATCCACATTGTTGGTTTCAAAGTTTCTTTTTGAATTGCCAGTCCTTGTGAGTCTCTACTACGTGGCATTGTACTTGTTCCTACCGGCTACAACATGGTGGTATTTTGCTGTGGTATACTTTTGAACATCAAGGTGTTTGGGTGTTGGTGAAGTGCTGGCACTTGTTCACAATGTCTTTGTGACTCCCTCCTGGACCTATGTCTCCATTTCCATGAATATATGGCTTCCCCAACCTGGTGTACCCACTTCACTTGTGTGGGGAGGTGGATTTTGCACTGTTCATTGCCTCTTTTGTGCCTCAATGATGACACATTGGATAGTTGGGTCTGTGTGGGGATACAGTAGTCATGGCCAGCATTATCATTCGGACAATACAGTGGCTATCTGTAAAGCTTATTTTCGCATACGTTAATGTTATCTTATGTTTGCTGCCTATCTGTACTGACATACATGATTATTTTGTAAATTGTATCCTTGGTAATGTTTGCATGAATGCCATGATTTTTATTCTCCAGGGATGTTGTTAGTCACAATTTATCGAAAGCGATAGTTAAAGAGTCCCTAATAAGTGGTGCAGGAGATACGGGCTTATAATTCAGCACTTCAGTTCATAATGTTCAATGCAGACACAAAACTATCTTTAGCTGGATACTAAAGGTACAAAATGGATCTTCTTCAAAGCGGGCATTTACTCTTAAAAATGGGGGCAAAAACAAAAATCTCTAACTATGTTTCGAAACTAGAGAGGCACACTATAAAAAAATAAAAGAATAAAATAAAACATTTTCTTCTCAAACATAAGGATTTCTGTATTGTTTTATTCCACCATAACAAGATCTACAATTGTTGGGTACATCAAACGCTCTCTTTTCTACTTCGGCATATCTGTCCGCTTGGCTGCCATAGCTAAAAAACATTGCCAAAGCCAATAGCTCTGCCTAAACACATAAGGTCCTAAAGGAGAGACCTATTGGCTATGCCAATGCTTGTTGCTCTGGCTGTCAACTTTGTTCGTGGGCACGGCTTGTTTTGGGCCTCTATCCCATCAGTGCCAGCAAGAATCTGTCTGGAAGACTATTCACAACTGAGGCCAGAGGAGACCCAAAGGAGCTGGGTGGGTGGAATGAGATGCGGTGCCGAGAGAGCCAGATGTCCTGGAGTGGGCCAAGTGCTACGGATGCGAGTAGTACGACTAGCTGAGTCTTTAAACAGCCCAGAGATCCGACAGGGACCTAGAGCTGTGTCCCTTGCAAGCTGCGGCCCATCGGATGGCATTAGGCCCCTTACTAGAACAGGCGAATAAGGCAGCAACAGAGGCATACCATTCCTCCCCCATACCTAGCGGTGATAAAGGGCCTACCTGATTCTCAGAGATGTTTGGTGCAGTGCTGCTGCTGCATCCTTGTGCCTCGAAGTGTCTTCTCCAAGCGCTGCACCGAGGAGGATCTTGGTCCGGCTGGTAGTGGGTAAGTTGTTCTGCCGCTATAAATAATTGCTTTCCTGACTGGCGATGTGGTACAAACAGGCGGGCACAATTTCCCAAGCCAACTCCAAGCCCGGTAAATGTGGTGCAGATGAAATAATGATGCTGTCACGGCTCAGGTTGATGGGTTATAAAGGAGTGTGTGTGATGGTGAATGCTGACCAACATGTTACGCTTTAAATGTTGTCTCTACTCTCTCCTAATTTGTGGTATTTTCCGGCCACCTAGCGGCTCATATAGCTTTTACAACTCATAATGAAAATAATTTTCTATGTCTCTGCGACGCAGAACATACTCCACGGAATTTTGCAGAGTTTTTGGTAACTCCGCAGAATTCCGCAAAGTAAAACTCTGTGAGCTGCGCACACCCCTACTTAAAATCTTCAGTGAAGTTATCGAAACAAACATCCACACCTTCTAAACCTCCACTTTACATACTATGGGCATGCACCCAGACATCCACTGGTGAATAACCTATTGGGAATGGAAACTTTGGACGTTCTTACAAACATTTTGCAACAGGCTTTGGCTTTGAGCTACAAACTACTTTGAAGCATGCCTCTGCAACCCATACTAGCTGCACTCAGACGTTACCTTAACATGGAGGACTACTGGCAAATGAAACTTTACTGGTAGGTAAATTATGCACCAAAAAACGTTCACAATGCACAGCCACACTCGGTTCTAGTACTTATTCTGTTTCCATCCTCTTCAACCAACGTGTACAGTCAGTAATTCCATGCTGCACATGATCAAAGGCCCTTTACTAGGAACTTTCTTTTTTACACTAATGTAAGGATTTATGACGTAATGTGAATAGCAGTATCATGAATGATGCCATAAATGATGTCAAATTGAGTGATGTTATACATGTGAGGTCATAAGCAGTGTGTGACAGGGTGTGGGTTAAAACTGATACATTTCAGGGGTTTTTCATTTTTTAAATGCTAATTCATATCTCATTTCAACATCGAACTATACCATCACTTTGACCTTTGTTTTTTCAGTGAATATAAATACACAATAAATCATGTGGATGTTATAGAAACCTGACTAGACAGTGCTAGTCGGTGAGGCCCTAATGAGAACATGTCCCTGATGGCATCTTGTGCACATCGCTCAGGGCTCATACTGATTCATGCTTCTCTGTGACCCCAAATCTTAGAATTACGTCTTTGTCTTGTATCTGCAATCAAAATGGAGGACACCATTCGCTGCAGGCCTTGGCACGCCTATAAAAGCACCCGTGCCCTGCTGTCTCTCTGCTGGCTGCCTCGATGCTGCAAACACAAGGGCTTCTCACATAGCTGCTTTCCCAGGGTGAATATGAGCAGCCTGACCTGCTTTTCCTCGCCCTGTTTAACAGATTACTGCCTCACTCCATGTGCCAGCCGAACACAGACATGAATTTACTCCATCAGTATCTCATAAAATCATGCATTCCTGTGGCAAGTGGACTCTTAATAAAAATATGTGCTTCACAAGGTATCTTTATTTCTGAAACTGCTTTCAAGATCCTGCTCGGAGGAATCCGTGGTTTCCTTCTATGGAGCTGGTTTCTGCAGCTTGGATGTAGTTCGGGTAGTGCCAGAGCTGCATGTGGATCTTAACTGGAGAAGAGAAGTGGAGTGCACCCTGATTCCACAGCCAATGCCAAGCTCCTAGGGCCCATAAGGATATATGCAAGTTTTTACTGACCCTTTCTTAGAAGTCAAGAGTATGAGTGTAAGTATGTCTAGAGAATCTCAGTGATTTGTTGTGACAATACCTCGTCGCCATTAATTTAGCTGGATTTCTGCTATGTAAGACTTTCTCAGCGCAATAAATGAATTCACTATCACAGACCTGTGCCACGGTATGGTACCCATGTCCATGTCATCTGAAGGACTCTTCCTCGTTAGAGCTACGCTTAAATGGCCTGAGCTTAACAGGGTATGTATGCTTTTAGAAATAATGGTCATCACTCTCGCTGCTATTTTTTAAAAAGAGCAATGTATGTGCATACATTTATTTGACTAATCTTTCCTCCATTTTAGAATCAAATAATTGTCTGAAATTGAGGAATTTGAACAAAGTGGGATCAGGTGGAGTCACAGAGATCTGCCACAGAATGGTTTTGTGGACAACCTGTCTGTAAATTCAACATGCAGATCTGGTATTTTGTGGTAAATCTTTTCTGTTTCTTAGAATTGCCTCGGAGGTACTGTTGTTTGCTCGGGGCCAGCCTCATGCTGACCCAAAGCAGGGGCTGGGGGGTCTGCTTTACATACCACTTTGGGTGCGGGTGTGGCCTACTCTTGCTGGTACTGGGGTCTGGCAGCAGATTGTGGAATGCTTCAAAGACAGATAGATAGATGGGTCTTTATCTGAGTAACCATTGAAATCAACACATTCAGAAATAAAATCTACATTCTCTCGGCACATGTGTAAAATGCAATGATTAGGACGAAGAAGGCTAACACCAGTCGGGGGTTGCCTATCTGCCTGTTCAGAAGGGGTGAGGCCTGAGTTTGGGCTAGACTTCTCCTATTGGAGATAGAACAGGGCTGATTTCCCTACAGTTGGCACCTGGCTGTAGTGGTACAGTGGGCAAAAACGACGGCCTGCAATAAAGCCTAGAATAGTTAACAGTAGCTGAGAATAATATAAGAATTCATTGAAACACACAAAAGGTGATGGGAGGCTGCTTGCAATGAGTCTAACCACTGGCAATAGCTCGAGGTAGCACCCCAAACCATTGATCTTTTGCTCACCATGTCACTTCAGTTTGGACTCAGCCATAGGTAAATCAGTCTTGACCCTGCTCCTCATAGGAACAGCCCAGCCGAACTGCCAAGCCAGGTCTTCCCTGAACCAGAACAAAACAACCCAGGACTGGGTGCGCCCTAGTTATGGACTCATCAGCCAGGTACAGCTTGGTTCCAGTGACACTGTGAGTATGGCACCCACGTCTGGGAATGCCCTTGTCACATAGGGCGGTACATGAAACACAAAAAGGTGATGGGAGGCTGCTTGAATATATCTAACCACCGGCAGTACCTCGGAGTAGCACTCCAACCCTTTGCTCTTTTGCTCACCATGCCACCACAGTTTGGACCCATAGGCAAATCAGTCTTGACCCTGCTCCTCATGGGAACAGTCCAACCCAAACTGCCAAGCCAGGTCCTCCTTGAACCAGAACACAAGTAACCCAGGACCAGTTTCCCTCTTGTTATGGGCTCATCAGCCAGGGCAGCTTGGTTCCAGTGACACAGTGAGCCTGGGACCCACATCTGGGCATACCCATGCCACATCAGGTGGTACAAGATAGACATTAAAAGGTGATGTGAGGCTGCTTGCAGTAAGTCTAACCACTGGTAATCGCTTGGGGTAGCACTCCAACCCATTGTTCTTTTGCTCATCATGTCGCTTCAGTTTGAGCCCAGCCATATGCAAATCCGTCTTGACCCTGCTTCGCATGGGAACAGTCCAGCCGGAACTGCCAAGCCAGCTCCACCCTGAACCAGAACACAAGCAAACAAGATTCGTTTTGCCCTAGTTATGGGCTCATCAGCCGGCTGTAGCTTGGCTCCAGTGACACAGTGAGCATGGGATCCACATCTGGGCATACCCATACCACTTAAGGTGATGGGAGGCTGCTTGCATCTCACACTTGACTTTGTTTTGCTTCACATGATACTTTTAGGCACAGTAGTTGTGACCAGAACTTGTGCAACTTTATTTTGTTCAATACAGAAAGCATATCCTCAGATTCTCGCTGAATCTATATTTTTTCACTCTGCTGTGTCCTTGTTTCCGAGGAACAGCCACTGACAAATGACCTCAACATCTTTCCAAAAGGAGTAGCCGGCCCTGAAGATCTTCATCATTCAAGACACAGTAAACAACCCCATAAGCAATTCTGTCATTTTGGGCTTCTCCACTGACATGCAGCATGAGCCTTCAGTTCCACAAGCAAGGGAAGTCTTTACCACTTATTTTTTACAGTTCATGAACCATATGGCTTTGATGGGAAAAGGTTTAAACATGAAGCACGGTCACCATATGCCTTGTTTATTGATCTACTAAATGTCTTAGTACAAAGAGGGTAAAGAGTAGCAAATGTCAGCTGTCCATTCTACCTCAGTAGACTTGGTGTCTTTTGAGGTCAAGATTACTAACACTGGGAAAAACAGTGTGGTTTCTGATTCAAAACATGATAATTTGGTATAGGAGTAATGATTTTCTACACTGATTGATTTAGTCAATCAAAGGTCCACTTGTGCCCTTCAGACTCTCCTAGTGCTGAGGGATTTGATTTGGGACTATGGGGTAGTACGTAGGTGTCAGTAAAATAAATAATGCCCAATCATGGTTAAAATACTCTGATGCATCTCAGGGATTAGATCAGGGATTAGATCCGTTTTTGCCCCTATCTGAACATGTGCAGTAAAAGTTTAAATGTTTTCATGCCCCATGAATTTGGGGGTCCTGGAAGGTGGACTGGAAATCGTAAGACCTACAGTTAAATGCCAAAGCCTGCCGCCATAAGAACCAACACGCGGAGTTGAAAAATGTTTTTGCCAATGGGCCTATACAAGGCAAAGACTCCCTTTGAGGCAAACCTCAAGGCTCAAAGAATTTTGGAACACCAAAGGAAGGCCCTTGGAGTCTCTTGGCTCACTAATCCGAGACCTACTGGGTGCCGATGGACACACTCACAGCCCACCAATGGGGGAATAGCATCCAGGCCACTGTTCAAGCACGACCAGCAATAGGCAGAGGGTCCATGGCACAGGGTCTGAACACCCCTGGCAGAAAGTTTGAGGTACTTTTCTAGGTACAGCTGTAAGCAGCCCCGCCAGGTAGAATCTTTCTTCAAGATAGACTCATCTGTACTTTTCTTGGCCATCGTCAAAGTCCTCTTAGTCTCCTGGATCTGTTTCTCAATCACTTGTCTTCACCCAGACACCATTTATGGTCTCTGGGGTTAAACAGGTATTAAGGAAAGCAGTCATGGACTTTTGACTAACTACTGCAGGGCAGTTTGGTATTTCCTGAAAAGGAGATGGGCGACTGAAGTTCTACATTATTAGAAGCAGTACACTCTTAGTAAAAGTTAAAAGCTTCCTGCTGTACTGGGATAAGGGGACAGGCACCAATGGAGCAGAATACTAGCCTTTCACTCCTATACTCTGCCCATGCCATAGTGACCTTTCAGACACTGCAAGGAACTCTACCAATCCAATATTTTCAGGCACATCATCAAACAACCTTCAAATCTAATGTACCAATTGGCATTTTTCATGTCCAATGGCAACCTTTGACCTATGCACGTGATCATAACAGGTTTAAATACATGTAATGTATCCCTGGCAGTGCACTGCTATGATGATAAGTTCCAAAATCTGTGGGACAAAATCGAAGAAGCCTACAAGGATCCCCATGATTTTAAATATAATGAAGTTTGGCTGGTGCTGGTAGAATGCCAGCTCTTCAAACTCCAGGTATGCAGTCCCCACCCCATCAGATGCCACGACTAGGATAAGGAGAAATTCCATCGGCTTGGCACTCCTGCTACTCTCTGGCAGATTCACAATATAGGTGCACAGCCGCACTCTTTTTTTTTTTTTTTAACTTCATGATGGCACCAACACGTACATGCTTGCCAGTTGTTGATGTATAAAGAGGAGGTTATGGGATTACCAAATGGTATCTGAGGTAGGATTTCCTGTACAAAGTTACCTAGGAAGTCACTAAAAATCAAAACCTTGCAGTATTCTTGATAAACCTATCCTTAACAGCTGTAGGTCTCCTACAGGAACTGTTCCATGGTTCAAGTGCACTCAATTTGAAGATTTTCTGCCGTCGTATACTTCATGTTCACTCCCCAGTTGCCTCAACTCACAAATAAAATCTGCTTCCTCAATGAACACGTTTCACTCCACGTTGACACTTGGCAGGGTTATATTGCATCACTTTTTCAATCACCTCATAAAGACGTCAAGTGACAGATTTGGCATAGGCTTATTTTCGCAATTGTCCTTTTATAGGGTATTGGTGATGCAACTGTGAGGGTGTGGTCTGAGTCATGACTGCCACCCTGACCTTGGTATGTGGCAAACATTCCAACATGAAAATGTGGTGGACAGCGCACTCTGTTTGAAAACTTTTCTAGGATATAGTGGTATGCGTGCACGGTTGCAATTATGCCTATGGAGCATATGTATAATGTACAAAGAAAGTGGCCTGGACCCCAGAAGGTGACTAGGACTGTGACTAGGACTGCAACCAGCACTGCTTGAGATAGTTCAAACATTCAATTCAATTTATTACATATTTAGAACATAATGTTATACATCATACACAAATTCAAACATGTATAACTTGAAAATGAAATTCTCAATTCAAAGACTTAATTATACAATGTTGCTAAATTTTGTTGAATAGAATCACAATGGTGAAGGGTGCATGAAGCACGCATAGAATGACAATGGTGAAGGGTGCATGAAGCACGCATAGAATCACAATGGTGAAGGGTGCATGAAGCACTCATATATCACATTAGTTTTGTCCCAAAAGAAATAGATATCTTAAGTGCATTCATTTGAATATAGTCTCCTTTTTCTTCTCTTTTCTTGTAGAAAACCCCTGACGAAGGGACTTTAAGTCCCGAAATGCATTCGGTACAAGTGCCGTAATAAATTTACGGCAGTTTAAGAATTTTTGCAATGTGAAAAATTTAGCAACATTGTATAATTAAGTCTTTGAATTGAGAATTTCATTTTCAAGTTATATATGTTTGAATTTGTGTATGATGTATAACATTATGTTCTAAATTTGTAATAAATTGAATTGAATGTTTGAACTATCACAAGCTGTGCTGGTTGCAGTCCTAGTCACCTCCTGGGGTCCAGGCCACTTTCTTTGTACATTCCAACATTGACATTTAAACATGCATTTTTTGTCGGTCTCTCCTGTTAAAGGGAAAATCTGGATCAATATAGTATCTGTCCTGTATCCAGCAAAGACATTTATCATCACGTTAAGGCTCATTTTCATAAGGAATTTACATTGCAAACTGATAATGCAGAAGCGTATAAGTTCCTTTATGGTCTGTTAGAAAACGTTGAGTGTTGACCTCAATGCAGACCCCTGCCTGAGCTCTCCTCAATGAATGTAACACTTTGCTTCCTGGTGCTCAGTAGGCGTGATTTGAGGTGTCCCGACGCCCCTTGACCATAGTGATTGTAGACTTTTTTGGTTTACAGTTGTGATTTAAATAATGATTTTAGCCGCCTCTATTTTAACCTGAATTAGCAGCATCACTTTATCAAAATTAGTAGCAGAAGTGACATTTCATTATCTTTGGTTCCAATGTCAGGAAGTGACACCATTTTTGATCTTGATGACGGACCATCACCTTAAACAATCTTTCATGACAACTTGAAGCTGCAGCTTTACATATTCAATACATAGGGCCTTATTAGGATGCCGGTCGGGCTGCTACCGACAGGCCGACCATTGGCGTAGTAAGGGGGGGAGCGGGGAGGTGGCCCCTCCCCCAGCTCTTACCTACTGTCTTAGGCAGGCAATCGCCAGCAGCCACCCCCCTCCACCACCCCATGCTTTTAGTGCAGCCGTCACAAGGCGGCAACAATCTGAGGAATCCGGGTGGTCTAAGGTCTAGCTACACCACTGGGTCTGATCACCGCATTATGATGCGGTCAGATGGACTGCATCATCGGTAGAGTTGTATTCCCTACATTAGGGACAGTGCCTGCTCAGGAACTGCTGTATGGATTATGATGTCCCTTTCCGACAGCCTTTCCATGGCGGACATGCCATGGAAAGGCTGTTGGAAAGGTACTTTGGAGGCCCCTAGCAGTTCCCCCGTGGACCTCCGCTATATGGACTGGGGGGCACAGGTGCCCCCCCAAACATCTATGCCTGATGGTGCCTGGCACACGGGGCATGGATGTTTAAAAACATTATTAGGTCGAGTATTCGAGACCACTTGTATATACTTTAGTATATACTTATTATATACTTATATGTGTATGTACTTTGTGGGCTCTGGGGATCAGCCCTAGTACTTGTCTGCTTCCGCTTAGGGACATTTTTTTCTGTTCAACTGCCTCTATTTAACTGTCTTAATAGAAAACGACCAGCAGAGGTCAGTGAAATACCAGAATTGATTTCTGCTGAGGGACTTTCTTTTTAAAATACTTTCTGGCAACTGCCTCTATTTAACTTTCTTGATAGAAAACGACCAGCAGAGGTCAGTAAAATTCCAAAATCAGGTTAGCATTCTCTAGATTCCAGTCCATAGAAAATGTCTTCCATGAGCACCCGTAGACAATAATATTTTTTATCAAATCTTGTATTTTCAGTGATATGACCACCGAAGGCCCTGATTTTATATTAAAAACAGAGCTTTGGACGATACCATTTCCCGCTGAAAGGAAATATTTCTCTCATGTGTTCCCATACCTGGCGTGTCACGCAGTTTGGTGCTTAGTTTCCCTCCATGTTGAAGAACAGTAGATGTTTCAGCACCCAGGCTAATGTGCTGCATAGCTAAATACAAATAAGGTCCCAAAGGCGAGACCGATTGCATTGCAAATGCTTGTTTTTCCATTGCGACTTGTGCTGCAACTCTTTTTAGGCCACAACACAAGCTGCAATGGAAAAAACCATGATTCCAACTGCCTACCCGGCGGTCGTATCATAATTAGGCGGGTGGGACTGCTGACTGCTTGTCAGACGGTCCCAATCCCACTTCGATGGCGGTCATCGTTGCCAGACCCTTAAATCCTAGTTACACAAAACTCCCTCTTTTTCCAATCTGAAACAAATCCATTTGAGTTTGAACTCAGATTCTGTGCAAAGAGTAACTCATTACATTTTTTAACATGAGCTGAGCTAGAGCACCATTCAACACTTAGTCTATTCTATTCATAAGAGCCCTGAAGAAGCTGCAAGGTGCGGCAAAACACGTGCTGGCTCTGGCTTGGCACATGGCACATGTCATCGTTGACGCAGAACAGAACCCTCTTCATTTCCTTGTATGGGGCCTGCTCTCCCCACCCCTCTGTACGGTCCGTGCTTTCCCCTCCCCACGCCTTATCACTCCTTCGCCTCTCCCCGGCATGCCCTCAGAGTCTGTCAGGGGACAAAGGGTCGCTGCTGATAAACACTCACTCCACTCCACACCGCTGGGCAGGGCGCGCGCGTGAACAGACTGCGCAGGCGCGAGCGGGCCCGGTTCTGAGGATGTTCAGCACTGGGGACCGGGCAGCAGGTGTTTCGTCAGGCACAGCAGCACAGAACAGGGACAGGACGTACTGCCCACAAGAGGCAACGTGGTCAACAGCCCCAGCCGTGCACCACCACATTGTACTACATTTCATCGAAAGGTAGAGAGGAGTAGAGTGACTGGCTCACAGTTAGTATTTTCACTATCTGGTGTTACGTTCAATGTATAGCTTTGCGACGTCTTGAAATGATTAACACATTATTCATTATTATTAATTGAAAGTGTGCTAAATGTACAGAGTTATAAACCTTTCCTATATGTATTAAAGTTTTTATGCAAGCAGGAGTACACCCAGGCCAACCCCTCCACTGCACTGAGCTCCAACTGTCCCATGAAGGATTAACGTTCATCTGACGACGACGCTGTAGGGACACTCTGTGGCCAGAAGAAGCCCCTTAGAGCATCCGAGAGCCACCACCAGCAGCCACTTAATGGCTGTGGCGTTTTTTGCATAATTATACATTTGCCACATTTGTCACATTTTATCCATCATCTGCTGAATAATCTGCAGAGTTTAACAAAATATTTTTTTTGTTTTTAGATCAAATGGCTCAAAAGTTACTAAAACGCAGTGACACGAGTTGCTATGCAGTGAAAGCCCTTTGCAAAGGTTGACTGGTCACCTGTCTAGTGCTTATTGCTATATGTGGGTGTTAAACTTGTACAAATGAGGTGCAACCAATGTCCAGACAGTGTTAACAAGTGAAAATATGACAAAATAATTAAGTAACATTATCACAAAATTTGCTGCATTACGCCGCACAATTTGCCTTTTCGTGCAGAATAATTTATTCAACCCTGTCACATAATTGGCCCTGCCGCATAATTCCAGTAGCGCTTGCTATAGGACCGCCCTGTACTCCACCCTGCAACTCAGAACACAAGATAGTTAGACAAGCAGAAAACATTCAGCATCAGTTGGGAGGCTAGGACATGCTGCCCACAGAGAGGTCACGGCCCATGATGTACCCTCATAAATAAGAGATGCCCCCTATCCGTCTCTGAGCCGAGATGCCAACATATTGGAAGTCACCACTCCTGCCGGGTGCCCTCCCACGGCACTAAAGAAGGATAACATTTCTGCTGCAACACTAGGTTACTGTTGCCCCTATTGTCACCAAATGGACCGTGTGGCCAGCTGCTTTTGTACAGCTCATACCTTCCTGCACTGTATTATATTGTAATTGCATTTATATAGCGCTTACTACCCCTGACGAGGCATCAAAGCGCTTTTTCGGCGACCCATAGAGGATTAGTGTTTAATTAGTATGGTGAAACATGCAAGTAAATTTTACGTGGTGGATAGGTTTGTCAGTTATTTGGATTCGGAAGGGTAGTAGAAGGATAGAAGAGGGAAAAAAAGGTTTGTATTTATGTAGCGCTTGTTACCCCTGAAGGGTTGTTGATGCACGCTACTCCGGAAACCCATAAAGGATTAGTGCTGAATTAGTATGGTGAAATATGAAAGTAATTTGAGTGGTGGATATTAGTCAGTTATTTGGAGTGAGAAGGGTAGCGGAGGGATAAAAGGCAAGAAAGGTTTGCATTCATATAGCACCTGTTACCCCTGATGGGTGTTGAAGCACTTTTCTGGCGAGTAGGACGCTACTCCGGAACCCATAAAGGATTAGTGTTTAAAATTAGTTTAGTGAAGTATGAAGTAATTTGAGTGGTGGATATGTTATTCAGTTATTTGGATAGAGAAGGGTAGGTTGGGTGATAGAAGAGGGAAAGAGGTTTGTATTTATATAGCTTTTGCTACCTCTTGATAGGATTTTGAAGCGCTTTATTGGCGAGTAGCACGCTACTCTGGAACCCATAAGGATTACTGTTGAATTAGTATGGCGAAACATGAAAGTAATTTGACTGGTGGATATGTTAGTCAGTTATTTTGATTGAGTAGGGTTGGGGAGGGGTAGAAAAGGGAAAAAGGTTTGCATTTATATAGCGCTGGTAACCCTGATGGGATGTTGAAACGCTTCATTGGCGAGTAGCATGCTACTCTGGAACCCATAAAGGATTAGTGGTGAATTAGTATAGTGGAATATGGAAATTGAGCAGTGAACATGTTAGTCTGTTATTTTAATTGAAAAGGATAGTGGAGGGACAGAAGAGTGAGATTTTTTGTTTTTAAGGTTATAGCAGTAGGCGGAGGCTTTTGGATGAGTAAAAAGGGGTTTTTGAGGGGAAGAGTCAGAGGGGAGAGTTTATTAAGGTTTGTTTTGGGGGATCGGTATAGTAAAAAGAGGTTTCAGATGATGCAAGGAAGGGTAGAGTGGGATAGAGTCTAGAAAGGGTTATTTTGGGGATCATAGTAGTGGTATGGGGTTTGGGATAAATGAGAGCGTGGATGTAGAGGATATATTGATAGATGTATAGGGTGAGAGACAGGGTAGTGCATTGGAAAGAGTAATAGAAAGAAGTTTGAGATGAGTCAGAAGGTTGGGTCAGAGGATTTATTGAGAGAAGTATAGGCTGGAAAATAGGGTAGAGCATTTGAAATGCTAAATTAGAAGAAAGAGATAAATATAAAGATCCATAAGTACATTGAAAGTATATAGATACATAAAGGAGGTAAGTATATATAGATTAAATATATTGATAGAGGTACAGGATGAGAAATAGGGTAGTGCATTGGATATGCTTTTTCAGGAGAAAGGTAACAGACACACAGATCCAAGTACATGGAAGGTACATAGATGCACAATGGAAGCAATTACATGTAGACCAAAGATGATTATTATTTATTTATTTACAACAACATAATTATTCTACATGTTTATACAAAGCAATTCACAAAGATAGGTACATATCAATAGTGAAAATAAATGTTTATATAAAGAGGAATATGCTGTAAATTTCTGTTTGCGTATGGTGCTTATGGGGGAAGAACCAATTCTTGAGTAGTTTTCTGAAGATAAGGTGGTTGTCAGTGGATCTTATGTTGGTGGGTAAAGAGTTCCATAGTTTGGCTGCTTGAACAGAGAAGGATGTGCCACCCACGTTTTTTTTCTTGTATCTTGGGATTTTGAGGCGCAATGCCCCTTTAGAGCGTAGGTTCCTTTGTTGAATGTGTTTGGTGATTTTATTCCTGATGAAGAGCAGTCCCATTCCATGTATTGCTTTGTGGGTGATACAAAGTAGTTTGAACGTGGATCTTCTGGCAACCGGTAACCAATGCAGGGCTTTCAAGGCAGGTGAGATGTGCTCTCACGGTTTGATATGCAAGAGTAGTCTGGCAGCCGAGTTCTGAATCTGTTGTAGTCTTTTTATGGTCGTTAAAGGTGATCCGTGGTAGAGGCTAGTGGCATAATTGAGTTTGGACAGAACAAGGGAGATAGTAGCTTGGACCTTGTGTGGAAATCTCAAATGAGGGAAAATTCATTGCAGCGTTTTTATAGTGATGAAGCTTGATCTTGCTAGTTTGTCCACTTGGGCATTCATCGACAGCTTGGAGTCCATTGTCATTCGGAGGTTTCTTACTTCCTTCGATACTTTAGGCGGTGATCCCAGTTCATCACGCCAGGTGGCAAGCGGGTCGTAATGTTTCCAATAGCCACACGTGAGTATTTCCGTTTTTGAAGCATCCAAATTGAGATGGCTCCAAGTCATCCATTGATCCACGGCTCTGAGACAACTGAAAATTGGGGATTTTCAACGTCTTTGGGACATTTCCAGTTGAAGGAGTTTTTGCGTGTCATCTGCACAGTTATAGCACGTGAGGTGAAATAGATTGATCAGTACCAGTAATGACTTAATGTAGATCAAGGGTACTCACAAACTTTCTCTTGGGGGCCAAATTTACAGTGTGGTTTGTGGCCGAGGGCCGCACCTTGGGGGCGGGGTCATTGGGGGAGGCCGCGGGGCTAGAGCAACAAAAAAAAACTGTGACCATGAGGTGGAACACAGGTCCCTGCAGCGGACGCCTTCGTCCACTGAGCCACCGGACCTGGCATACACATATCTCTCTCCCTCTCTCTATCTCCCTCCCTCCCTCCTCCGTCTCCCTCCGTCCTCTGTCTCCCTCCCTACTCCGTCTCCCTCCCTCCTCCGTCTCCCTCCCTCCTCCGTCTCCCTCCCTCCTCCGTCTCCCTCCCTCCTCCGTCTCCCTCCCTCTCCCTCCCTCCTCCATCTCCCTCCCTCCTCCGTCTCCCTCCCTCTCCCTCCGTCTACCTCCCTCCTCCATCTCCCTCCATCCTCCATCTCCCTCCCTCCTACGTCTCCCTCCCTCTCTCCTTCTATCCGTCCCTCTCCCTCTCTGTCTCTCTCCCTCCCTCTCTGTCTCTCTCCCTCCCTCCCCGTCTCCCTCCCTCTCCCCGTCTCCCTCTCTCTCCCCGTCTCCCTCTCTCTCTCCCTCTCTATCTCCATCTCCCTCTCTCTCTGTCGCCCTCCCTCTCCGTCTCCCTCTCCGTCTGTCTCTTTGCCTCTCTGTCTGTCTCTGCCTCTATCTGTCTGTCCCTGTCTCTATCTCTATCTGTCTCTGTCTGTTTCTGTCTCTCCCTACTGCCCTCTGTCACCCTCTGTCCCCTTACCCGACTCTCACACCCTGCTGTTCTCTTGTCATTCTTTGTCACCTCTCCCCCCCGCCTCCCTCCCCTCCGCTTTTGTGGCAGCTGAGGCAACTTCCCTTCCAGGGCACATACACAGCCCCACCCGAGTACTTCACAGGTCTTTAAGAGACCATTTGCATGATAACGAGGCTTTGTTGTATTTCACCTCTTAGCGCCCCAGCAGCTCCACTCGGACTATCGCTTAAATCCCCGGGCCCCCACAGAGCATAGTCTGTGTTTGCTGACACTGTTAAAAAAAACAAAAAACACCGGTACGATGTCTGAAAGGTCCGCGGGCCGCCAAGAAAGGCTTGCCGGGCCGCTGGCGGCCCGCGGGCCGTACTATGAGTACCCCTGATATAGATGTTGAAAAGCTTGAGGGACCCCTGCTTTTGTTGAGTATGGTTTGGACGAGAAAGGTGAAGTATAGATGATATTAGTTCTGATTTGAAGGTAGGACACAATCCAGTCTAGAGCAGTTTCCTCTATGCCGGCTTCATAGAGTCTTTGTTTCAGAGTGTCATGGTCAACTGTGTCAAAGGCAGCCGAGAGGTCCAAGAAGAGTAGCGCAGCGACCCCGCTGCGGTCAACTGTATTCTTCAGGTCATCCCAGATGGCAAGGAGGGCAGATTCAGTGCCTCTTCCCAAACGGAATCCTGTTTGGAAGTCAGAGAGGATGTCATTCTCTTCAATGAATTGTGACATCTGGGCGAACGCTGATTGTACCTGCATTACTGTGGTCAGCATTGTCTCTACCAGGCTCTAGGTAGCCACTTGTTATCCCCACCGCTGTCTACTTCTGGAAGCTACTAAGGTAGAGCAAGAAAACTAGCCTTGAGAGAAACAGGCTATGTTTTTCATCACTTTGCTTTGCAATAGCATTTTTATGAAAGGACATGGGCTCCGCAAGTTTGTTAGTTATAGTTTTGTCCATGGTAAAATGTGAAAGTGAAACCTACAACAAACAAAACTTCGCTAGCACAAGGAATGGTTTAAGTGGAAGAGGTCTCAAATCACTCTCATCACACCAGGTTACACTTCACCTTGGACCAAAAACATGGCGAATGATAGACTTGATGAAGAACAGCTCTAGGCCCATCCGCCCGCCCTTCCCTCCACCCAGGGCGCTCCTACACCTTGACATTATCCTGGCTGCCATCATGCTTATAGCAGTCTTTTTGAAGTTTTGTTTCTATTTATTTTCTGTTGAGTATCTATGTTCATGTATACACCATGTTTCCACATTTCATGTATGTGCTTTGGGCATCTCTTCGCCCCCTAGAATACAGGAGGCCAATTCTGCATAGGTGTGTCTGTCCTGGACTCTCACATTGTAATTAGGTTGCCGCTAAATGAAGCCCCTTCAAGATGAAATTCCAGTCACGCTACACCAGAAACTCAGGAGAAACTATTGCTAAAAACACACTGGGTACCATTGCTATGTATTTTCACACCAACACTTGAGACTGTCTACTGCTGTAAAAATCCTGCTCTGTTTCTCTGCAGAAAAAAACGGTCAAAATTATAATATTTAGTATTTTTATTATAGTCAAAATAAAACAAAGACTCCGCTACGCTCAGCTTCCTTATAATTGCCATAATATGTGGGCGACTGATTCCGGATTCTGGGGATCACGGTTTGATCTCCGGAGCCGGCGGAAGATCAGTCCAGCACTGTAATATCGCGAGAGGCCTCTCGTCATGATAGGGGAAGAGTTGCTTACAAGCAAACCCCCAGTTCTGAGGTTTAGAAATGGTCTCGACCAAGGTTGAGGCCACGTGAGCATGGCAATAAAAAGCCCAGGGCTCTGGGCGGAGTTAGTTCCTAGCTAACGGCAAACTATACACCTGTGTGCTGTGTCATTATTCAGCATCGTGGGCCCAGTACCCCACGACACTACACTGGCGACGAGGTGGTGTCAGCTGTTGCTGCCCTACCTCTGACCCGCCGTGCCAAACGCCCGCCATCGCCGCGCTCCTACCTGTTGCCGAGCAGCCCCTCCCGCTGGTGTGTCTCGCTCGGCGCGAGCATCGCCGGAGGCTTCCCGCCTGTCGGCAAGGCCTCGTGGCAGCCCAAATACAATATCGAAGAGAGCCTGCAGTGCTGCAATATCAAGGAGGGCTGGAGCGTGTGTGCCGATGCCCCGCGAGCCGCTCTCAACGCGGTGAGTGCTCGCGTGCGTTCTGCTGCCCCCTCTGGCTGGTCGACGTTACTGCACCCAAGGAGGCCTTCAACCGGCATGGCCTGTGTTTGACCCCGCCTGCGAGTCGCGCGCTGCAAGCGCCTACACTGCGTGTGTGTCCCTGGTTATCTGGCCACCAGTCACCACCAGCTCCCACAGGTGTGGATGCCAAGCACCTCCTAGGAACTCAGCCCAAGCATTACACCGGCCCCACCGAGCAGCACAGCACCACGCCTCCTCACCAGTGGGTCCCTTTCCCCCGCTGGCGCTGGAGCTGCTGCCCGCCTCTGGAAACACAACCCTTGGCTGTGGGTCGGTCCCCACCTCCCGTAGTGTGCATGCCCCGTTGTGGCCCCGAACGCCATCTCCTGCTGGTCAGCCACCAGTGAAGACACCGCCGCCTGGCATACATATTTGTTTCATCCTGCCGTCGACGCTCTGGTGCCACACAAACGCCGTGGCGTAGCCTTCCTGGACCCCTGGGTTTGTCCACAGCGGTGCCACCATGACCACCGTCCCACCACTGGAGCCCTTTTCGGTAACTGGTCCGCCGCCTTTGCAAGCTGCGCGATGGAAGGAGTGGGTAGAACGGCTGGAGACATTTTTTGAAGCTGCGAGAATTAAAGAGCGACGACAGCGGTCCATGCTCCTTCATCTGGGCGGCGCGGAAATCCACAAGACCGTACACGAAGCAGGACCCCCGAAGACCTACGCCACATTGCGGGATGCCATCACGGGGCACTTCGAGCCATATGCTAACCCAGACTAAGAATGTTTCCTTCTCCGCCAAGCGAAACAGCTCCCAGAAGAATCTGTCGACGTATTCTATGCTCGGCTCAAGGAACTAGCGAGTACGTGCACCCTGCCTGATGAAGACGATGAGGTACGAGCACAGTTCATACAGGGGTGCGCTTCCTCAAAACTGCGCGAACGCGTCCTGGAAGAGCACAACATGGCGATGAAGGACATACTGACCTTGGGACGCTCCAAAGAATTGTCCAAGGCCAGGGCAGCCCATGTGGAACTAAAAGCTCCGGCGTCTATCAAAGAGGAACCGGTCTGTGCTGTTCAATCCAATCCGCGAGGCCCATGGCAGAGACCCAGAAAACCATCAGCCCAAGGACCCGGACAAAATCCTAAGCTCCGCCTCTGTGGATGGTGCGGAGACCCGCTCCCACACGACGGCGCGTGCCCAGCTCAAAGGAAGACATGCAGTGCCTGTGGAAAAACCAATCACTTCTCCAAAGTCTGTCGCTCACGGCCATCGAGACGGTCGCAAGGTCCACCGCGACCAGTGCGCGCACTGGAGCCTGTACCTGGAGATTCCTTGAGCGGGGACATGGACGATGATGAGGCCACCGCTGTACACGTGGTGCAGATGCTACATGCCCTCTCGGCACCACCGCAAGCTGTACCCATGTGCACTGTTAAAGTGCAAGGGCATCCCGTAACAACGCTCATTGACACCGGCGCCACTCCGAATGTGCAGAGTGTTCCAAACGGAAATCTCGCACAATGATGTCTGTCGGTCGACCTAAATCTACATTTCCAGAGAAGGTTCAGGTTTTCTACTCGGCTGTCGCACAGCCCAAGAATTGCGTCTCATCCAGTTTGCTTTTGCGGTGCAAGCACATGATGTGGACAGGCTGATATCTGAGTTCGCACCCCTCTTCGATGGGATCGGGTGCCTCAAAGGCCCGGCGGTTCGCCTACACATAGACAAGTCAGTCGCCCCGGTCGCTCTCAGACACCGGAGAATTGCTTTCCATCTCTGACCTAAAGTAGAGGCAGAGCTCTGCATGCTGGAGGCAGCCGGAATCATCGAACGGGTGAGAGGTCATCGTGGTCCTGAAAAAACCGAAGCAGCCCGACGCTGTCCGCATATGCATTGACATGCGAATCCCGAATCTCGCCATCAAACGGGAACGCCACCTAACGCCAACGGTGGATGACATCATCTGCGAGCTTGCAAGGTCAAGGTGGTTCTCGAAGATGGACCTTCGGTCGGGATATCATCAAGTCCCGCTCCACCTGGACTTGCGTCCAATCACGACGTTCTCCACCCACGCCGGTCTGTGGCGCTACAAACGCCTGAACTTCGGGATCTCCAGCGCAGCAGAAGTATTCCAAAATATCATCAAAACGGTCCTGCAGAGGCTAGAAGGGGTGCTCAATGTGAGCGATGACATCCTGGTCCACGCCCCTTCTCTAGAAGAACACATCGTCCGCCTCAACGCAGTGTTCACACGCATGAGAGACCGCGGCCTGACACTCCACAGAGAGAAATGCGAGTTCCTCCGCCGGGACATAAGCTTCTTTGGATACCGGTTTTCAGACCGGGGCATTGGGCCTAATCCTGCCAAAGTCAAAGACGTGCAAGAAGCGCCAGCCCCCACCTCGGTGACCGGAGTCCGCAGCTTTCTGGGCATGGTCACGTATTGTGGCCAGTTCATCAAGAACCTGTCGGATCTGACCGGCCCCCCTGCGAGACCTCACCAAGACCACCGCCCACTGGACCTGGGGCCCAGCACAGGAGCAAGCTTTCCAACAGACCAAGGCCGCATTGTACGCGGACACAACCCTCGTATACTTTGATCCGCGCCATGACTCCCAACTGGTCGTAGACGCCAGCCCCTCCGGTCTGGGTGCTGTCTTAGCGCAACGGCGGGGCAGTCAAGGCGGTATCACCTCCGGCCCTGCCCCAAGCTCTCCCAGAAGTACAAAGACTATGTAACCAGTGGCTAATCGGCGACCAGATGTCGGGTCGCAGCCAGGGTGAGCTGATGTGGTCAACCCCCAAGTAAGACTGTTCCAGTTTGTCATGATACGACCGGTAGTCAACTGTCAGGACTAGAATGTAATGTTTATGATGTTGATAATTGTTTCAGTTTGTCTCCTGGTTAAGGAGGAATGTAATATCGCGAGAGGCGATGGGACAGCCCACGCCTCTCGTCACGATAGGGGTAGATTTGCTTACAAGCAAACCCCCAGTTCTAAGGTTTAGAAATGGTCTCGACCAAGGTTGAGGCCACGTTAGCATGGCAATAAAAAGCCCAGGGCTCTGGGCGAAGTTAGTTCCTAGCTAACGGCAAACTATACACCTGTGTGCTGTGTCATTATTCAGCATCGTGGGCCCAGTACCCCACGACACTACAAGCACCATGTGACTCTGGGCAATAGCTTGCTTAATCTTCCCGACGGCCTCCAGCGCCTAGAGACCTTTACGGGTGATTGTTCGCGCTTTAAAAATGTGGATTATGTTTTATAAAAGAAACAAAAATGACCTCTCTGGAAAAATTGCCAATCTCTCCAGAACTATCCTTTCGTCTGACCCCGGAGATCGCATTTAGACCATAACTTGGCACCCCTCCCCTAATGTTTCTAGCAATGTTGCATTTCTCTGTTCCGAAAATGCCCTTTGTTTTTCCCTGTAATGCAACAGATAAACTTGCTATTTTAGGCACAAGGGACTTGCTATGCTTTCTGCTGTTTGGATTTGATTTTGTTACATAGCAGCATTGCCTCTTTTCGTAGTTCTTTCTAACCTTCGATAGGTTTCACCTTTAAAAGGCGAGTGCTGGCCTAATGCCTATGAAATGCTTGATTGCATTGGCATTTTAAGGCTCTTTTTATTTTAACTCTTCGAAAGTATCAACTATGTTGGTATGGAAAAGCAAAGAAAAAAAGGCAGAATGGCTACCGGCGAGTCCTGAATGAAGCATTCAACGCGTGTTCGCAAACATCAGCCATCTTGGCACGGAAAGATTCGAAAGCACAAAGAGAGAGTCGAGTCATGGACGCTTTTGAAAAAAAAAAGTTGTACAAAATGGTGAGCAATGGATGGGGGTTTTAAAGCAAAAAAAAAACTGGGACGGAGATGGTAGAGAGAATAAGAGGACAGGGGAAAGAGCAAGAAAAGAACAAATCTGCTGCAAAGGAGTTCTGAAAGAAAAGAAAAATGCACTGGTGAAGCCACTATGTGTGGTTAAACTTTGGGTGCTAAATGAGCATTAAAAAAGCACTCGGGCAGTGAAAAAATTAAACGAAAAAAAAGATTGCTTTCTGCATGAAAAGCATCTATGAGTTAAAGAAATTAATATTTGATTAATCTGTGTGCTTTCAAGGTGTACAGTATTCCCTAATGCATGGCAATGTAGGCACTCGTTAGTAGACTGAATTATACACCAAACAGCAAGCATTTCACGAGAGAGTAATAAAGTATTGTTTAAAAACAAGTAAAATAAAAAATATTTCAAAATACTGGAGGAAAAGCAAGCACATATTCTATCATATCTCAAAACTCTGCTTTAAACTTAATGGGTTCCATTGTTATAAATGCAATGGACTACTTTTCAAATCCTTTTTACTCAGGAAACTTTCAACATAATTTAAGCACAATAAGGAAGTTTCAAAATGTAAAGGGAAACACTTGCCAAGGCCTGAGTTATTTTCCAAAAGTTTCAACAATTTAGTCGTCTGTAATAGCCTATAGAGAAGATTTATGGGCCCTCCGGAAAAATGTTATGCTAAGTGCACCTTCTGCCTCAAGCACTAGCTGAGTAAGTGCAGGAGTTGACTCTTCCTCCAGCGCCATAAAATATCGTGGCGCCAAAGATGGTACATTCATACAATAAATTAAATACAGAGGAAAAAACAAAAACAGCCCTTAAAATCTTCTCTTCAGCCATACTCCAACAAGACCATCCCTCTTGCTATGTTTTTACATAGAAGCTGGGAGGGTGGGGAGCAACATAGGGTTGGAGGTCTACTTGAGGGGCAGAAGTAGAACATGAGGGAGACAGCTAGAAAACACATGCACTTTCATGGAGTGCTGAATGGAAAAGAAAAAGTAGTTCTCTAAATGGGAGCAGTAGAGGGATACAAATCAGACAATAAAACCGATTGTGAAGAGGCTATGGCAAAAAGCGGGACATTCTCAAGAAGAGGAAAGCAACCTATCAAACAAGAAGCAAGCAAATGAAAATGACAAAAAAGCCAACCAAAATGAAGCAATTGGTAGGCTGGGAGCCCACTGTAGCTTCACAATAGGTATTTTGCAACCAGACAGCTTGTGCTGTCAGGTTGTCTCAAAATAAGAAGAGCCTCCTTGAGTCAGCAGTGGAAGGATACAACTCATCCTCTCAGAAGCAATATCAAGCACCAATGCTCTGGGAGTGGGAGAAATACAAGAAAAGGGTGCAAATACACTGAATAATAAACACAGAATTGAGCTAGACAATAAGGCCATCCAGCCACCAGCAAGGGGTTGACAGAAAGTCCACTATTTAAATTGTATTGTAGACAATGAGTCTCTGACAACAGACAGCTAAAGCTGCAAATGGCTCTCTGTAGTGAAGACTGACAAGTCAAGACACAGTAGGCAGAGGCATGTTAGAACTGGACCTATAGGTCTGTTGTTGCTGATGTCACAGCCGGGTATTGATGACAGTTGGGAGTGCTATTGAGTATAGTGATGCACGTGTCTGGGAGTAAGCCACCTTTATGTCCCTCTTACACCAGGGCACTCAAATATAGCTGCCATTCTCTGCATATTCAAAACTCTGCTGGTATAGTCTTCTGTAGCAATGCTTTGCAGCTAAGCACTTTGAAGAGGCAAGGAGTGGCATGCAGGCACCTCCACTCCCCTCTTCTCACTCTTTCTTTATTACTTCCCTTTCCCCTTCTCACACTCGGCCCAGTGCTACATCAAGCGGTCCCTGGCTCCCTTCTCATACTCTCCATACGGGGGTTTCTATCCTCCTTTGGCCTCTCCTCACTCCCACGAGTTATTTACTTTTACCGCCTGGTTACCTTCAGCCTGCTATCCCCATCACTCATTCAGGTGGGCCCATGTATCCTTTCTCACTCCCCAGCCATCTTTCGTCTTCCTCCCTCTCTTGTCCTCGTCCACCATCTTTAAACTTTCATCCTTCCCCCACTTCTTGCGTTCCTCATACACTCAATTCCAGCTATGTTTACATTTCACAGACTCTCCTATCATTACTTTAAAGCCATCCCATGTACCTACTCCCACATTCCACATCTTCGCTTTTTTCACCCACCCCTGTCCTCATGTCCCTGTCTTCACATGTTTACTTCCACCTCCGCCTCATTTACTTTCCTGCTCCTTTTGGGAGTTGCTGAAGGACACTTAAGTGTGTGAAAGGTAACATGTAAGCTCCATACTTTAGGCCAAAAACATATTTATTACTATCACTCTACATCCCACTCCTCACAAATCTATTTTAACCCTACTTTCGCCTTGCCCCAATCTTTACTAGCTCCATTCCTCATCTTCACTCCTACTCCTTTTCTTCTCTTTCCCTCTGGAGTTTCAAAGTACTCCCAAGAGGCCAAATGGCAACAAGTCATCACTTTAGAATAAATAAATATGTTCCCATTTTACTCCACTGATGTAAATAAAGCCAGGAGATTGCTCTCAGCCTTCTCGCCTCCAGGGCCCTCTGGAATAGCAGGAAAAGCGCAAATCAATGCAAGCAGGTCATAGAGAGGCCTTTCTCCTGTAAACTCACCCCTTGAATACAACCGGGTCAAAGGGCGGCCTGTCTGCTGTTAATCCAACAACTGAATATAACTGGTCAAAGGGCGGCCTATCCCCTGTTAATTCAACAATGAATGGTGCTGGCCGCTTCCCTGTCTGCGCTCCCAGTTTTAAGTGACACACTTACACTGTAGTCTCATCTTCCCATGCCATGTCTCTGTACGGGGTGTCTATGCGAAGAGAAGCAAGCAGTCTATGCTCCCAGCTGTTACTGCGGCCAGCGCTATGCAGGCCCTACACTCAGAATAGGCCTTCGGCCTTGCAAGGGGTCTGGGAAGCGCTGTATTGACAGCAATACAACATACTGCAATACAATACACGCATTGTTCTTTTTGTCAGCAGAAACTAAAACAATAAATAATTCACATATTAGCGTCTTTGTGGCACGCCCAGCAACAGGACAGGCATATGTAGGAGAGACGACTGCACCTGTTTGCTGTGTGGGGGGCGGGTCTGAAGGGCATTTTTAATGTTTATTGCAGAACCAAGACTCTAAATTCACCATATTTCTAGAATATTTTGCCTCGCCCCCCTCTACTACCCATTGTAGAACATGGACCCCGTGCTGGTCCAGTATTGGTCAGATGACCCCTTCTTCCTATAGCTGGAGTCACAAAAACCGAGACTAACAAAAGCAGTGGTGGCGGAGTGCATTGGACGAATGCTGAATGATGTGCTCTGGGGAGGTATGATAAGGGCCCCTAAGGTTCTCACCGCCCTCTGCTAACAGCACAACTTCAAGAATGCCTTGGCCGAAATAGTTTTATAATAAAGTTCTGACTTGAAGGCAGTGTCTGGGCCCTGACTTTACATTGAAGTGTAGTTCTAGCGCACTGCCAGTGGCTGGGCCCTGACTTTACACTGAAGCGTGGTTCTAGCGCACTGCTAGTGTCTGGGCCCTGACTTTACACTGAAGAGTGGTTCTAGCACACTGCCAGTTAATGGGCCCTGACTTTACACTGAAGCGTGGTTCTAGCGCACTGCTAGTGTCTGGGCCCTGACTTTACACTGAAGAGTGGTTCTAGCACACTGCCAGTTAATGGGCCCTGACTTTACACTGAAGCGTGGTTCTAGCGCACTGTCTGTGTCTGGGATCTGACTTTACATTGAAGCGGGGTTCTAGTGCACTGTCGGTGTCTGGGCCCTGACTTTACATTGAAGCGTGGTTACAGAGTGCTGCAAGTGTCTGGACCCTGACTTTACATTAAAGCATGGTTCTAGTGCACTGTCAGTGTCTGGGACCTGATTTTACACGGAGGCGAGGTTATAGCGCACTGCCAGTGGCTGGGCCCTGACTTTACATTGAAGCGTGGTTCTAGTATACTGTCAGTGTCTGGGCCCTGACTTTACATTGAAGCGTGGTTCTAGCGCGCTGCAAGTGTCTGGGCCCTGACTTTACACTGAAGCATGGTTTTAGCTCGCTGCCAGTGTCTGGGCCCTGACTTTACATTGAAGCGTGGTTCTAGCGTGCTGCCAGTGTCTGGGCCCTGACTTTCACTGAAGAGTGGGTCTTGTGCACTATCGGTGTCTGGGCCCTGACTTTATATTGAAGCATGGTTACAGCGCGCTGCAAGTGTCTGGATCCTGAATTTACATTGAAGCATGGTTCTAGTGCACTGTTGGTGTCGGGGCCCTGATTTTACATTGAAGCATGGTTCTAGCGGGCTGCCAGTGGCTGGGCCCTAACTTTACATTGAAGCGTGGTTCTAGCACACTGCCAGTGTCTGGGCTGGATTTTACACTGAAGCGTGGTTCCTTCTTTAGTTTCCTCCTGCCAGTCTCTGATGTTTCATGAAGGTGGTGTTTGACTATTCCCCTTTCACTGCAGTGGCAAGGTGGGCGTGGGGTGTTCCCTCCCGGAACAGTGGTCGTTAAGGCCTGAAGTACAGAACACTCCCTGCAGGTCGAGATCATTGCTGCCCGTGTGAGTGACGCTGTTCTGAGAAAAGGGCATTCACAGTGGCATTTCTAGTTGGCAAGCAACTTGCATATCCAAGTTTACAGTAAAGTCAAAGTTCCTGTCACGTGTCGTCGTGGTCTTGCCCAACAATGCTAACATTATAGTTACTCTTTCTGGAGTGACGTCCTCGAGAACAATTGGCAGTATGCATTCCTGAAGAACCCGTTTCAAGTTTCCAGCTGTCAGCAGATAAACCTGTACTTCTCCCCAGCGCTCGAGTCACCACCAGAATGCAAGGTGGAGCCAGGAGATGCTGTGTTGATAACGATGACAACAGGCGAAACCTATATTACTAACCATACATACCACCTAATACATTTTAGCTTCCGGAGTAGCATGCTACTCACCGAAAAGCGCTTCGATGCCTCGTTAGGGGTAGCAGGCACTATATAAATGCAATTACAATTCTGAATTAAGGTTGATGAAGGCCTGGAGTATGGCAGTATAAAAGAACTGTCGCATTTGTGGGTCGGCAACCGAGTACCTATCTCATTTGCTAAACATCTGTCCTGGTTTGACTGTACATAGAAAATATAATTTTAATGCATACAATGGTTAATGTATATATATTTTGATATATGCCAATGTTGTATTCGATAGGAGCAGTAATATCTGCCTACCTCTTCTATCTCCAAGGTAACTAACCGGGATTGCGCTTGAGTCGAGAGTTCGTTTTTAGTTGTCTGTTTCCAAACTTGCACCCGTGGAACAAGGACAGAATTGATCCTATATGGTCTTCACCTAAGGCAACTGAATACATCTGTTCCTGACTAATATCGTGGATTGCAGTTTCAATTTGCATTTGATTATATGTACGTTATTGTTTTAATTGTTATATTGTGCTGCACATTATGATAGTTTGGGTATCGAATATGTAATAAATAAACTTCAAACCTGAATTAGAATATGGGAATGTTTTCTTAACATGTATTTGCCCTTCCTTAATTCCTAGCCTCTGAAAGGTATGCATGTTTGCCTCCTTTCATTCATACCAAGGCGTGTGCTTTTGAAAGCACGCCTGTCTTCCGGAAGTCACTCTGTAGGTGTTTGTCGAGAAGACAAGATCCCCATCATTAGGCTCTGAAAGGAGGGTGCCTTCGAGGATATGAGTTTGTAAAAGAGGTCATTTGCACTCTTTGAGAGCACTAATGAAGGGCCAGGTCCGCCTCACTCTGGGTTAGCACAAAACCCTACAAGCAGCGTCAGATTTGAAGGACCTTCGCTCCAGAGCGAGATGAGAGTCCTCAGCTGCAGCAGTGATGGACCACACTAAATGTCGCCGCTCTCCCACGCATGCATTTTTTAATTCCATCTTCAAGTCCTACAGTTGTTAGCTTATTTGGTGGCTCCTGAGTCCTAAGCAAAGGGGATCCCAAGATACCAGCCCCAGCGATCCCACAGCAGAACCCTAGGACCCTGCCTGGAGAAGTGGGCTCCCATTCACGTCTCCGTTTCAACGCAAAGGGGCGTTGCACTTCGAAGTCTTCTCAGAGGTTGGTGGATGGATGTTGGTGATTTGTAGGTCTTAAGAGGAACCATCTTTTTGGTTGTACTCTAGTGGCAATATCGGTCGACACCCTTTGTAAAATTCATGCATCTTCCAAAAGGGGAGTCATCTTTTTCCCCACCTCTAGTGTCATGTGCAGGATGAATGTGCCCTTTGAAAAATATCTGTGTATCTGTAATATGGATGTGCAATTCAAAGTTAGTAATGTTGACGTGACTGCACCCTGTACCGGATCCTGACGCCCCTGAATTTTCCTTTTCATTATCTGGCACTCTTGGGCCGGTAGACAAAACTAGTCACCAAGTCAGCCCTCCTCTAGGAAGAAGCCTGTAGAAAATACTTGTTATAACACGACCACTGGAATTATGGGGCAGGGAGGGACAAATTATGCGGCCGACTAAATTTTGTGGAAAGAAGAGGCAAATTATGTGGCATAATGTGGCATATTTTCAGATAGAATTAGTTCATTATTTTTTCCTTTTTACACTTGTTAACGATGTCTGGCCAAAGGTTGCACCTCATTAGTACCAGTTTACTAATTAAATATCGCACAAATCAACAGAAAGGTGGCCAGTAAACCCTTGCAAGGGGCCTTTTGAAATATGTGAGCTAGAAACATTTTTTTAATCTGCAGGTTATGCAGCAGATGATGGATTATGTGGCAAATGTGGCAGATCCCTAATTATGCGACAAAAGCAGCGGCTGCACAATCGCATAATTCCAGTGGTCGTGGGTTGGAATGGAATGGAAAGAGAATTTATAAAGCGCGATGGCTACCCAGGGGCGTCCCAGCGCTGCAGAGGAGAGTAGGTTGAGCCGGAAACGCTGGTTTAAGTGGAGCTGAGGGAAGATTTAGGTAGCAGTTTTATTAAAGAGCCAGGTCTTAAGAAGTTTCCGGAAAGTGAGTAGATTGGATTCTGATCTGATTGGGAGGGGGAGAGAGTTTCAAGAGTTGGAATCACTATTCTGCCCCGGTATAAGCCAGTTTCAGAGCACAACCTCTGAGAAAAGTTCATGAATCAGGCTTTCTACACTGACTGGCTGAACTCTAAAACTTTTATCATGTTTGTCTTGGACAGATTGAAGCTGAACCCCTGTCCTGCTCCCATACAGTCTCATTATACACTGCCCCCTTGAGGCAGTGTATAAAGAGTTTCAGTATAATTGTGCATGTATCTGCAGTGGTTCCTGGATGAGTCTTTCGTGACTAGGCAGCATCTAAAGCAAGTGTGATCACCCACAACCCTGGTGTTGAGTGTACCTGCCTGCCATGGTTGTTTGTCTGAGGAGAGAGGCACCCCCTATTTTCGTTAAGTCTAACCGTTCAAACGTTTTTCACGAAAATAGGGGGCCCATGCTCTGGCCAGCCCTGGCCTCATGAAACAGAGCCACTGACTGGAATAGGAAAAATAAAATGATAATAGCGATACATTAATATAATTTTATTTTTCCTTTTGAGCAGTGGGGCGACGCTCTTCCTTCTTAGCGGAGGAGCCACCACTGGTAGACAGACCACAAGACGCCTCCTGTGCAACACTCTATATTGGGAAGGGACACTGCAAGACAGCAGAGTGGGAGCACCACCGATTCACGCCAGTGATCCCACTCCACCAAACTCCAAACGAGGCCTTTTCCTGGGATTGAAAAGTATGGTCTTTTAACCCTTCTTGGCAGTCCTAAGTAGTTTGGTTAAACAGTCTTTGCGGCGCACATGGTAGGTTATATGTATGGTGAGCCAGCTTAAGTATACAACAATTCCTCATCAGACATAAACTAAACTCACTGTCAGGTAGCATTATAAAATCTTTAACACTTTATTATCACTCCTAAATAAATGTAATATAAAAAAAGAGGGAGAACTGTTCTCCCTCTTTTTTTATATTACATTTATTTAGGAGTGATCTGTTTCATGAGGCCAGGGCTGGCCAGAGCATGGGGGAGGAGTGGTGCCACTCTCTTAGTGCGCATGACTGTTTGGCCGGCCGTCTTGGTAATGCATAGCCTGGTGGGGAACATGCACAGGCTCCCTGTCTTCGCTTGAGCCAGGGCCGGACTGGCCGTAGCGGGCACCGGCCAATCCCCCGGTGCGCCGCACCGGTGGGGTCCGGTTTTGGGCCCCGGGGGCCGTTTTTGTTACAGGGCCGTTTTTGCAGCATAGCTGCAAGATCTGCCCTGTAACTAAATCGGCCGAAAACCGGCCCTGGCAAAGAGCTCGGTGGCACCCCCAACCCCCCGCGAGAGGGTGAGGGGGGCGGCCGAGCACTTTGCCAGGGCCGGTTGTGGTTCCCAGTCCGGCCCTGGCTTGAGCGCCGATCTACGGCACTCAGACCAATCACAATGCAGCATTGCAGTGTAGTGATTGGCTTAGGGGAGCCCGAGTGCTTCCTGGTGCTTCCTGCTGCCAGTACTGGAGACAGGAAGAAGGAAAATGAAGAGGACGAAGGAGAGAAGGTGGCCCGCCGTTCCCAGGTAAGTGCCTTTTTTCTTTCATGTCAGTTCCGCATACATCAGTAAAAAGCAGTAAGCACTTTTACCATTCGAATTACTCAAAGTTCCAACTGTTCTAAAATCATGCAGTGTTTATATACCAATCAAACACCTGAAACTAATTTTCATAAATCAATGCCATTAACTACTCCCCGTAACATTAAGAACTCAAAACTCTTACTGTTAATAGAGCAATGCCGTAATTTAGCCATATGTCAATTCCAGGTTATCTCTGTCTTTCTTCTTATTGGGATTTATAATTGTGATTTTCTTTACATATTTGTAATGTATTCTATAATTCATTTGATGATTGCTACATTAAGACACCTATCTCAGAGCACCAAATCATGTCTAAGAAGGGTTACCAGTTTATAAGCAACTTCTTATATAGTTACCTTATTAATAGAAAGGGTAATAAATTCTAATGGGCCTAGACTGATTGTTCTATAGTGCCAAACCTCATACTTACAACCCCATGTGCTGAAAATAACTTACATTACAAATGTAATATTTGTAGTTGGAGTCATCATGGAGTTTATGATGCTCTACCCAAAATTATCCCATGTTGATCTTACGGAGTGTAGCATTTGGCGAGGCGTGATTATTGTGCCAAGAATAGATGCACTCTTCCCGTTGGGTCACGACAAACGCAGAGCTCAATGTTACGATCCAGTTCAGATCCATCAATCCCAAGGTTTTCTCCTGATGACCTGTGTGTCTATGCATTTCGATTGGTTGTGAACCACAAAGGGTAAGATTCTTTGGATCATTCACGTGGTGACTTTCGAAATGCTCAGTTACTAGTTACATTTGTGTTAAGGATTGTGCAAATGAGTTCTTGGATTACTTTCTTAAGTTTCCTGATGATATGACATATGTAGAGGTGATTGTAAGTGCGATTAAGTGCCTGCACTACAGCCCAAGAAAGAGCCTGTGCAACCTTTTGTACACTGGTTCACTAACCCTGTAGAATCACAGTTCAGGCTTACTGCATTGACAGATGTGGTAGTGCTTGCCAGTGTAAAGTATGGTTTCCTCAGCATTCACTATATTTTACTTTTAATGGTCTGACCAATGAAGGTTTGAAGTTATGACAACTCCAAAATTCGCCAACAATTGTATTGCCATTTTTTCAGTAAATTTGTGAACGCTGGATCGATAGTCAACACCAAATAGTGTTTCTTAACAATCTGTTCCAGTTAGAAGTAAAGAATTATAGAGGGCTATTTAAGCCCATACGGGATTGTCCTGAGTTGCTCTCATCCCGCTAAAAGCCATTATTAACAATTGTTTAAAAAAAACAAGGTCTCCAATCGATTTGGAAGTCATGACCAACCAAGCAATCCTGCTTGCCCTGCAGTAGGTCCTCGGAGAAGACACGCTATTTCAATTTCAGGGGATGCGCACCGGAAGCACGAAATGCACTCATGGCTGCAATTGGTTTTCAAGCTATTACCGTGGTCAGCCTCCTTTGACTCAATCTAATCTCGAACTGGAGGTATAACGAGAAGTCCCTGATTCTGGTGTTCATGATATTCAGATTTTTTTTTTATTTTTACATTTTTTATTGAGAGTTCAGATCATGATATAGTATAGACACGTATGCATAAAAACAAAATAAAGTGCAGTGTGCATGCATGCTCAATATAGATTACATTTAGCAACCCAACGAGAATACCTAGATACAACCTTCTATAAACAATAGACTTTTAATATACTTAAAAAGCACAGATTCTATATATAGCCGGATATTGCACAGTTCCTTATTCCACAGTATACAAGTATAAAGTGACATGAGTGTATATTCAATATGAGATAGAACTAAACAACTAATCACAAATACATATATCAATCAACTTTTTCAGCATGTGTTTCGAAACAACAAAAGGGCCATAGGTTGTACGGTTGCTCAAAAAGCAATACTATTACCCATATCTTTTTTATTAACTTCCTATAGGTCCCCAACGTTTCTCAAATTTCCTAAGAGATCCTATTCTTAGTGCATAACGCCTCTCTAGTTCTTTGACTTTACACAGTTTTGCTCTCCATGCTTGAAACGAAGGTACATTTTTGCTTCGCCAATTTTGTACATGATAAACAGATTACCTAACTGGTATTTCAATTGCACACGCATGAATGGTTCACACCCTTTCTAAATAATAAATAAATCATCAATGAATCTGAGCCATGTGCTTAGTTTAAAAAGAATATTAGAACAGCAATGGGGACATTGCTAGAGTCTAATCTCAATAATCATTGCCAAATTTGCAAATGATGGGGTGAAAGGCAACCCTATTCCTCTGCTATATAGATGGAGATAGCTCTTGAGGTCAAAGGAAAAGAGTTCCTTGTCAAACATCAGCCCCTATGTAGATGAACATTTTGTTGCATTGTAAGAAGGTTACTGAGCACCCATGCAAAACGTGTTGCTTTGCTCTGAAACCCTCTTTATATACGATAATGGCCTCATTCACAAACAGAAAATGTAAAAGTATGGGATTCACTAGGTGCACTTTTCCAGACATACTTCTGAAAAGTCATATATTCCCAAGATCTGTACAGTTTTCCATAGAAGAGATCTCAGCCCAGGAAGAATGAAGACTCTTGAGCAAATGCAATTTTTTTTTCTGCAGGGAAAACATTTTGCTTCATGTGGAAAGCCATAACCCCACTCCACCAGCATGTAGGATCCGTTCTCCTTTCCATTCCGGAAGGTGAGTTACTCCAGCCCTTGACTGGAGTAAACCTCTGCCCATTTCCAGGGCTGACAGCGGTCTACGACGAGTTTGAGAATGCCCCCAAACTTAGATGTTTTTGGATGTTCTCAAACTTGTATGGCAAACCATGCCTTAGAAAGCCCACTACTCATCCCTGGAGTGTGATTCACTACTGGAGATACCTCCTTACTCATGGTGGATAAATCTACACTAGTAAATGCATTCAAGCAGGAATCTCTATGTGGATTTCTGGAAGGTGTAAAAAAAACTGAAAAGGTACAGCAACCTTATGTTTAAACTAACATTTATGTACAGATTTCCCTTTGTGTATGGGCCTTAACTGTTCAAACGGATATCATCTAGCGTCAGTAACAATCTGCCTTTATGACACCATGTCAACTGAACCTGATTCAATACATTTTTTGTATCTTGAATTTAGAACTATAAACCCTCGACAAATGGTAACGTAAATTCATTCACGTAAAAATAATGGACCGTGAATATTGTGTCAATAATATCAAGGGACAAAATATTGACAGTTAAGTTTGCATATATTTTCTATGTGTAACTCCACATATACATACCTTGGTGATATATATATCTCTTCATGGTATGCATATGTGGAATTAAGAACTGCAAATCCTTACCCCCTCTGTGCACTTACCTCTTCGATATTTTGCCCCTCGATATTCTTGTAGCGACATTCTGCCCCTTCAATATTCTGCCTTCGTATTTCCGTGATACACGGAGACGTTTTAAGGCATGGGCAAAGTGGTCTCTGACTCAGGACCCCAGCCTTTCAAGGGGCCCCAGCCTTTCAAGGGGTCCCCTGATAGAGCAGAACCTCTTGCTCTAACGACTTTGAATAATTCCTAAACAGATTGCTTTAAATACAGTTTTCCTTTATTTTATTTTAAATGAGGATGACATGGAAGAGTCTATTACAGACATTTTGCAAAGAAATGTGCTTGTTTCATTCATCATCCATATAAAAGTTTTTTTAGATCAAAACAGGGCCTCGCATATGAGAAATGGGAGAGGTCACAGAAATTATTTGCAGTACTATTAGTGAACTGCTGCATTACAATATTGAAAATACACATCACTATCGCTGAATACTAGATGTAAACACATTTAGAATTTGGATGAGTGCACCTGTGCACTGTCAGTGACCTGGTCAAAGAGGGCATGAAAGAGCTGGAACTGGATCATAAATTCAAAGCTGTTCCGAACAGGGGCCCCCGAAAGCTGTTTAGCCCAGGGTCCCCAAAATCCTTAAGATGTCCCTGGTGATACAATCAAAATAATATATATATTTTTTTGGGATAACATTTTATTGATTTTATTCGTTGCACATACAGGGTTATATTTTTAGCAGCAGCAACATACAACACTTTACTGAATAGAATATAATAAATTACATGACTTGGTTCAACATTTCCTTAAGTTCCTTCCGTCTCATTGCCAAATCCACAAGTGGGGACGTACATAGGGACCCTCTGTACCTAAAATAATATATTTTGAGTGAGAAATCCAGTAGTACATGCCATTGTTCTAAGTCCTCTGATTGGCCAAACCAATCTCTGCATTCCATAAAGGATGTTAAAATGCATAAACATCAAATAGAGTAATCATACTGCGCTCTGGCATCTGTGATTGATTGATATTGGGGTGTAACTTAGAGTTGTATGACACAACCATGCTTTCCTTTACCACGTGTTCCTCAACAACATGGGCGAAACAAAGAATGCGTCTGAACCACGCATTCCATTTAAAATCTAAGTCGTTTCAACGACTTGCCTTAAGGGGACTTTGGAATAGTATAATTTACTATCCCAACTCCTGTCCCCACAAAAATAGGGAAAGCATTGGACTTAAAAGTTCAATGCCACGTTACCTAACGCATGTCATTGTAACGACTTGCTTTGTAAATGGAATGCATGATTCAGACGCATTCGTTTGTTCTGCTTGCGTTGCAAAGGCAGTGCGTTGTTTGGCGGTCGTGGTATTTGCTGTTTCCCGTAACTTAGTTTTCAATAGGGAGAAACTGCATGTACGCCCTCATTTCTAGCTGTGAAATTCTGAATTGAGGCCATTCTATCTTAAACAAATGATGCCAGGTATTATTTGGTGAAATTTAAACCAGAAAAATCAATTGATCCTAGTGAAATTACCGGCTGACTCGAGATCTGAAATCAGACACAAAAACCTCTTGCGCCCAATTTCAGATTCAGGCACCTGGGAATGTGCAGCTAAAATTGGTAATTTATATATAGAGCATGTGAGGTACAAAATGAATGACTTTTTTCAAGTGTTTGAAAAGGGCAGTGGGAGAGGGTGTGTATGCTAAAGCGAGTGAGAAGGCGAGATGAAAAGCTTAGCCAGTAGACCCCATTTCATGCAATGGAGTCAAGAGGACCATTTCACTTCCAGGGTCAGAGCCGTGGAATGTCTTGCCTCGAAACTGGAACAAAGAGGCCCTGGTAGGCAGAGTCGGACTGGTAAGGCAGGCACTTGGGCAATGGTGGCCGATTTAGGCTGTGCTTGTGCTGTTCAGATGCCCCCAACGGCCCAGTGGGGTCCTGAGTGGCCTTTGCGGAGGAATATGGGCCTCTCTATTACCTCCCTTATACCAACCAGGCGGAGGAGTCATTCCCGGTCTGTCACAGGGACAGCCCATTCATGTATTCAGATGGAGCAGGGGCGGGGCCTGAGCAGGAGGGGCCTCACTAATATTCAGGTGTGGTTCACCATTGTGAACTAATCTGTGCACAAAGAGTCCTGGCAACATTGGCATTTCTTGAAATCTCACAGAAGCTAAGAAAACATGCCTCGTTTAGAGAAACCCCCTCCTTCTTTTTAGCATACTTAAAACACGGAAGCAGTGTTTTGTGAAAAGGTGCAATTCGCAAATGTGGGCCATTTTTTTCAGGGTGCCCGGGTCTATTTTTGCTCCCAGTCCAACCCATCTGGTAGCTGAGACTTCCGCCACCACATACCTCCTGTCTGATTCACGTTCACACTAGATGTCTCTTGTCATGTCCTGGTTCGGGCGGTTTGTCTTGTCCTTGTGCTGCACTAAGCACAGACAAAAGGCAAATTCCTGTCTGCCCATTTCAACATGACAATGCTTACTACGTCTGCCTTTTCTTGTGTCACGAATCATTCATACTTACTGGGTCGGTTTTCTTGCACAGCACAGAACCCCAACATTTGTGAATGATTGGCTTAGAAAGGTTATGTTTAATGTCAACTTGAGTGCAAACGACCTGCAAACTGGGATGAGCAGACAGTTCAGACACAATGCCCATTCATATCCTGGGCTTCTCAACTGGGATGCACAAAAACTGCATCTTTTGTTTTAATTTTATATTTCGCGAACTAGACCTGAAGGTACAGAGCGATTTACACGAGCACCTGTTGCAGATGGTCACATTCATTTTTTGTTCAGCACGGGAGATTACATGATTTGCCCAGAATCACAGGATGTTGAGCGTCACTGCCGAGACTCGATCCCCAGCTTCGGGGGTCAACCGCCCTAACCCTTACGCCACATCCTCTCCCCTAGGAAACGATGGGCTGATTTTCTATGGAGTGAAGAGCCACCTTCGGGTCTTTGGCTTGAGGCCAGTAACTCACCTCACACTGACTCCCGTCAACTCAGCAGCTGCGGACGAATTGAAAGCAGGTTGTATTACATATGGGTTGGTAACCCAGAGGCAAAGGCTTCTGCATGCCTGCAGTAAGCCACAGCACCACCGATGCCAATGCGTGTCCACGGGAGAGCTGCCGCGGGCGCGATATAGGAACACAGTTAACGTGATGTAAAGGGCAATCGTGAGGGGGAAACAAGTAACATGGAAATTGACAAAAGACAACCTGGGTTCGACTTGCACGAATAAATTCCTTCAGGAAGTGAGGGTGAACCACTCCCTTGGGTGTCACGATGATTTCAGAGTTGTTCTCGAGCTGTTGCCAGAGTAAACGCAGACAGTTTCCATGCACGCCCTTGGTTTGCAAGACTGCATTAAAACTGTTTTACCTGTTCTCCCAGCCTGCCACATCACCCCCACCTCATTCCTGAAGACAATGGACAATTTACACCTCCTATGTTATCTATCTATTCCCACCTGTCGACCAAGCGCTTGGAGGTGCTTCAGGTACTTTCGGCGCTAGCTACATATAATGCTGTACTTGCTGCTCCTTGTTTCTGTGCCTTTTATGTTATACTGCAACGCCACAGTAGCATTAGTTAAAATACATACATCAAAAGTATAAAAGACTAGAGTGCACTCGCTTACTGGAACAGGTAAGGCGCCTATATCGACAACAGGTACAGGTGTAAGGATAAAGTATTTCGCTGCTTCACTTGGAGCGGATGGGGGAGATCTGGAACTTATTTAGAGTTGGTCGCTCCCATTTCCGAGCCATTTGGTAGCTCTCAAGATGCCCCATGTCACGTGGGACATTTCAGTCAATTCTGTTTGGTGTGTTTTGCATCTGGGACTTATGGTATCACTTTCCGCACCCTTGATAAGGGTCTTCGAATACTGCATGCAAATTGCATGTATTTCAGCCTGCCATAGTTGTAAACATTGCTTCTCTGGTTCTAAAGTTCGGTGCCTTTGGAATAGACGGCACCAACCATGACCATTGTGGAGGGCAACTTAATGTTTGAAAACAGGATGGCGGCTGGCGTACTGCCCTCCAAAAGAAGGCGGCTGTGACCTATTTGAGTCCGGTTGGCTAGGAGGTCAAGACTGTTGTCACTCGTGGCGTGGGATGCCAAACCGACTGCCTCAATGAATGCCTAAAGACAGGAGTGCAGAAGAGTGTGTCAAAAGCACCACAAACCACGCTATGAAGCACGTGCGCCAAAAGCTTGAACAATACTGGTGACATCTAAGGTAGCTGGGTGGGGGGGGGGGCGGACATGAAACCCAGACCTCAGAGGCCAGTCAGTGGGCCTGCCGGCACGGACTGGGCCTCAGAGAACACTCTGGATCTGCAGTTGCACTCCGGGCCTGGGGACAGCATAGCACACCTCCCGTGCAACCGCACACCTCCCCTGCGCCGTACTCCTGGCTTGTGGAGAGCACATCACACCTCCTGTGCAACCGCACAACTCCCCTGCAGCCGCACTCCGGGCCTGGGGACCGCACACCCCCCTGCAACCGCACACCTCCCTGCAGCCGTACCTCGGGCCTAGAACAGCACATCACACCCCCTGTGCAACCGCACACATCCCCTGCAGCCGCACTCTGGGCCTGGGGACCGCACACCTCCTGTGCAACCACACACCTCCCCTGCAGCCGCACACCTCCCCAGCAGCCGCACTCCGGGCATGGGGACCGCACACCCCCCGTGCAACCGCACACCTCCTCTGCAGCCGTACCTCGGGCCTAGAACAGCACATCACACCTCCTGTGCAACCGCACACCTTCCCTGCAGCCGCACTCTGGGCCTGGGGACCGCACACCTCCTGTGCTACCGCACACCTCCCCTGCAGCCGCCCACCGGGCCAGTGGCTAGGTCTGTGTACTCTGGAAACCGATGGGAGGCGGCCCCAGAGCGTCAAACACAGATTGTAAACACACATTCTACAAATATCTTCAATGAGAAGGCGTTAATGATTTTTCCCCATGCCAGGAATGTTCCCTTGCCAAGAATCTGCCACCTCGGAACAGGCCAAGCCTTCCCCTCAGCGGACAACCAGGTGAAACTGACCTTTTACCAGCAGTGTTATTTCAGCAGGGTCAATGTTCAATCAGAGCACACAGGGTGTCTTTCGCCCTCCCTCTCTCGAAGCACACACTGATTTATTGTCTCCTGTCCATGCACTTCACTGCCACTTATGACAACTGCCAGGGTGTCTTTCTTTTGGCTCTCGTTCTTACTTCCTAGTAGCTTCCATCATACTTTACCTCTTGCTTTCTTTTTTCAAAGTTTCTTTAGATCGTTTACTCTACGTTTTTATCTTTCGTTATTTTTCTTCCTCTTTAACCCAACTGCATAACATGTGCCTCCTTGCTCTCTATATTAAACACATCATCATCACAGACAGTTGGCTCTATTTAACCCCGTCCCCCACAAATTTAATTTTCACAACCAACACAGAAGCTGTCGACTCTGTTCTTTTCTCCTCTTGTTCGCGACTGTATTTCTCTTTTACACTGCCTGGTTCACTAGACGGAGAAACTAGACACATTTCCTCGATTTCGCGCACACTTTCTCCCTGGAGGTCCATTCCCTGCTGTCGACGGTATAAATTGTGGCGCCGCGAGGTCCCTCCATCTCACCACATTAGTGCCAGGTTTGGTAAATGCAGAAAGACAGGCACGCCAGAGAACTTACCGGTTCAGCGAAGCGTCTCCTGGCCCGTCCGTCTCGCTCTCCTGTTTCAGATGTCCTTTCCGGTTAAACCTCCGCGGTCATTCCAGCCTAACCTCCAGGACGCTCCCACCGGTCGAGCCTCAGCAGGGAGCAGTGTCCGAGATCGTAGTGCCCGGGATACAAGTGTCGCGAATACAGGGAGCTGCTCCGAGGTCAGGATACCTCCTCCTGGCGGATGCTGCGATACCAAGCCGCGGCGCCCCGGCCCTTCGGTCAGGGAGAGGGAGTGACAACAGGTGCACAGCCGTCCTCCCGCACTGGTGCGCAGGAGAGGAGCCTGGGGGAGAAAAGGCAGAGCGGAGGCCAGGGGGCGGGGCTGGAGCCAGAGCAACAGGTTACTGTATAATGGAGGCGAGCCTCGCCAGCCGGGCCGGCTCCGTGGAGCGTCACGGGTCCCACGGCAGCGAGGGCTGGCCTTGTTGTGGTCGTCACCCTTTGCATCGGACCCAAAGAACCATGTGCTGCTTCTTGGACTCCTCCACGGGGTTGTTCCCGGTCGGCGCCTCCCTTTCACCCCTTTACAAAGGCGCATTGTACTGACAAGATTAACACTCATCCTGTGCTTGCTGTCATAGCGCTATAAACATCAACTTTTGCAGTGCTGTTACGCATTGCACTTAGCCATTTATATATTGAGTATGTACAGCAGAATCGTCTTTCTATGCATTATTGATGATTTATTTATAATCTGAAAAGGTGATTCGGAACAAGTACAGAAATTTGTAAATGAGTTGAATGAGAATGATTTTAATTTGCTAGACAGACTGAATTTTTTGACGTGAAATTAGTTGTTGAAAAAGGCAAACGTACAACCACTTTGTATAGGAAACCTACAGCAGGTAACGGCATCTTGGATGCACACAATTACCATGATGAAACCTGAAAAAAGAGCATACCTTATTGCAAATACCTTAGAGCCAGGCGTATCTGTAGTACTGAAAGAGCTTATACAGAAACCACTGAGGACATGTGTAATCTGTTCAAACAGAAGGGATACAGTGATGACATATCGACCAAGGGCGGCTCCTCTGTAATTGCCCAGAGCCAGCAAATGATAAACAAAATGATCATAACGCAATGCTATTATCATTTTAGTTACCGCTCTCTGAGCCAGGCAATGAGTATAGGGCGGGGCCGGGCATGACAGATAGGAGGATTAGTGTGCACTAAGTGCACATGTCAGTATGGCCGGCCGTCTTAAGCCGGCCAAACAGACATGCGCACTTATGCTTCTCCAACCCAGCTGTGTTGCATAGCTAGGTTGGAGAAAAGTCACAGGCTCCCAGGCATTGTCTGAGTGGCAAACGAGGCCCCATAGACCAATCCTGGCTCTGCTCTAATGCTAGAGAGCAGCATCTGGATTGGTTGGGGAGCCTGTGCTTTGAGGCCCATCAACTTCCAAGCCAGACAAGAAGTGCAATGAGGCGGCCGGCAGCGTCAGGTAAAAATAGAGAAGAAAATCTTCGCAGATTAGAAGCAAAATATAAACTGAGCCTAGACTCTATGTAATCAAGGGTTATGCATTTGGATGATGAACTGCATGTATATGTCTAATCAGAATTTCTTCTGCTGAGATATGGTGATTTTTTATGTTTAAGTGACTTTTGTTCTTTTTGTGTTTTCAGGACTTTACTTTGGAAGATAGAAACAGGAAGTCAAAAACAAGGATACAAAGGCTATTTGCCCACTTAGGCTTTATGTGGTTATTGTGTGTAGTCGCATCATCATTGTACAATTTTGTTTGCTTATATGCATGACGTAGCAGATTCTTGAGCCATTGTAGAAGTGTATATGATTTGGTTTATAGACACAAAAATATATGTGTTTTCATGTGCATTTAAAATGATTGCCACTTCTGGGATTGGGCAACCAAATATATACTGTTTGTTCATGGTTATCATTTTATTTAGAGATAGCAGGACAATGAGTATGTTTGCCTATTTGGACTTAATTGATATATGAGGCAGGTATTCATTCATACTTTACATATTTGCAATGATTAATGTTCGTGTAAAGTTTCGACTTTGAAACACTGAAATTTTACTTAATACATTTTGTTGATTTATATTCGGCACTAGTGTATAATTTGTGCTGAATTATATAGCAATTTGTTTCAAGATACATTTTGTATATGAACAAACTACACTGTAAAATAGCCGCCACTGTTTTTGTTATTCTGGATTTGGCAATTATTCCTTTCTTTATTGTTATGTTCTGAGCATCAGTTTGTGTATAAATTATTGTAAAAAAATGGCACCCAAACATCATGATCAAGGTCCAGCATGTGTGTATATATATATATATATGTATATATACATGTATGTATATATATAGAGAGATGTACACACACACATTTGCATAGCTACCTTTACACACCCATAGCAATGGAAGGATCTCCACCCTACACCCCCTACACCCTCCTCCCCACTCCATCTCTCTACCGGGAGCAGATGTCAACCTCCTCCTTTGCTGCCTGGCTGAAACCAATACATTATTTTACATTTCAGAGGAGTCTGTGAAAGGGGAGCATAACTTTCACTTCTGCTTTGCAGGATGATCTGACCTTTGTCCCAAAAACCGAGACGTCTGGTCACCCTATGCTTAACTGAGGTACCTGCCCACAAATTCAAGCATATTGGAAGTGTTAGACCTGGCCTCTTATGGCGTGTTTCACCTGTCTTTTTGCTTTCTGACCTCCTGGTTTTTGTTGCTGGTTTAGTGTCTCTGCACACTTTCTCACTGCTGTTCAGTGTTAAAGTGCAAGTGCTTCCACTGCAAATTATGTTATGGATTGGTGTTTCCGTGATTGACATATTTGATTTACTGGTATGTCCCTATTAAGGTGCACAGAGAGTGCCATGGCCTGTAAATCTAACGCTACTAGTGGGCCTGCAGCACTGATTGTGCCACCCACAGAAGTAGCCCAGTAAAGGTATCTCAGACCTGCCACTGTAGTGTCTGCACACAGTTTTTACTGCCATGTCAATTTGACAAGTGCACCCACTTACCAAGCCCTAACCCGTTTTACATCTAAGTAACCCCTAAGGTAGGCCCAAGGTACCCCTATGGGGAGGGTGCCATGTATGTGAAAGGTAGGACATGCACTGGTGTGTGTGGCATGTCCTGATAGTGAAATACAATATATTTTGTTTTTCACTATTGAAAGGCATCTGTCCCATAGGATAGAATGGGAGATATTTTGTAACATCTTACAAGTATAACTTCCCATTGGGACAAGATAGAGAAATGGAGTTTGGTATGCCTGAACTTAGAATGTAAAAATACATCTTTTAGTAAATATGATTTTTAGGTCTCGCCTGGCTATCGCGTAAGCGATCGCTCAGCGAGACTTATGTAGGGGCTTCAGAAAATGCTCCCAAAGGCTTCCCAGGCGGATCGGGTGGCGGTTACGCGCACAACCACGCGCATTCCATTTGCCACCAGCTACTTCCTGCGCGTGTGCCGCCTCACGCATTCAGAGAGATTTAGTAAGGGGCACAAGACCTTAGGAATGCGGTTTATGGCCAGTGCATGAGAGGCATTCAAGCGCGAAGCTAGCATCTGGCATCGGACTTGAAAGCAGCAGACTGCTTTCGCCAGCGCGTGCTCGGCCTCACTTCCTGCATCCCCTCTTACAACAATTAACTTCCGTTATAACTCACACCCCATATGCTCGTTCCCTCCCACCCTTCCTTTGATGTCCGCTTTTCTTGTTGTTTACAAACCACGCCACACACTGCTGCATGCCACACACTGCTGCACGCCACACACTGCTGCACGCCGCACACTGATGCATGCCGCACACTACCGCACACCGCACAATGCTACACGAAACACTGCTGCATGCCACACACTGCTGCACGGCACACACTGCTGCACACCGCACACTGCTGCACACCACCTACTGCTGCACACTGCTGGATTACTCACTGCTGAATGCTGCACGACACTGCTGCATGCAGCACACTGCTGCACGCAGCACACTGCTGCACGTCGCACACTGCTGCACGACGCACACTGCTGCACGACGCACACTGCTGCACGCCGCTGCACTCCACACAGTGCTGCATGCCTCACACTGCTACACGAAACACTGCTGCACGCCACACACTGATGCACGCCGCACACTGCTGCACGCCAAAAACTGCTGCACGCCACACACTGCTGCACGCCACACACTGCTGCATGCCGCACACTGCTGCACGCCTCACACTGCTGCACGCCTCACACTGCTGCACGCCACACACTGCTGCATGCCGCACACTGCTGCACGCCGCACACTGCTGCACGCCACACACTGCTGCACTCCACACACTGCTTTTATGCAAGTTTATGCTACTGACATTGTAAATGACAATGCCTTTTATTTGTTTTAAAACCAAAACATAAATAAAAGGCATTGTAATATTACAATGCCAATAGCTCAAACTCTTATAAATGCGAGACCTATTGCATTGCAAATGCTTGTTATGTTGTGTGTTTGAAAATACCACCTTTAGGAAGTGGGTATTTTCTTGCTTAACCATCCTCTGTGTCTCTGCTGGGTTGTGGATTGATTGTCTGGCTTTTGAGTGACAGGGGCTGGGGATGTGCATTCACCGTAGACAGCCACTGGTGGTTGCAGTGTGTCCTGCCTTTAATGGATGAGTCAGGCTGGGCTGAATAGACCTGGGCTGCATTTAGAGTAGTGGGTGGAAATTACCTTGCACCTGAATAGGCCTGGTCTGTCTTCACAATGCTGTTTCCACCTCCTGCCAGGAAGCTGGGCCAGAGAGGACAGAACTGGTTTGGACTAAGCACAGACACTCTTTGTCACAAGAGAACAAAGGGAAATGTGGTATACATATTGGGGCCTGACCCCAGAAGTTTAGCACTCTTTTGGACTCAGAAACCTGCAACGAAGAAGAGATGGAGAAGCTGTGAGGAGGAACTACCACTTTGCTGTGGTAGCCTGCAGTGGCTGCTTCTGTCTTAGGCAGAGAAAGGACTGGACTGAACTTTCTGCAACTTATTTGTTTGAGTTTCTCTAAGGGCTTGAGGTAGAGCTTGTCCCCTGTTCAAGAAGTCTCAGGAACAGCAAAGACTTCACCTTCCTCTGGGTACCACTTCTGGGACCACAGGTCTCAGTTGCCACAGAGGGAAACCGCAACCCGATACCGTAACCAAGACTGCCGGTGGTTCCGTGACCTGAAGACACTGCAGAGGGCACCGTCGCACTTTTCACCGCAACTTTGGTCTCACCGACGACTGCCGACACCACTGAGCCGCTGCTTGCACAGTGACCTATGGGCACGACACTCCGCACCGCCTTGCCTCACTCCGCTGCCCTGATCTCACCGACAACGCTGTTGCCAGCTGACATAGCCGCCGTGGTCTGCACAGTGGTCTGTTGTCACCGCTCGTAAGCTACACAAAGCACCTCCCCATCCCACACCGCAGCCGCAGCCCACCGATGCCAGCCCTATCAACCACTGATCTTTGACGGATGCCACTGCTTGCACTGTGGCATCAGCGCCGCGATGAGCACCAGCTCGCTTTGTACTCATGCCCTGGTCGCACCGATTCCACTGGACAACCACCACCGAGTCACTGCCCGCACCACGATCTGAGGGCACCACACGATGCACTGCTCTGCATCATGCCACAGCCTCGACGACCGCTAGCCCACAACGCCGCGGTCGGCCGGAACAAAAGGTACTGTTTACAAGTTGTCTGACACCGAGGTCAGTTTGGACCAACACGGTCGACCAAAACTGTTGGATTTTGCTGTTTTCAGCACCGCAGTAGCACCGGACGGAGCTACTGACTTCAAGGAACTGCATTTTTAAGGTTATTCTTGCAAGGTGCATGTTTTGATTATTGTATGTTGGATTTTTATCGTTTTGGTCTTGTTTTACAAAGATAAATATTGGATATTTTTCTAAACTAGTGTGGTGTTCTTTTGCAGTGTTTTCTCTAGGATGTATGACATTACAACGCGTGTTATTACAACGCGTGCAGTTACATCGCATGCGGTACAACGCATGCGATGTTACAACGCTATACCATTACAACGCAAGTCTTTACATCGACTTGCACTAGATGGCGTGCTAACATTAGAAAAGTGTAATTTACTATTCCAACTCCAGTCCACGTAACAGTAGGGAAGGTGTTGGGATAGTAAACTACACTATTTGTAATGTTAGCACGCCATCTAGCGCAAGTCGATGTAAAGACTTGCATTGTAATGGGATTGCGTTGTAACATCGCATGCGTTGTAACGCATGCGATGTAAAAGCTGCGCGTGGTAAAAACCGCATTGTAATGCTGTTCCCCGTTTTCACTATATTACCTTTGGTTATGTGCAAATGCTTCACACACTGCCTCTGAGATAAGCCTGACTGCTCGTGCCAAGGTACCAATGGGGTGAGCAGGGGTTATTTCAGTAGTGTATCTCCCTTATCTTAACTAGGAATAAGGGTCCCTACTTGGACTGGGTAACAACCTGCCAACTAGAGGCCCTCATTTCTAACATTGGTTGTCAGCGGTGAGAATAGGACTTGCGTTTACACATGTCCTACAGTGATTGGTGTACACTACTACCATATCACAGACCATTACATACTGTTTCTTTTTTTGGTCTATTTTTGATCTTGCCATTTGATGGAAACTTGCACTTTCTATTGCATCATGCCTGAGTCAATAGCATGATCAGTTGCATCCCTAGAAGTAGCCTTTGAGGAGAAAAGGTTGGAAACATTTTGTTTGCTTATACCCTTCGTGATGCATAATCTGTAAAGCGCTCTGATACCCTCAGTGGTCATGTTCGTGCTATGTAAAGCTTTCAAAATAAATAAATAAACCTACAACGTAAAGGAGTTTTAAGCTATTTGTAAAAACCTCAAAGTCCAAATCAGAGGCCTCCCCAGAAAAGAGGAGCTACAAAAGTCGCTGGGTCCCTGGGTAGCAGCCAGACATGCTAGTGAGCAATGTGGAGATCTTGGTGTAGGAAGGTGGATATCTGACTATGGTTACCCCCAACGTTTTGCCTAGTGTCTAGCTGGTTTTTCGACTTAGTTGGCCTGAGATCCTGCCATTCAGGGTCTCAGGCTGTCTGCTCTCTCTTTAAAATGGACTCCATGTACCTACCCTAGGTACATTCCCAATTGGTAAGGATCACCTTATTGGACCCTGTACAGTGTACCCTAGGTACCCAGGGCATAGGAGCACGCACCCTAGGCCTCCCAGGGGCTGCAGCATGTATTATGCCACCCCTGGTCTGGCCTTCCAATCAGACACAACTGGCTGATCACTCAGCTGGGGCAAGGTCGTGTAATCACCCCTTGCTTAGATATAGTATGCCTATATCTACCCTTATATATAGACACATGTGTACCTATCAGTCACTCCTATGGCAGGCCTTAACAATCCTGGAGGCAGAGTGCTTGGTAACATGTGAGATGGTGCTCTAGCATGAGCTGAGCCTGTCTGCAGCTTTCGGAACCATGTCCTTATAGCTGTTCTATGATATAGCCTACCATATACTCTTAAAGTGCCTTATAATCTTAAACGGTTATGGTAACTATGGTTTGGCTTTATCAAAACATGTCGTGTAAGGTGTCTAACACTTTGGAATAATACCCCCATACCATTTCTGGTGATGAGGATATTATTCCTCCCTTCTAGAGGGAGAGACATGTTAAAATCCTACTTTGCTGTTTAACTCTAACCAAAGCCTCAGCATCACAAAATGGATGCGCTGCCACAGACACAAGTCTGACCTCCTGCTGCTGGGAGTGATCCCGGCAAGGGAGGCTTGGACAATAGGTTTCCTGCTTGGGGAGGTGCTAGCACCTCCCCAGACAGACTTTAGTGTATTGGGGCAGGCGAGGACTGAAAGGAATGAGACATGCCTGGGGCACACAAGGTGTCCCATGCATAGTCCAGTTCAAACCGGTGCTGGGGCACTCCAGCCCCAGTCCTGGCGCGAAACTGGACAAAGGGAAGGGGGTGTAACCACCCCCCTCCCAGGTCCCACCCATAAGGTGTGACCTAGCAGGTAACCCAGCCCCCCAGATTAGTATAAGAGTGGTAGCTGGGCCCCAGGAGATTAGATTATCCTGAACCTGCAACTTGAACAGAAACTCTGGACCTTCGACATTCGACGAAAGAAGAAGACTGAAGAATCTCCCTTGTGGCCAAGGAGTGGCTATCCTGTGCAAACAGGCACCATCAAGAGACTACCCTTTGCTTTGCTGAAGTTCTACGAGGGACCGACTGCAGAGCCCGACCAGAGCCTTGACTTCCAGACTTCTCCGACCCTGATCCACATCCACAGCCGAGCTGAGATCCGTGGAGGCGACAAGAGACGTGGGACCGGCTACCTGGGAAAAGTGACTAGTATCTTCAAGCGCAGCTTCTGAGGCACCCTCGAAGTTGTGCACCGGGGATTGAGAAGCCCCAACCCCAAGCACCATCTGCACCAAAGATCAGCCCCCCACACTCCGCGAGTCCTGCGTGGGCCCTTCTGCATTTTCCTGCTTGCCGCGTCTGTCCGGTTGCTTGCCCGTTGGCTAGTGGCCTTTGTGACGACGCATCCAGAAATCTTCACTGCTGGTTTGGCTCCTCTAGACTGGCTCCCGCTTCCTTGCAAAAGAGAAGCACCCCAGACCTTCCTGGTCTGCACCAGAAGCAAGTCCTCCGTTCTTCGTGGGTTCCGCTTGCCAAGGCTTGGTGAGTCCTAGTCCAACTTCGACGCCGCCGACAGCAAGAGCCTTCGTGGGACAGCTCCCCTCCTGGTCCTGGTTGTCCTCGACGTTCCCTGGTCCTCGTGGCTGCAGCGACAAGCTTCACCTTCACCTGCAATCTTCACAACATCGCCTGGTTCCTTCCTGGTTCCATGTGGTCACTGGCTAGTGACCTTGACTCTGTCCCTTCTGTTTGCAGGTCTCCTCTCTTCTTAATCCCAGCCTTGGGATCCACCGGACACTCTTCACTGACTGCCTGTCAGCAACTTTCCTTCAGGCATCCATAGAAGTCCACGACGAAACCCGACGCAAGTTCACACCTATGCACCCGCAGCCTGTGGGCTAGGTAACTTGGGTACTTCGGTGCTCATAAGGGTAGTGACTATCCTAGGGTCTAGTTTCCGAGTCTCGACTCTCTAGCTGCTTCAGAAGTGTCCTTAAACTGTTAATTTCTAACAACTACTATTTCTATCGACTTTTACGCATTACGCGTGAGTATTTCCACTCTGCACCTAAATCCCGTGGGCCTCCCACTTCCTAACTGTTGCTAGTGTAGTGTAGCCCCAGCGATTCCCTAGGCCTAGGCCTATCCTATTTCCGTGACAGTGGTCCTTATACTACTTACTTAGTATATGGTTTGCGTGGCCCCTAGGGCCTAACTGTATTACTTACCTGTGTGACTTAATGTATGCTTAAATAAGACTGTGTTGTACTTACCTCTAATTTCATAAAGAGTGCTGAGGGTTTGACTAGAATAAATACACCTTATTTTATATATATCTGTTGTGGTGTCCTTTCATTTGGTATTCAAGGGATTATATATGGTATCACAGCTGGCTTCACATGCCATTCAGAGTTTAGCCTAAGACTGCTCTTGTTCATGCTACCACTAGGATAGCTGGTCTATAAGGTTGACTTTACAACCAATCACCATAAGGGTATTTGGACTGATATAAGGTGTACACTAGAACTAGTGACATCATACATAAGGCCAACTTCTCACATTGGTGGCAGCGGTGGGATCTGAGCTTGCTGTTGTAATACCATTGTAATCTTGAGATACTAAATTGAAAGATCACACAGATATTGTTTAGGTACATATAACATAGATTATAATACTGAAGTCCTACTGGACTTAGTGGTTGTAGGTTGAAGGGAATAACACACCCTGACTACAACTACTAGAGAGGTTTAGTAGATACAACTAGTGTAGGTAGGTGCACACACCACACCCTCACTAGAATCATGTCCCTGAATGGAGATCACACTGATACTCCCTCAGGAGAGGAGAATCCTAGACAGATTCCCTCTAGATATGATGCATCCACTTTCCAGGAGATGAGACAACTGTGTACCTCCAGGAGATTAAAACAGGGTTCCAACCCTACCCTTAGACAGCTAGTGGAGCTTCTGGAGGCCTATGATGCTGAAAGAGCTGCCAAGTATGGTGCCATAGCTGTAGATAAGGGTCTCCCCACCACAGAGGAGTCAGATGGGGCTTCAGATGAAGAGGTAGACAGCCAGGGCCAAGTAGGAAGACTTAGCCAGGCTAACCTAAGTTTACATGGGAGTTTGCATGGGGTCCCCCCATACAGACCCCCAAGTGGGCTTAACCAGAGAAGCAGGAGAGACAGATCCCCTTCAAGGGAATCCATCCACTCCCATGTCTCTAGCATCTCTAATGCTTCCTTTCACAGGGGAATGACTTCCCCTGAGAGAAAGGAGCATGAAGCCAGAATGAGGGAAGCTAATCTGAGGATTCAGAGGGAAGAACTTGCCCTTGCCAAGGAGAAGCTTGCTCTGGCTAAGAGCAAAATTTGTGTGGGTCAGAACCCACTGGTGGCAGCAACATTCCTAGAGATAGGGATAGGTCTTATGACCATAAAAACCTAAGCAAGATAGTCCCCCCATATCAGAATGGGGATGACATCCACAAGTGGATGACTGCTTTGGAGAGGGCCTGCAAAGTACAGCAGGTACCCCAGAGTCAGTGGGCAGCTATCTTGTGGCTCTCCTTTTCTGACAAAGGTAGAGACAAGCTCCTCACAGTCAGTGATGAGGATGCTAACAATTACAAAGTCCTGAAGAGTGCTCTGATAGATGGGTTTGGCTTAACCACTGAGCAATATAGGTTGTTGTTCAGAGACACCCAGAAGACACAGACACAGGACTGGTCTGATTTTGTGGATTGTGCCACTAAGGCTTTGGAAGGTTGGTTAACTGGCAGCAAGGTGCAGGACTATACAGGATTGTACAACTTGATTATGAGGGAGCAGATCCTTAGTAATTGTCAGAACCAGCTTCTCCATCAACACCTGGTAGACTCAGATTTGACCTCTCCCCAAGAATTGGGAAAGAGGGCAGATGAATGGGTCAGGACCAGGATTAGGCCTAAAAATCAGGGTGGTGACCAAAAGAAAGATACCACCAAGCCTCAAGAAAAGGGTGGGGATAAAACAAAAGAGAAATCTTCCTCAGGGCCCCAAATCTCCACACAGGGTGGTGGGTCCCAAGCTCCCTCCTCTACCACAGTTAAAAAGCCTTACTGCCATGAGTGTAAAACTCCTGGGCATTGGAAAACTGACAGCAGTTGCCCAAAGGCTAAAAACAAAACTGTTCCTCCAACTACTCCTGTCACACCACCTATTACTGTCAGCAGTAATCCCCCAGGTGGTGGGAGTGCCCCCAAAAATTTGGTTGGGTTTTCTTGGTGAACACAGGGGGACCCTGGCTTAGCCAATCCCCCTACAGCAGCTACTCTTGTCTGTGATGGTGGCATGGGGTTTGCCAACTTCACTGCCTATCCCAACACTTTGGGTAGGTACAGACAGGAGCCCTACATCAATGGTAGAAAAGCTGAGGCCTACAGAGACACTGGAGCTAGCACCACTATGGTGGCCCATAGGCTAGTTCCCTCTGAGCAGCTTTTGCCTGGTTTCTCATACCAGGTAACTAACATTGATGGCAAACAGAACAGTCATCCCATGGCAGAGGTATGTCTCAGCTGGGGAGGTGTCACTGGCCCTAAAAGGGTGGCAGTGTCTCCAACCTTGCCTGTGGACTGCTTACTGGGGAATGACTTAGAACTCTCAGCTTGGGCTGGAGTTGAACAAGACACCCATTCTAAAATGGTAGGCCTTTCAAAAAAGGGTAGTGGGGTTGTGCCAGTCACAACCCCTGTCCAAGTAGATTTCCTCCCTGAAAAGGTTGGAAGGGCAGTGGTAGCCACAGCCCAGGCAAAGACAGACTTCCCTGTAGAGATTGGCAGAGCTGTGACAGTCACAGCTCAAACCCAAACTGAGTGCCTTCCTGAAAAGGTTGGCAAGGCTGTAATGGTCTCAGCCCATACTCAGACTGACATAGGTGTAGTGAAGCCTGAAACTATGGATCACTCCACACAAACAGAGAGTAGTGGGGAGGAAGAAAAGTCTCCCTCTCCCCAGACATTAGGAAAAGGTCAGCCTCCTCAGGGATCTGACCTCACCCCTTGTGAAGGAACTGCCCCAGAGGTAGCCAGGCCTGGCCTGGCAGAGCCTCTGATGTCAGTGGCCCCTTCCAAGGTGGGACCCAGTCTGGTGCAGGTAGCCTGCCTCTCTCTACCCTGCCTCAGTCAGCCCAGGGCTGCAGAGGTCAGGGAGGCCAGTGGACCCCAAGAGGGCCCCTGTCCACAAGAACCCCCCCATCAAAAGAATGAGGATTGCCTGGCTAGTAGCCCTAGCCAGGTGATGGGTAAAAACATTCCTGAGGGATCCCCTTTACAGGTAGTTAGGGACCTCCCCCAGAGGGATTCTGTTGGGCACAGGCAAACATGGGACCTTAGGGCCCCAAACCTGACCTGTCCCTCCAGTAAGCCCACAAAAGGGACCCAGCCTCCAGCTTTAGGTAGCCAGAGGCTGACCCTGAGAGCACAGTGCAACTCAGTGAAAGAAAGAAAGGCATCCATGGTGGAGGATGATTGGAGGAAGCTGAGGCCTCACTTTGAGGACACTCACTTCAGTACTCCATCTCAACACCAGCCTTTTACTTTGCAAAGACACACCAAAGGTAGAGATTCCCTATGGTGGAGACCCTATGATACCTTTAGGATGAAGGATTGCTTAGTGGACCATGAGACAGGGGGTAACCATGCCAGTGCTGGTTCTTCCTTATATGGCCACTTAGGCAATAGAGGCTTACCTTGTCAAGGCCAGCCTTATCTCCTTTCGTTTGGGGGGGGGGGGGGGGTTGTGTAGGAAGGTGGATATCTGACTATGGTTACCCCCAACTTTTTGCCTAGTGTCTAGCTGGTTTTTCGACTTAGTTGGCCTGAGATCCTGCCATTCAGGGTCTCAGGCTGTCTGCTCTCTCTTTAAAATGGACTCCATGTACCCTAGGTACATTCCCAATTGGTAAGGATCACCTTATTGGACCCTGTACAGTGTACCCTAGGTACCCAGGGCATAGGTGCACCCTAGGCCTCCCAGGGGCTGCAGCATGTATTATGCCACCCCTGGTCTGGCCTTCCAATCAGACACAACTGGCTGATCACTCAGCTGGGGCAAGGTCGTGTAATCACCCCTTGCTTATATATAGTATGCCCATTCCTACCCTTATATATAGACACATGTGTACCTATCAGTCACTCCTATGGCAGGCCTTAACAATCCTGGAGGCAGAGTGCTTGGTAACATGTGAGATGGTGCTCTAGCATGAGCTGAGCCTGTCTGCAGCTTTCGGAACCATGTCCTTATAGCTGTTCTATGATATAGCCTACCATATTCTCTTAAAGTGCCTTATAATCTTAAACGGTTATGGTAACTATGGTTTGGCTTTATCAAAACATGTCGTGTAAGGTGTCTAACACTTTGGAATAATACCCCCATACCATTTCTGGTGATGAGGATATTATTCCTCCCTTCTAGAGGGAGGGACATGTTAAAATCCTACTTTGCTGTTTAACTCTAACCAAAGCCTCAGCATCACAAAATGGATGCTGCTGCCATAGACACAAGTCTGACCTCCTGCTGCTGGGAGTGATCCCGGCAAGGGAGGCTTGGACAATAGGTTTCCTGCTTGGGGAGGTGCTAGCACCTCCCCAGACAGACTTTAGTGTATTGGGGCAGGGAGGGCTGAAAGGAATGAGACATGCTTGGGGCACACAAGGTGTCCCATGCATAGTCCAGTTCAAACCGGTGCTGGGGCACTCCAGCCCCAGTCCTGGCGCGAAACTGGACAAAGGGAAGGGGGTGTAACCACCCCCCTCCCAGGTCCCACCAATAAGGCGTGACCTAGCAGGTAACCCAGCCCCCCAGATTAGTATAAGAGTGGTAGCTGGGCCCCAGGAGATTAGATTATCCTGAATCTGCAACTTGAAAAGAAACTCTGGACCTTCGACATTCGACGAAAGAAGAAGGCTGAAGAATCTCCCTTGTGGCCAAGGAGTGGCTACCCTGTGCAAACAGGCACCATCAAGAGACTACCCTTTGCTTTGCTGAAGTTCTACGAGGGACCGACTGCAGAGCCCGACCAGAGCCTTGACTTCCAGACTTCTCTGACCCTGATCCACATCCACAGCCGAGCTGAGATCCGTGGAGGCGACGAGAGACGTGGGACCGGCTACCTGGGAAAAGTGACTAGTATCTTCAAGCGCAGCTTCTGAGGCACCCTCGAAGTTGTGCACCGGGGATTGAGAAGCCCCAACCCCAAGCACCATCTGCACCGAAGATCAGCCCCCCACACTCCACGAGTCCTGCGTGGGGCCCTTCTGCATTTTCCTGCTTGCCGCGTCTGTCCGGTTGCTTGCCCGTTGGCTAGTGGCCTTTGTGACGACGCATCCAGAAATCTTCACCGCTGGTTTGGCTCCTCCAGACTGGCTCCCGCTTCCTTGCAAAAGAGAAGCACCCCAGACCTTCCTGGTCTGCACCAGAAGCAAGTCCTCCGTTCTTCGTGGGTTCTGCTTGCCAAGGCTTGGTGAGTCCTAGTCCAACTTCGACGCCGCCGACAGCAAGAGCCTTCGTGGGACAGCTCGCCTCCTGGTCCTGGTCGTCCTCGACGTTCCCTGGTCCTCGTGGCTGCAGCGACAAGCTTCACCTTCACCTGCAATCTTCACGACATCGCCTGGTTCCTTCCTGGTTCCACGTGGTCACTGGCTAGTGACCTTGACTCTGTCCCTTCTGCTTGCAGGTCTCCTCTCTTCTTGATCCCAGCCTTGGGATCCACCGCACACTCTTCACTGACTGCCTGTCAGCAACTTTCCTTCAGGCATCCATAGAAGTCCACGACGAAACCCGACGCAAGTTCACACCTATGCACCCGCAGCCTGTGGGCTAGGTAACTTGGGTACTTCGGTGCTCACAAGGGTAGTGACTATCCTAGGGTCTAGTTTCCGAGTCTCGACTCTCTAGCTGCTTCAGAAGTGTCCTTAAACTGTTAATTTCTAACATCTACTATTTCTATCGACTTTTACGCATTACGCGTGAGTGTTTCCACTCTGCACCTGAATCCCGTGGGCCTCCCACTTCCTAACTGTTGCTAGTGTAGTGTAGCCCCAGCGATTCCCTAGGCCTAGGCCTATCCTATTTCCGTGACAGTGGTCCTTATACCACTTACTTAGTATATGGTTTGCGTGGCCCCTAGGGCCTAACTGTATTACTTACCTCTGTGACTTAATGTATGCTTAAATAAGACTGTGTTGTACTTACCTCTAATCTCATAAAGAGTGCTGAGGGTTTGACTAGAATAAATACACCTTATTTTATATATATCTGTTGTGGTGTCCTTTCATTTGGTATTCAAGGGATTATATATGATATCACAGCTGGCTTCACATGCCATTCAGAGTTTAGCCTAAGACTGCTCTTGTCCATGCTACCACTAGGATAGCTGGTCTATAAGGTTGACTTTACAACCAATCACCATAAGGGTATTTGGACTGATATAAGGTGTACACTAGAACTAGTGACATTATACATCAGGCCAACTTCTCACACTTGGTATGGAGACGGAGGAACCTATTCCAAGGGCTGATGTGCTTTTGGGAGGGGGGGCACCCCCCAGGTCAGGCAGCAGTTGCTTGTTCCCAGAGAAGCTGGAGGACAGGCGGGAAGCAAGGAGAGATGCAATGGAGCTACAGAGGCTCAAGTTGGCAATGGAACAGAAAAGATGATGCTAGACCATCAGCTTAGAGTAAAGGAGCTGGATCAGAGGAGTAGATCCAGCACAGATGGTGGCAGAAATTCCTCAATGCCCTCAGAGAGGATTGTATACATTCCTAAAAATGGAGGCAAGGAGTACAAGAAGGGTGATGATATCCAAAGGTGGTTTCAGGGTTATGAGGCAGCTATACACGTGATTTGGGTTCCTGAAAAGAAATGGGGAGCAGGATTGGGGCCTCTTTTCCTAGAAGAGGGGAGGGACACTTAGTGGCTTTGGGTAATGGGCAGAACCACACCTACGCTGACACGAAGGAGGCCCTTCTCATCAGGTATGGTCTCACACCTTATAAGTACAGGGATCAGTTTAGGTCCAGTAGGAAAACGGATGCACACACCTGGTTGGAATGTGTAGATTTGTTTGTAGGTCACTGAATGGTTGGGTGAAGGGCAGTAATGTGACAAATTCTCAGGGGCTCTATAATTTGATTGCATGGGAGCACTTGTCTAGTCTATGTTTTGCAGAGCTGCGCCAGCACTTGACTGATAGTAAGCTGACTGACCCCAGGAAGCTCAACTGATGTCTACATATACAAGTACGCTGAATAGTAATACACTCCTTTAACCTGGATTACACAAGTTAAAAAGAAGGGTATAGATCCAATCTATCAAAGAATTGCTGGCCTAGTGGCAGAGGTTGGAGCAGATATATAAACACTTCTGTCTGTGCGGTTACTTTGTAAGTTAAAAATGTCAGGGATGATGAGGAACCAAGTGCGTTATATCTATGCACTAATGGGTGTGGATGGGCACTTTTTGTGGTGCAATGTGGTCATCGGCATGAACTGTCATATCGGGTGTTGCGTCTTGATCCTGTACCGTTGCATGAAAATCTAACAATATTGTGTCCCATGCTGGTGCTAATGGTTGCCTACGTATTCCTATCACATCTTCTCGGTAGAGTGCAACACTCTCCGCCTGTGCCCAACAGAAGAGGGACTGATACCAGGCCTTGGCCGCTGGAGGTTCAGGCGATTTCCAACGGCGTGTGAGTAATCGCTCAGCTATTATGAGGCCTCTGTCAATGTATCTGGATGCCACTTTATGTTTCTTGGATCTATGATAAAGACCCAGGATGCCTACCTCCCATGTCCATTCCAGTGTCCGTTCTGTGCATGATGCCAATCTCCTAATAACTTTGGTCCAGTGGGTCTGTATAACAGTGCAGAACCACAGCACATGTAGTAGGTCAGCCCCCAATTTGTTACATCTAGCACACTTGGCATCTGTACAATCACATTTTTATTGATTTTAGCAGGCGTGAGGTAAGCTCTGTGTAGTATGTAGTACTGAATGAGCCTAAATCACGCGTTACGGGGAATTCGCATGGGACTTTCAAGTATGTGGCCCCATTCACAATCTGTGACCTGCCGTTGGAGGTCCGAATCACAGTGGGAACGCAGAGAGAGCAGTGGCGGTGCTGTGTGAGCTCTAAGTGATTCCACGAACCATTTGGTAAGGTGGCGATCAGTTCCAAGTTTGTGCATGGGATGTTTACATTAATACTGATAGTAATCGTTTCCACACTTTTAAACAAAAGGTATGAATGCACGGACGAATGTGGAGACTGACATGACCAACAGTTATCCTGCGTTATAACGTTTCATTTCACCAGCATAGCAACATAGGGGTCAGTAGTAGTCCATTAAAAAAAAAAATATTACGTTTGTGTTGTATTGGCTGCTCTAGATGCTTTATGTAATTTACGCCAAATTCTATCCCAAAAACCAACATTCCAATTAAGCGGTAAATCCTGTTCCCATTGAAGCCCAACAGCAGCCTTTATATGTACAATAACTTTAGAATGTGTGTGCAGTAAAGAAAGCAAATTTGTTTCATGTATTCCTTTTCCAATGCGTTTTGCTGACTGCTGCCACACATCAAATCAAAGGGCCCAGCAAAAGTCTGTGAAATACCCACTACTCCTTCACTCGTAAAGGATGATGATGCTCCGTGTGGTTGTTTGTAAGTTTATTGATGTCTGGCTACCATTGTACGTGTTTCGGCTGTAAACAGCCTTGCTCACCGATGTCATTTGAGATGTCATCCTTGATGTCACTGACCATGTCATGAGTGATGTAATATGTGAGGTCATAAGCAGTGGATTGTGGGGGGTGTGTTATAGTTAGTTCAGGTAACTGTAATTGCTGAATTTCTATGGTTTTGTATGAGTGAAATTGCGATTCTCATATTAACATGACTAGAGAATCTGGATTTCATTAAAGACTCGGAGGCTGACATTATGCATTTTCCTTTAATGCAGATCCAAGCAGCCGCATACATCACAATATAAAAAGTTCCAATTAGAACAAAGGCAACAGATAAAGGCCATTAGGCAACAACAATCAGCCTCTTTTAAATCAACAAGAGAAGTCCTTAAAAACTTGAAACGTCAAATTTCGGAACAGTCTTCACAAGTAGAACAGAAGAAGGATGAAGGATTCCATGGAGTAAAAAATCCAACGAAGATGAGGAGGCAAAACCGGAAATCAGGGATTATCTGAAAAGAGAAGTAAATTAATCTGACAATAAAATCTAAAATTTTATAAATGTTCATAAATACAAATTGGTAATACGTAATATAAAGAGCATTACAATAAAATGTGTTAGATAACATTGTCAATTGAAATGCCACCAGAGGTGGGAGGGAGGGATAATGTCAGCCTCCAAGTCTTTAATGAAATCCAGATTCTCTGAGAATCGCAATTTCATTACAAGACCGGAGGCTACATTATGCATGTTGGTAGCTCTGAAAAACAACATCAGACATGTGTTGAATCGGTTTACAATAATGACGTGCGAAGGTACTGGCATTAGACCAGTCAGCAGCTTTCAGGATGTCGTCCAACTTACCTCCAGACCAAAGGGATTTACTCGTTATAGCACCTCTAAGGGAATGAGCTTGAATTTTTTTTAAATCAATACCAGCTAAACTCATAGCAGTCTTGATCCATCTAGCGATAGAAGAGGAGCTAATTCCTTTGTGGGGTTTAACAAAGGAAATAAGCAATTGATTAACACCCTGAGGACGGAGATTAAACATTCTAAGATCGTATTCTTTCATGCATTCAACAACGCAGAGATTGGGACAAAGGTCAAAGCGAGGATAAAATATAGAATCAGACATCGTCTTAGTTCTTTTATGGATGTCGAATTTGACACCAAACATATTAGAAGAACGGCTGGTAATATCTAGGGCTCTAACATCAGAAGCTCTTCTGCAAGAAACAAGGCATAAAAGTGTAGCTAGTTTAATAGAAAGATTCTTCCTGTTAAGGAGAGAATTGGAAGGCCAATTATTGAAGAGATTGAGAATCTAATTAACATCCCAAAGCGTTTCATATTTGGCTTTAGGAGGTCTCCTTAGAAGTATACTTTTCATAATTCTACAGATGATGACATTTTTACCAATAGTCTTGCCATTGACAAGGGCATGACCGGCAGAAATAGCAGATCTAAAACAGTTGATGGATCTGTAACTAAGCCCCCTTTCAAATTGTTCAACAAGGAAGTTGGTTATATCAACAATAGGGGCCTCCAAGGGATCCAGGTCCCTTTCCAAGCACCAACGTACCCAAAGTTTCCAGATCCTATTGTATCTGTAATGTGTGCCTGGTGCCCAAGATTCTCCGAGGAGCCGTTTCCGAAAGGCCTGAGATTTCGTTAGATCTCCTGACGCTTTCCAGGCAAGAAGGGATAAACTCCCGTTCTGAATTAGAGGATGAATTCGACCGTCTACGTCTATAAGAAGGTTCCCTAGAGAAGGAATCAAAAAAGGAAGACTGCAAGTTAGTTCTAGAATGGTCGGGAACCACGCCTGAGAAGGCCAGAAGGGGGTTATCAATAGAAGGAAACACTGTTCCAGTCTCACTTTCTGAAGGACCCTCTGAATCATGGCGAAAGGGGGAAAAGCATACCCTCGGATTCCCTTCCAGGATTGAAGGAAGGCGTTGACTGCTAGAGCACCGGGGTCGGACATCCACCTGAAATAACTCTGGATTTGAAAGGTCAGTCTGCTTGCGAACAAGTCTATCTCCAAGGGTCCCCAGACCTTGTTCAGGGTATTGAAAACGGAAGGATCCAGTTTCCAATCACTGTAATCTATGAGGAATCTCGAGTTCCAATCCGCAGAGATGTTCACCACTCTCGGAAGGTATTCCGCTTTGAGAGAGATTTTGTGGTCCAAACAAAACATCCAGAGCTTCTTGGCTAGATCTGAGAGGTCCGCAGATTTGGTGCCTCCTAGGCGGTTGATATAAGCCACTACTGACATGTTGTCCATCTTTAAAATGACAGATCTTCCTTGAAGGAAATGTCTGAAACTCATAAGGGCATAGAGACCTGCGGTCACTTCCAGGTAATTTATGTGGTGGAGAGATTCTTCCCGAGACCACAGACCCCCAGTGTTCTGATTCTGTAGATAGGCACCCCAGCCATCAAGGCTGGCATCTGATTCCAAAATGAATTCTGGAACTGAGCCAAAGATAGCTTTCCCATTCCATGCGTCTAGGTTGTTCAGCCACCAATTTAATTCTGAACGAGCCTCTTGGTCTAGGGAGATATGATCTCCGTACCAAAGTCCGAATCTCAGAGCTCTTGCTTTGGTTCTCTGAAGGGCCCGGTAATTGAGGGGACCGGGAAAGATGGCTTGGATGGAAGACGAGAGAAGGCCTAGGAGTCTGGCCAAGTCTCTGATGGACAGGTCCTGACGTTTGAGGACGTACTTTATTTCCTTTCTTATTTTTGAGATTTTCTTCGAGGGAAGAAGAAGAAGGCAACAAACTGTATCCACTGTGAAACCCAGAAACTCCAATGACCTTGAGGGGTTCAGGCATGACTTTTCTTTGTTTATGATAAAACCTAGACTCTTTATGAGAGCCATCGTAAAGATCAGATCTTTGATCAGTTGAGAGCAATCCTGGGCCATAATGAGGATATCGTCCAGGTAAATAATTAGACGAATGCCCCTTGACCTTAAATAAGAGACAACGGCTCTCATCACCTTGGTGAAGCACCAACGGGCGGAAGAGAGACCAAAGGGGAGTGTCTGAAATTGGTACAGGCGACCTTTCCAAAGAAACTGGAGAAATTATTGATTGATCTCTGCCATAGGAATGGTAAAATAGGCATACTTCAGATCGAGTTTGACTAGCCAGTCTCCTTCTAGAAGTAAGTCTCTGAGAAGACGGATGCCTTCCGTCTTGAAATGTCTGTACGTCAGAAACCTGTTTGGCTCTCTCAGGTTGATGACGGGTCTCCAACCTTTGTCCTTTTTCTCCACCAGAAAAAGGTTGCTTATAAAGCCTATTTGTTCGATAGGAACCTCTAAAATTGCACCTTTCTGAATCATTGAGGAAATCTCCTCTTCTATAATACTTTGTTGGTCTGGTGACAGGGGGGATTTCTTTTGGGAAGGATGCCAGGGTAGGTGTATGTGAGAAATATATTGTAAATCCTTTTACAGGATTTAGGACCCAAGAGTCCTGAGTAATTAATTTCCAGTTTTTTAGGAAATGTCTGAGTCTGCCGCCCACCTTTAAGGGCAAAGAAGGGGAAGGTGGAGGAGGAACACTCACCTGAGGAAGTGTTTTGATTGTTTGATCCGCGTGATCTAAATCCCCTGCCTCGATGTCCTCTACCTCTTTGGGGGTAGAACTGTGGGGTGTTGAATTGTTGGTAGCCTCTGCCAAAACCACACCCTCTGAAATTGGGCCTTTGATTATACCGGCCGGAAGATAGGCCCCGTCTTCCGGCCCTTCCAAAAAGGTTATTGCCGGTATTGAAGACCTTACGCATGTTTTGCTGCGCCTTGCCAAGGGCAGTGAACGTAGAAACATATTTGCCCAGTGATTTTATCAGTTCTTCTCCAACAAGTAGTCCTTTGTGGTTCTTAGAGGGTTCCTTATCAGCAAGGTCGCTGAGCTTTGGGTTGATCCTAGTAAGGACAACTCTACGCCTTTCGGCGTTAATGCTTGCATTTGCGTTACCAAGAAGTATGATCGCCCTCTGGCTCCATCCCCTTATCATCTCTGTATTGAGATGAGTGCCCTGAATGTGGCTCTCTTCGGCCGAGTCCAGGATCCTAGTCAGAGGACCGAGGACGTCAAGGAGACGATCCTGACAGCTTTTAAAAGATTTTTCCATCCCTTTCCTAGGGTCACGCCCTAGTTTAACAAGCATTGAAAATGCAATAGGCCTTGCCTTTTATTAAGTTAAAGCCATTTGCTTTGCTAATGGTATTATATAGCAAAGCAAATGGCTTTAACTTAATAAAAGGCGAGGCCTATTGCATTTTCAATGCTTGTTCCAGATTGAGTTCCAGAGTGCCACCTCAGTCTTTTCAAATACTTACTCACTGACAATGGTCCCCAATTCTCCTCCGAGGCATTCAAGTCATTCCTAGAGAGGAATTGCATCACCCACCACACCACCTCGCTCTATCATCCTGAAGGTAATGGCCTCATCGAACGCTTTAATCGTGTCTTGAAAGGGTACATACAATTGTCAATGAATGCCAAACTCAACTGGGAGGAGAAATTGTTCAAACTTATCTGGGCATTCAGGATTTCCCCTTGTGCCAGCACCCGTGCAGCACCTTTTTTTCCTCATGAGAAGCAGACAACCCCTGAGCAAAGACCTGGGTTGTATGCCAGCGTCCAAACAGTTGGAATGGTCGCCAGACACCATCAGAAATAACATTGTCAAGGTGCAAAAATGCTATAAAGATTGGTACAACTCCAAACATGGAGTAAAAGAACATTCCTTTAGAATCGGCGATCTAGTCAAAGTTCGCCTTGAAAGTAAAGTCAGGAAAGGAGAAAGCAGATTCACCGCTCCTCTCCACATCAGCAAACTTTACAACAACACTGCCAGACTCAGTGATGGCAAGGTCTGGCACATGAACAGGTTGGCTAGATATCATCTAGAGGCTAAAGGACCGAGTCAATTTCAGCATTATAGAAACAGCAAAGACTTGTGGGTCGATTACGACGAAACTGGAAAGGACCACAATTCTATGTCCAGAAATTAGAATGTACAAGATCACCCACCCATCACTGACTCCACTGATTGTCACACATCAGAACAGTTCGTTGATGTCAGTCCTCGCGCTCCGCTGCTTAATCGGAGTTGCAATGGTGATTCACATTCTGACTCTGAAGTCTCATCTGACAGTCAAAGTTTCAGTGGTAGGCTCGGTAGAACCTGTAACGATCCCGACTCCGACACAAAAGGTGTGTCTGACCCTCACAGGGTCAAGGGAAGGTTTGGCAGAACCATCAACAAACCTAAACGTTATGACGATTTTGTTTGTGATTAGTTGTTTATAGTTAAACATTCAAGAACGGAATATGTGTTGTAATGCATTTTTGCTGTTAAACACTCAAGAGAGGAAGATGTGTTGTAATGCACTATTGTAATATGCACGAGCTGTATCCAGCGCGTGACAGCTGATGCCCACGAGCTCTCCTGCGCGAGAGCACCCTTTGTTCTCCTCCCCCTCCCATTGGTTCCCCAACATTCCACCTTCCCAACTGTTATGCTGCCCAACTCACAACTGTCATTATTGACGTCCCAACTCTGACAGGTGCACCGCACTCTGTGTGGGGCTATATAGAATAAATCTTAAGAACCCTACCTACGAGTCAGCCTCATTTCTACAAGATGTGCTAAATCATTGACTGGAGTGCTTGAAATGGGCCGGTACCCGCCGGTACTGAGTACCGGCACTTCCGGAATTTTTTTAACATCAGTACTGGCACTTCTCTGTAGCCAGGGAAAGTACCGGTACCCTGATTGGCAGCACGGCAGGCTAAGGGTAGTTTTCTCCTCCAGGGCAGGGCAGTAATTAACTCGGCTGAAGCAGCCTTTGCAGATTTGCTGTCAAAGATTCCAGCAGCACCCAGGTGAATGTCCCCAAACTGCAGGGGGTGAGAGAGTTTGGGCCACGCTGTGATTAACAGGACAGGGTCTAGGCAGACCCTGCACTGTCAATCAGGTGCACAGCAACCATTCGGGTGAAAGTGCCATCATGACTTTCATTTTGTGTAATGAGTTAATTTTTTTTTTTTTACAGAAACACATTTCTCACGTGTTTCAATATGTGCTGCAACTGGCACTGAAGTAATTATGTATGATCATATTTTGCCCTTAGCCCCACCCCTAGCCCCGCCCACTTGCCACACCTCTATTTTAATAAGTACCTGCACTCATTTTTCCCCATTTAAAGCACTGATTGACTGTTCTGTTATTACTGCCTGTTCTATTGTTAATCTAAGCGCATTCATTTATGGAGCTATTATAATCTGGAATAGTCTTCAGAAGGACGTTTTGGGTACCTGGGAAAAACCATGATGCAAAAAAAAAGACCCTAGCTCTGCCCTTTGGCCTGCATTGTAATCATACAGTAGGTTAGAGGTAGGAGCAGGATCTCAGACAGTGACAGTGATTCCTTTTGGCAGGTACAAGGCAGTTAAGTTGCTTTGGTTTCTCTGTACTCTCACCAACACAATACACAAAGTTTTTGACAGGCCCTCTCAAGACACGTTTGGTTTTTCAGACCCTTCCCTCTGTCACACGACTGTGATTTGCACCTCACGGTAGTGGTTCCAACTGTGCCTTCGGGTCTAGGACAGAAACACAATGATGCTAAGAACTGTAGCAAATGTGCTACGTATGTCCGCTTTACACAGTCCAGTGTCTCTGTTTATACGTTATGGAGTTGAGCACAGCGTTGGCCCACCCCCTAACTGCCTCGGCAAGAGCATGCCGAGCCTCTAGGCCCAAGCCGGGGACATTCCTGCCACACCTCCCCCCGGGAGTAAAGAGAGGAATGCAGGACACCTCTGCCCCCTAGACACCGGGTACCTGCGGGGCCTCTCTTGAGATGAATCTCCTTCTCTGGGATACGCAGGGTCCGTTTATCTTCGGCCAGCCTGGGTGGGAGGAGAGGCTCCTCGCAGACATAGCACTCTGATCCCAGCTCAGAAGGTGACTCGGCCCGCGGCACTTTCGCTTTCAGAGTCTGAGCCTGGCTGAGTCCAGAGCAGGGGGCGGAGAGGAAGCAAGGGGCGCTGGGGGTTGTAGTCTTTTGGCTCAACAGTGAGATTTGAGGGGACAGACGTCATTTATCAACTCTGCACCCAGCTGCCGAATGGGCTCGGATATGAACTGTATTTTTTATTTAGCCTTTGTTTAAAAAAACAACAACATCTTTTTAGAATTGTTTCTGACTTTCCGCTAAAGGGGCCACCTCTCTTAAAAAAAATATCGGCCATTGTTATGACACGGAGTCGTGTTGAAATAAAGGTATCTATTAAGTAAATACCTAGAAAAAGGCCCACACGCAGGTGGAAGACAAGGGAGCTTGGCTCCTCACCTTATGGCGGCGGCTTGGCGAAGAACCGAAAGAAAAGATTCTTCTTCCGGCAGTGCTCATTATCAGACGCGGGGACATCCCACCTCGAAGTGCTTCCATCTCGCACTGTACGCAGACACACACACTACACTTCTTCTCCGAATAGAGATGCCGCCAGACAATAACTCAAATTTATCGGCACGTGAGTCGGGGGAGGATGCCTTCAGACGCGGGGACATCCCACCTCGAAGTGCTTCCATCTCGCACTGTACGCAGACACACACACTACACTTCTTCTCCGAATAGAGATGCCGCCAGACAATAACTCTAATTTATCGGCACGTGAGCCGGGGGGGACGCCTTCAGTCTTTTAGAGCCGTCCCAGTTGGACTGGCTCGCGAGCCGTCCCAGTTGGACTGGCTCGCGAGCCGTCCCAGTTGGACTGTCTCACATGGCTGGTTTCTTATCTTTATGGGGCCATGTGTTTGGCCCCATAAAGATAAAAAAAAATGTTTACGCCAGCAGTAAGTCGGGGCAGCCAGTCCAACTGGGACGGCTCTAAAAGAGAAAAGTGTACGTCACTAGATGCTCTTTTCCAATGGCTGGCCACCGTTTAGCATAAACAGTGACGCCAGCCAATGGAAAGGAGGGGCGGGGCTTAAAGCCCACTACAGAAATCTACCCTAAAACGTTAAATCTCGCCAGCGAGACTGCGCATGTCTGCGCAGTCTTACGCCAGGCGAGACCTAAAAAGGAATTTAATCAAATCAGGGTCAAGATTAGGGGTATAACAGGCTTTGTCCTCAACAGAAGGTCTTGAAAATTCTGCCCTTAGAATGTTGCGTGTTTCCCTTTCTAAAGGGTTCCTTATCCATTTTTTTACAAACTTCGCAACATGTTCCTGGAGACCATTCTGAGCTCCGAGGGTGTTTCAGATCCTGACGTGAGAGCATTTCTTCACCCAAGGGATTAAGGATCACGTCCTTTGAGGAGGATGGTGCATCCTTAAATGTATCCTCAAAGTCTTGGTCTTCCTCGTTTAGATCGAGGACATATTCATCTAAAAAGTCAGAATCATCTGAATCAGCATCTCCAGTGCTATAACAAACATTTTCTTAAAGGACTCATTGTCTAAGTTTGCAGTAGGGGCAGAGGCCTCATCGGAGTCAGTGCTGGACATTGTAAGCCAGGGGATCAATTGTAAAATGTTTTAAGGGTTTTAAAGGGACACAGATTTAGCAGAAAATGTTAAACAATCTCCTTTCTTTTTTTTTAATGGAAAATATGTTGGGGCTAAGAAGAGCAATATTTCTGAGAAAAGGGTAATGCCGGATCAACCGCCTTTGTAACGCTCAGAAGCTCAAGTACAATGAGCTTGAGCGAAAAGCTTGCACTGTTGTTATGGTAACCCTCCGGCCTCCGATCGGCTTAGCGATGGGTTGGAGTCTGGAGGGGCAAAGAAAGGCATTGAGCAACGGGAGGACGTCGCGCCCCCTTTGCCAGTTTCCTTTCCTCTAATCGTTTTCTCCCAAAATCAGAAAAGCGGAGACGAGGTTGCTGACACGAGGAGCGTGTCCGTGCACAGCGGTAGGAAAGATTACTCTTTAACGAACTTACCTTATCGCTAAAGTCAGAGTAAAGGAGTTATTAGGCATAATTCAAAACGCGCTAAACGCGCTAAAGGAATATCGGCAAAATTAGCTAAATAGACACAGATCAAACGCGCTAAGCGCATTAAAGGAATATCAGTTATCAGCATACAGGGACACGTAGTCAAGGATAGGGGGGTGCAAAGGGTAATAAATCTCTGTAAATTGGAGATCGGTCGTGGGGAGGGGTGTGTGGGAGGGATGGGGGGTCGAGCCACATCATAAAAAACACTCCCTAAGGATAAAAAGGTTAAACCGTTAAATACATTTGAACACAGAGAAAGGATATAAAGGAAAAGTCAACTTATCTGCTTGGGAGCCACATTTAAAAGAAGTTGATTGTTGTTGCCTCATGGCCTTTATCTGTTGCCTTTTTTCTAATTGGAACTTTTTATATTGTGATGTATACGGCTGCTTGGGTCTGCATTAAAGGAAAATGCATAATGTAGCCTCCGGTCTTGTAATGAAATCTGAGTCTAAGTATAACGTCCCTGTAACCTTAGGATCATTTCAGTGAATTTCTAATTTTAAAAAAATTCTGTTTCCTAATTATAAAGTTCCTGTAACCTTTGTTTTTTCAGTGAAATAATATGGTTTTTTAATGTTAATTCCTAACTATAACATCCCTGTAACCTTTGTTTTTTTCAGTGAATTTCTAAGGTTTTTTAAATTCTATTTCCTAACTAGTGGAGAAAGGGAGCGGGCCTCAGATGAGCTCTCAGTAATTCTGCTTTGTGGGACTTACTGGAGGTAACAGGAGGGGTTCTTGGTCCCAAGGACCCTCCACATCAAAGGGGTCTTCATCACACAACCAGTAGTGCGGCAGGAGGTATGTTTGCGGAGTGGTAGAGGGGCGAGGCCTCGCACGAGCTTTCAGCAATCCCACAGTGTGGGACTTACTGGAGGCAACAAGAGGGATTCTTGGCCCCCAAGGACCCTCAGCAGCTAATGGGACTTCATCCCCTAACCAATTGTGTGCCAGGAGGCCCCTTTGCAGAGTGGTTGAAAAAGGGGGCCAGGCCTCTGACAACTTCCCCTGGGGCCAGGTTTTAAAAAAAGATACTTTTATGAGGGGTGCCGATTTCGGCCTCGGGGACCGCATGCCCTAGGACCCAGCCTCTTTATGCTGGGTTCTCCCAGGGCACCCAGTGACCTCCGTTGAAGAAAAGCAGGGGGAGCCTCAAGGCCTCCGTGATCCCCGCCAGCATCCCAGCCTCCTGCGGGAGCCGGCATTGCTCTGACAGACTGGGGGCTGCTGAAAGTCTGTCAGAGCAAATGTTTTCATCTGTTGTGCAGGGAAACAGATGATAACTCTACTTTCTGCAAGCCGGAGCTATTTTCACAGCTCTGGCTTGCAGAAAGCAGAGTCATTTTTGCTTTTGCTGCTTGGCGGGTGGGCACCTCAGGAGGTAGCAGGAGCTGGCCCTAGGGGGTGGCTAACCAGGGATATAAATGGCTCCACACGGAGGGCGCGCAGAACCCCTCCATCATAGATAGTGGCCCTGGAGAGGTGGTGGTCCCCCCTTATTTTTGATAAGTTGCCCAGAGGAGGTGGCGGTCTCTGGGGATGCAGAGCAGGCTCTATGGGCCCCCACACATTAATTCTATCTTTAGCCCCGGGGAGGTGGTGGTCCCTGGGGCTGCGAGGGAGACCGTAGACGTCCCAACAATATTTTAAGTTTAGCCCCAGTGTAGTATGCTAATTCTTCACATATTTCTACTTTGTTCAATTGTGCCCTTATTAATTATTGTGTGTATTGATGGTACACATGTTTACTACAAGGTGTTTTCTTTTGACATGTGTTCCACGTTCTATGGAATGAGTTGGATGATTCTTGGAACTTCAACTGAGGCTTCCTGGAGTCTACTGTGTTCCTCGAAGCATCATAGGTTATTATTCTTGGGATCAAAGTTCCTTCATCTATACCTGGCTGGCTGTGGATCATCTTCATTTCTTCCCTCCCACATTTTGCTACCAGGAGTGGGGTACTGTATTTTTATTCATTTTTACTTTCTGCAACAAGTAGGATATCTGCTGTTCACGCCTTCCGGCACTGCTAAACACCCACCGACCGAATGTTTCTCTCAGATGTTGTTGGGCGCGAAGGACTCGGCTGGTCAAAGAATTCCCAGGAAGTGAGTCGTTTTGCTTACTTTGTGCACTTTGAGCAGTGGATACGCCGGGGAGAGGCCGCAGCGTCATTTGAATCCTGGCCGTATTCTGTGTGCCGGTTGCCAGCACCATTCCAAGCTTCTTGACGTCTTCTCTGTGCTTGTTCCTGTGGCATTCTGGCACACCTTGGAATTCTGGTGACGTCAGTTTCACCCCTGAACCTGCGCCATGAGCGTCTTCATGCCCACACTCAATGTAGGTGGCCATCTTTGTCTTGTCGGCCATTGCACACTACAGCAGAACAAACACTGTAATACGGAAGCGTTTAACCGGGGTGGCCGTATCTTATTCCAAGACTAAAGAGTTTACGATTTTATGAACTGCTTAAGCTTTCTCAGGTGAAAAGCTTCACTTCGCTATTTACTTTGTTTTACTCATGAGGATTTTCAGCAAACTCGTTTCTCTTGTACATTTGATACTTTGCTTACAAATAATGCCAACTGTACAAGGAGCTGTACTTACTCCACCTTTCTTACAGAAACCAGGCAGACCAGACATATAATGGAAGGAATGGCTATGCATATTTGAAAATTATATTACTGCAATTGATGCCATAGCTTCTTCTCCTGTCAGAAAAGAGGCGCTTCCTTTTAATCACCTGGGCATCGCAGGACAAAGGGTTTTTGACAACTTACCCATGGTTACGGCGCCAGTTGGGGAGGATACTCCCTGGAATGTGTACTTGGAGGAGAAGGAGAGGTTGCTGAAGCAATATACTGGCGAGTCAAGTGTCTTATTGTAGAGACATAACTTTTCAAAGTGTAAACAGACAGCAGCTGGAACTGTGGAGTAGTGTATCACTACTTTACGTGTGTTGGCTTCTAAATGCGAATTTTAGAACAATGTAGGTATTTATATAAGAGGCCAATTTGTTCTCAATTGCTACTCCAAGAAAGTGCAGGAGAGACTTTTGGCTTGTAAAAATGAGTGAGACAATCGACATAGCTAGGAGTATAGAAAGGTCTATAATAACTTCTCAAGTTATGAATACTCAAGTGGAAAACAATAGTTTTCATATCACTTCTTTTATTAATATGGTCGATAAGGATTCAATGGTGGCGGTCATTAGCAACATTTCAAAGCCTAAGAGGGGAGTTTGTTACAGATGTGGGTCAAGAGATTATTTAGGTAATCATCCCACATGCCCTGCCGTGGGCAAGAGATGTAATCGTTGCCGTAAAGTGGGGCAATTCCAAAGGGGATGTAGAAGTGCACCAGTCATTTCTGATAGGATCAGAATTAGTCATGTGGATGTTCCTATTGACTAAGAGAAATTGAGTAAGTGCAGTGTGAGATTTTCAAATGTTGTTCTTACTGTGGACGCCCCTGCTTTTAAGCAGGTACAAGCCGTCAAAGGCCCTTTCTGTCAGGCAAATGTAGATGGTAAGGTTCTCACTATGATGGCAGATTCGGGAGAATCAGTCACCATATTAGCTGACTTGGCATTCTATAAATATTGTCCTGTTGATACTGTTTTGAGTACACCTGATATTTGCCCAAAAGCTTTTGGTGAACAGGATATCGAGCTCAATCGCTAAATAGTTGCTTCACTGGAAGTCTTAAGTAGGCAAATTGACACTAAGATTTATGTTGCAGTAAAAGACAGGGACATTATTGGATGGATGGACCTCGTCAAATTGGGTATTTATTTGCGACCTGGTCATGAAGTTCCTATAGTTTTGGGAAATATGCCAGTTCTGGCCATAGAGAACCATTAAACCGTAACACATTTCATGGCAGAAAGGTTTCCCAATGTCTTCAATGATACCATAGGCAATGTGAAAGACTTTGAACTCACGATAAAACGTAAAACATGTTTTATTCCGGTCATACACAAGGTGCGTCCTTTACCATTAAGTTCAAGAGATGATTTAAAGGTTTTATTACACACACACTTATCTCCCAAGGAGTTAGTGCCAAAACAGATTCTTCTGAGTGGGTTTCTCCGTTAGTTTTGACCAGAAAACACAAATATTTTGGTGGACTGCCACCCTCTTGTACACATACAGGAAATGATGGCAAAGATTAATGAGGAAAGTATTTTTCGGCAATTGATCTTCATTCCGCATACCATCAAGTACCTCTCAGTCCAGAGTTGCAAATCTTAACTACTTTCGTTACTCCTTTTGTAGCGTTTACGTATTTAAGATTACCCTTTGGCCTTGCATCAGCTGCAAGTGTCTTCAAGAGGATGATGGACACTATCATTTCAAGATGACATATTGGTCTACACTAAAACCAAAGAAGAACATATGCTTGTTTTAGACAAAGTGTTTCAGGTATTAGAAAAGCATGATATGACAGTAAAGATGAATACATGTAAATTGTTTGTAGAACAAGTAGAATATTTAGGACACACACTCTCTGCAGAGGGAATCAAACCAAAAGCATGTAATGTAGAAACCATTAGAGCTGCACCAGCTCCAAAAAACAAAGATACCCTGAGATCTTTCCTAGGGCTTTGTGACTATTATGCACATTTTATCCCGGGGTATGCTTTACACGTGCAACCATTATGATCACTCTTAAAAAACACAGGTTAAATTCGAGTGGACTTCACAAACTAACCATATGTTTAAAAAACAAAACATTGTTAATTAATGCTCCTGCCCTACACTCCTTTAACCCAAAAGTTAAATCATTCATCAGGGTTGATGCTAGTATTAAAGGTATAGGAGCAGTATTTAAATAACTGGTTAATGGATGCGAGAACATTGTTCAATTTGCGTCACGCACACTCTCTTCTGCGGAGGTTAATTACAGTACCAGTGAGAGCGAGGCATGTGCCTGTGTCTGGGCGGTGGATAAGTTTAAGTCTTTTATTTGGGGAACGTTCTTTGACTTATTCACCGACCACAAGCCATTAGTATATCGGGTAATGTACTGGGTAAAGCATCTTCACGTTTAGCTGAGGTTACTGTCTAAACTTCAAGAATTTCACAAGTCAATTAAATATATACAAGGTGGTAAGAAGTTTATGGCAAACTGTTTATCCTTCATGCGATTAAGTTGTGAAGCTGATTTGGAGGAGATGAGGAATGTGTTGTAGCCATGGTGAATGTGTTGCATGCTTGTGAAGGAGTTATATCAGAAGAATAAGGGAATTCTGCTTCAAAAAAAGGATGAAAATGTGCAAACAAATTGGAAATTTCAGTAAGCTTGGTTGGCTTTCTAGAAAATTGCAGTCGAAAGAATTACGCCGTTTTGCCAGCTTGTTTATCTCACCTTCTGGTTTACGTGATCACAATATTTCATTGGTACAGAGTGGTCACTTAGGTATCTCTTATACTTCTAAACAATTGAAACACTTCTTTTGGTGCCCTGGTATGGTCAAAATGGTTACTATCTTTGTTGATTAATGTCCTTAATGCTTGGTTTCGGACAAACATTGGGGTCCCAATGTCAAACCACTTCATCCTGTTCTTTTACCATCAGGTCCTGGGGTCAAGGTAGCATTAGATTTCTCTTTGCTATTCAATTTGTAGCCTGCTGACCAGAGATTTCTTATTGTACTAGTAAATTATTTCTCCAAATGGATATACTATTCATTTGTGGATACCCCAAACACAACATCAGCTATTGGCTTTGGCTATTGGCTTTGGAACTCAATGACCATTGAATTGAGACTTTTGAAGGATTTGCGTAGCTTCAGGAAGAAACTTAAAGCATGGCTCTTTCCTTGATTGCACCTCCACACCATTGTGTCACCCTCTCTGCAGCGCTGGGAATCCCTTGGGCAGGCATGCACTCTACAAATCATATAAACATAAACAAAGAAAGTATTTATGATTGAAGGCTGCCCACAGTCTTTGGTTATGGACAATGGTACTCACTTTGTGTCCAAAGAAATGAACAACTGTATAACCAGCTTAGATATTACCCATCTAAAGTAACTCTCTATAGCCCATCTTCCAATGGTTTGGTGGAAATGGCCAATTGCATTCTTAAAGAGGGTATTCAAATGGCCCTTTCAGCAAGACTGAATGTTGTGGAATGTTTAGAAGACCAGATTTGGAGTTAATTAACTACTCCTCACAGGACCCTTTCACCTGCCTAAGAGGTAGAGATGCCAGATCCAAACTTATTCCATGGTGTGTGGTAAATATTTCATTACCGGTACTATTTTTATGCGGTAAAGTCTAGTAAGAATAACTCAGTAAATATAAGAGGCAGAATCCGTGGTATTAGAGGGTTTAAAAGGCTTTATTCCTATACAAAGGAATACAATTCGAATTGCAGGCTTTCTATTCCATCACCACGAAAGTTCAGGAAGGAAGGGGCATACATTATTGACAGATAAGCAGTTTTATAGAAAATGCATTACAGTGAAACAGATGCAGGAGGCGTAACAGCTGATACTACAGATAAAATGTGCATACGTAACTAATAGAGGCAGACATATGGGCGTAATTTAATAAACGTCATTATACATGATGTCACAAGTGGGTGGATCCATAAGAGAATCCTGCAATGTCAGCAGAAATATTTGGCAGAGATGCGCGCGCAGCCGCATGACGTGTGATTGACGTGCAACTAGAGGGTGAAGGGGACTTGACATTTAGCTCTACATGTGGAGACAGAAGTCTGGGGGTCATGTCAACCTAATCCCAAATCATATCTAATATCCTATGTTTAAAGAACTGTGTTATCCAAAAGGAAAGGTTTCTAGGATAGAATCTATTCTATACTGACTGTTAGTGCGTGTACAAGCGTCTAAGTGTCTACATGAGATGCGAGGGGGTAGGAATATTCCATGGTAACGGGGCTATGAATTACTTGCATGAGGACAGCGAGGCCTGGCCCTTTGCACGGTAGCTGGAGGAATGTTTACCTAAACTACTAGACAGGAATGCATCGGATGAGGAGCGGAGTAGATAATCTTGAAGGTGAAATACAGTTTTTGGCAGGCAACAGGCTGGATCAGGCACCGTTAGCCACGCAGGGAGTAGGACAAAGTTCATGGATACAGATGCAGGCTCAAACTGGAGCTTTCAGAGGCAGAAGGCAGGAAAAGGCTTGATGACAGAATTCAGGGCCTACTCGCCTGAATCTGTAAAATGTGGAAAGTGAACCACATAAAGTCGGTGGCCTTTCATACTTAGGAATGGAATATCTGACCCATTCATGGCGGATCTGAAAGAGGACATGTTGACGGTGGACGCACATGTATTTGCGTCTTCAAAACTGGAACTGGAGGGAACATACATGTACTTATAGCATGCACATGGAGCCGTTGGGGTCTACGATAGGGGACATAACTGATCACAAAATTCATATTTCCTCATTCCCTCCTTGTCCCCTACGGACCCTCAGGAGATATCGATCTTCATCAATCCATCGATCTGTTCATATAGCATCATTTGTTCTTCTTTCTTCTTCCGGGATCTTGAACGAAAACTTGGATGTGGGATACACGATGTGGCACACAGACCACAAATCGCTGGCCCACATTGTAGACATAAACAGCAACTGAATAGTATGAGAAAGCCAATACCTAGGAAGGATAGGATTCTCCATCCCCAGGCTGACAATACGCCCCAGAACCAACCGGACCAAGTCAAGGTGCCTGGACTCTGGTGTATCTGGCTTATAATCTTATGAAGGCGGGTTATGGCTTTATATACTGACGGCGAATTTTCTGGTATGAAAATGCAGCAACTTGATCCGATGACCCTACAAGCTCCGCCCCTATCGGCCAGGATGACGTCAAGGACAAGACGATTTTGAAGCACAACAATCCGCATAGCAGACTGCTCTTCTGTTAAATTGCCTAAGGCGGAAGTAGTTTCGTTCACTACTGCTTCAAGGGTTCTGGTTAATCTACGTATCAGCTTACTATTAGTAACTGTACCTATATAGGGAAAGAAACCTTTATTGAAATCTGTGTATTTTTCCCATGCTGTTTCAGTGTAATCGACAATTGGGAGATCTCTCTGCTGTCTATTGTGTACTAAATGGGTATTTCTATGATAATCAGGAGGAGCTAGGAAAACAGGTGGTAGAAGGAATGCTATGTAACAGGTACCATCCCAATCTAGAGGTAGACGTATATATGCGGTCTGGCCACATATAAAGTAGGAATGGCGAGAAGCTCTAAATGTAGACTTGCCTTGATCACTGAATTTTATTACAGTGGTGCATTTACTATGGCCCATGTGTATGGAACCATTCTTTCTTACACATAATTCCCCTTTTACTGGGAATACTGACATGGCGGGCAAGATTGGTGTAGCTTCGGATTCAACGTTCAGGATCATGAGGTTAAGTGTAAAATTACCTAATCCATATACTTCATTTTCTAGATCAGTTCCTGTTCTTTTGGGAAGTCCCTCCTTGTTAGGGTAGCAGACTTTAAGCAAAACTAGGTTCAGGTTTCCCCATACCCAGTTGTCTTGATAAACTGCGGAATTTGAATCTAGGGAATTAATCAAACTAAACCATGCTCCACAGGAGCCATTGTGTGTGAACGGATATGGAAAGAGGGGCAAAACTCCCTTATAGTTCTGATAGGGAGGGAGTCGGCCACATATCCAACAATTTGTGGCATTGCTGGTCTGATGGGAATGATGTAACATACTAATGAATGTGTTGTTGCGCAGCGCAAATCTATAGGACAACTCATGCGGAGGTAATTCGCTAAAAGAATGTTCTGCAGTTACATTGTAAACACGCTTAAGAATAGGGTAATACATGTGCAATAGTATGCTGACAATGATGATCAGAAGACTTAGAAAAAACAAAATTAATAATGTTACTATGCAGTGACTACGAAGTGATTTACAATATGCATGCTTTTTAAGCTGCATCTGTTGATTTCTTTCTCTATTCCGGTCTAGAGGATACATGTCAGAGACAAATTCAACCGATTCACCTTGGAGAGGACTTAAACAATCAAATTGTCTGACTTGCTAGACCTTAATTTTAGTTTGTAAAGTTCAGTGTTTGTTAATTCAGCCAAGGGGAGCTTTGAGTCTGTCTGTGAGGGGATGCAGGGCTGAGCGTTCACACTAGATGGTAGTCCATAAAATTTCTTGATATGACTCGAGTGCAACCACCCTTTACGTCCCTCAATCTTCACGGCTGTCCTTGTAGTTAGTAGAACCAATTTTGGCGATGTCCATCTAGGCTCCAGTTGGGTCTTTCGGTCAAAATTCCTGACCAAAACCAGGTCGCCAGGAACCACGTCATGGGGCTTCACCTCAGTATTGTCGGGAAAAGCTGCGGCTACCTGTGAACGACAAGATTGTAGTGCAGACATCAAGGAAGCCAGGTAATCTGTCAGCATATTACAGTCAACATCAGTGATTTTGCGAGGTATAGGCGTCCACCACATATTTGGTGGTCTACCGAAGATCACCTCGTACGGGGATAGCCCTGTTCGAGAATGTGCTACCATTCTCATGTAAAAGAGCGCAACTGGTAAGGCTACTATCCAATCGACACCTTTTTCCCTACATATTTTGGACAATCTAATTTTCAGAGTTTGATTATGGCGTTCCACGAGACCTGCTGCCTCGGGATGTCGGACACAGTGGAATTTCCATTGGTAGCCTAACAAAAGGGAGACTTGTTTCATTAGTTCGGATGAGAACGGCTGGCCGTTATCTGAGTAGACAACACGTGGTAAACCGTACCGTGGGAAGAATTTTCGAACTAACTGTTTGGCAGTAGTCGGGGCAGTGTAATCTGAAACCGGGTAGGCTTCTGTCCAACGGGAAAGAGCACAGACAACTACGAGAACATATTTGAATCCACGACATCGTTCCATCTGGATATAATCCATCTGGAGGACTTCAAAAGCATGTTCGGGAGATTGAAATCCACCCTGCTCTACGGGGATGCTTTTACCTGGATTAAACTGACAACATATCATACAGGTACGTACTTTTTGTTTAGCTGCTGCTCGCAAGTGTTTGTTAAACCAAATGTGTTGAATGCTGTCTAGCATAGCTTTTTCTCCTAGGTGCGCTGGACTATGTATTGTGTTAATGATGACTTGAACCATGGAGTCGGGAAGAAACCATATAGATTTTTCCTTCGTCATCCATCCTTGATCTGTTTGGATCCCTCCTAATTCAGTCCATTTCTTTATTTCTTCTGGTGTAGCATGTGTCTGTATGTCAATTACATCAAGGGCGGGATCCTTAACTGTCATGCAATATGTTGGTGTCGGAACTATTGTCTTTGTCGCGTCAGTTGTATGAGTCTGATTCTGAGCAGTCTGTTTAGCTGTTCTGTCAGCTAGGTCATTACCCTGAGAAATGATATCGGTAACTTTTGTATGGGCTTTGCATTTCATAATCGATATTGTAGTAGGTAGATGAATCGCGTCTAATAGGGCTTGAATGAGGGGTCCGTGTTGGATGTGGGCACCGTGAGAAGTTAAATAACCTCTCTCTCGCCACAGTACGCCGAAGTCATGGACGACTCCGAATGCATAACGTGAATCTGTGTATATGTTGACTTTCTTATTTTTGGCTTGAATACAGGCTTGTGTCAGAGCGATGAGCTCTGCTGCTTGAGCTGACAAAGTGTTAATACAATTTGTTTCAATGACTTCAGTGTCTGTTGTGACTGCGTAAGCGGCCACTAACTCTCCTGTACTTGTTCTCATACATGACCCGTCTACATACAATGTCAAGTCTGGATCTGACAAAGGGATATCTGTCAAGTCTTGTCTGGGTTTCGTCGTGATAGTAATGACTTCGACACAATCATGTGCCAATGGATCTGTTCCGCCTACTGGTAACAGTGTGGCAGGATTTAACGTATTACAACGTCTGATTTCTATGTGTGGCTGAAACAATGTTAATTCGTAACCGGTGAGTCTCGCTATAGTCAAGTGTTGTGTTTGTGTGCGGTTCAAGAGAACCTCTACTGCGTGTGGTACTTGTACTGTCAATTGATGTCCTAACACTATGGCATCGCTTTGTCTGATTGCTAAAGCTGTTGCTGCCACCGATTTCAGGCACGCAGGAAGAGCCTGAGCTACTGGATCTAATGTACTAGAGAAATAAGCACATGGTTTGTGTGATCCTGCTTGTTCCTGAGTGAGTACTGACAAGGCAGTACCTTCGCGTTCTGTAACAAAGAGTGTAAACTGTTTACTGTAACATGGTGTTGCTAAAACAGGTGCTTGGCATAAAGCTTTCTTTAAGCTTTCAAAGGCGTGTGTATGTTCTGGAAACCAAGGGAGGACAGTCGATGTGGCTGCCTCCTGTGTTGTCAACTGGATGAGTGGTTTTGCTAGAAATGCATATTGAGGGATCCACTGCCTACAGTATGAAGTGAGGCCTATAAAAGCCCGCACCTCCTTTTGTGTCTTGGGTGGTGACATGTTAGCAATTAACTGGATGCGGTCGGGTGTAAGCTGCCTTCCCTCCTTGGACAGCGAGTGCCCAAGGTAAACAACTCGCTGGACACAGAATTGCAGCTTAGAAGGGGACACCTTGTGCCCCTTGTCGGCCAGAAATTTCAAAACCGTCAGTGACGCTGTCTCACATTCAGGTTCGCTTCGGGCGGTGATCAGCAGATCATCGACATATTGAAGCAAGGCAGTGTTAACTGGCATCTGGATACTGTCGAGTTCTCGTTTCAGTGCTTGGCTATAGATGCTGGGGCTTTCTGTAAATCCTTGAGGTGCGCGTGTGAATTTAAAACTTCGTCCATTTAAACTGAATCCGAACAGATATTGACTTTCCGGATCTATTGGGACGCTAAAGAAAGCATTCTTGAGATCAATTACAGTGAAAAACGTTGCTTCTGAGTCAATAGCTGTGAGTAATGAAGAGATATCTGGGACCACAGGGTATTGTGGTACAATGCATTTATTTAATTCGCGCAGATCAATAACTAATCGATATACTGGTGGTGCCTTTGGATCCGTTCTTTTAAGAATCGGAATTATCGGGGAATTACATACATTGGTGTCGGTTTCGACAACCACTCCTAGTGCAATGAGCTCGTCAATGATTTGCAGCAAAGCCACTACAGCATCTGGTGGTAACTTGTATTGTCGCATTCGTGGTAGTACTACTCCTGTTTTTAGTGTAACTCGATATGGTGTAATGTTCATGCAACCAACATCAGTGGGGCCTTGTGCCCATAAATGTGTAGGTAAATTCTGCAGTCGGTGATCCATGTCTCTGGACACGTAGTGACCTTTAAAGTCACGTAAAAATAGTCGTACTCCTTCCGGAGAACAACATATTATGGCTCCTAGAGCTTTCAATGTTTTTATACCTAACAAGTTTTCTGGACATGATTTAGTAAGCAATAAATCTGTAGTACGTGTCAATGGACCGACCGTAAGTGGAAGAGGTTGTGTTACGTCATTTATTATAGGTTTTCCTGAGAATCCAAGGGAAATATTCTGTGAGCCTGAGAGGGGTGCCCCTGGAACTTCACTGCGTCTTATAGTTGTTCTGCTTGCCCCTGTATCAAGTAAAAACTTTCTGTCTTCCCCTAATAGTTCACTATGTACATAAAGTCCCTCTTGGTCTACAGGAACCTCTATAAGGGGTAAGCCAACTTCCCTCTCTAGGCTGTTTCATGTATATCGCTGATAATCGGGATAATCTGCTTGTGCATACTGATACATCTGTTGTGTCGTTGCTTGTGTTGCAGCAATAGGCTGCGTTTGTGGTGGTGCTACGATCTGTTGTGGAGCTGCCTGTTGCGGAGCTAGTTGTTGCGGAACTAACCTAGGTTGTGCATGCTGAGGGATTTGTTGTTGATTCTGATCCTGTCTAGGTGGACGTGGTCTTTCCTGGGTTCTACCTGTGGCAATATTATGTTTCAGGACTGGACAATCGTGTATATAATGACCTTGTTGTTTACAATAGTTGCATGTCCCTTTCGTAGGACCTACGGAATCACCCTTTTGATGACCATCAGCTGGAACTGACTGTGCAACAAGCATTTTCATTTTTGTATCTTTCATACGTCTTTGTTCATGTTCTTGTTCTTCTCTAATTCTATTGTGGTGATATTGTAACATCTGTAACATCTGTGATGGGGTATTACCTTGCCAGGTACTTTCGAATTTCAATACTCTATTCTTGACTTGTAGCAGAGAATTTTCAACTAATTTTGTCACAAACAGATGTGGATATGACTCGCTACTGGCTTTTATGCCACTATTTATACCAAAACATTTTTCAAATCGGGAATAGAAATCACTAGTGTCTTCATCTGGCTTTTGTTTACAGGCTGATATTGCACCCCAGTCTTCCTTTTTCGTAGTTAATAAACGTGGCAGTACCTGCACTAGTAGCCCTGCTAGTGCTGTAGTCTTTTCCCCAAGCCCTGCTCCTGCAGCTCGGGCCCTTTCTTCGTTTTCTAATGCTGTCCAATCTATCTTTTGGTCTCCCACCTCCCATTCCTTTTCTTTGAGTTTCTCATAAACACCGGCGGGTAATAGGACTTTTAATATTTTCATAATGTCGGGGTAGGTATACTCTCCCATGAGTAACATGTCTTTTATTTCACGGTGGAAACCTGCTGGATCCTTGTCATGGCTGGGTACTACTTTCTTCATTTCTAATAATTCCAGTTTAGTTATAGGCGTGTACACAAACACGCGTGTAAAGTTATTACCGTCACCTCTGATTGGGTGTACTTCGCGTAACGGATTCTGTCTATCTATGTGATACATTTTTCTTCCCATAATGGGAACTGGAACGTGTTCTGGGCATACGAAAGTTAAATATTGGTTTCGAAATTCTAGAATTTCTTTAATCAAATCAGTACCTGACCCTCTCCATATATTTGTGAGTAGTTCTGTCAATATGTCAGGTAAGGGTCCTGGATCGGAGTGTTGGCTTTTATATAATATAAGGAGGTGTTGAATCATGTATATACTAGCTAAACGCTGTTCATATGGGTCAAGATTCAGAAACGTGTGTGCAAGTACATCATCATTGTATTCGCTGGGACTGTCAGCCCATTGTACTGCTGACCTGGCTAATTCTTGTTCGTCCATGGAATCGAGCATATGGTACCCCCTTCGATCTCGGAGTAATTTATCAGCGGCTTGGAATAAGTGTTCCGGGGATCTTGTATTTAACATAGGGGTTTGAAAATGTCTATTATGTTCTGGACGTATCGGACGTATCGGATCATTGAAACCTCTGGTATTATTATGGGGTCTTCCTCTACCTACATAAGCTATCGTATCTAATTGTTCTGATTCTTGCTCCTCCTCTTCTTCTGATTCTACTCTGTCTATTTCTCGTCTTTCTTTATGTATTCGTTCTACTTCCTTGCGGATCTTTCGACACATGGCGATTATACACGCCTGTCTATCATGTTTCTCTTCTGATATGTTCTGACCCCATTTGGCAAGTCTTTGCATGGTATCGTGGTCTGTCCCGGGCCTGTCTTGATTCCTAATTACGCAATTTATGAAAAAACGTAGTAGTTGTCTTTGGACATCCACTTTCTGGTATTCCATAGCTTCGTTAATACTTTCTGGACCTCGCCCTGTTTGGACAAAGCAATATATTTCGTCTAGGTGTTCACCCATTCCTGGTATCGTCATTAAATATAATGTAGCTCGTCGTATACGTAGTGATGATATGAGCAATTTGTCCTGTCTACCTGGTACTGGGTCGTATCTACAATCCACAAGCTGTTCTTTAAACATGTCGGACGTCGCTAATTGGGGTGTACGTTGGAGTGCTAAATCTCTAAGGGTCTGTTTATTTCGCGGCGGGGTGGCAAACATGTCTGTCGTACCTCCTGTAGCACCATCTGAGGTGCTAGGCACGAAAGGATTCGTTGGGCGTAGGATAGAGATTGTAGATGCGGGAAAAACTGTAGAAACGGACGGACCTGTTGGGACTTGTGTAGGAGTTTGTAGTTGCGGGGATACAGATGGATGCTCTTGGTGTTGAACACCATCGGCAAGCGGTGGGAGTGGTATGGCATTAGCATACTCGGGAGCTACGTCATCTAAATAGGAGGAAAGGAAAACGTCCTTTGCTGTTTTGGGATGTGTTTTGGGATGTGCTTTTATCGGGAGCAATGGAGGAGTTAAGTCTTTTGGTATTTCCGGGGTAGCCTTAGGTAACCCTTCGGCCAGAAGAGGATACATACCATTCATAAGAGTGTTTCTTTGTCTATCTACTTGTTCTGAGTTTACTCGGGTACCTTCCTCAATTAATAGATTTTCTCGGGTTTTATTTGAATTCTCTCTACCTTTCTCTTCCTGTCTGAGCGCTTTTTCTGTACGTCTATATGATTCTTTACGCCATAATTCAATGGCATCCTTCTGTGACTGTCTGGCTTTCTTTTTCCATAATTCTTCTTCTACTCTCATGATGCAATCTGCATCCCAGGTCCCCGCTGCGGGCCATCTCTGACTTTCTGGTAACTCTTTGGTGTAGTCCACCCATAAATCAAGAAATAAGACGGCATCTAGGCCATGTTTATGATACATAAAGTACCCTGGAGTGTCCCTAGGTGGGATGGGAACAGCTTCTTCGAGTACCCCTTTTCTAGTTTTGATCTGTCTTAGTTTCGAAAAGAGCGGCATTTTTAGACCTTATTACTAGAACACACTTTATACAAGGAACACAATAATGAACAATCATTCACCCCACAATATGTAGAATGTATTAAAACATTTAACACTTAACAGTTTTACGAACGATGATAACTAATAGAAAACTAGTTACTGACATAATACTGACACTAGATAATACTTATTTATATGCAAGACATACTATATATACTGCTAAACAGTACAGATACACTGCTGAAACAGTGCAGACCGGATTTGTGTACCCAAACCCGTCTTGACCGGCACAGACTATGTGCACGTTAAATGCCTCCCCGGTAATGGTACTCACCGGGTAGCTCGGAACGGAAGGCCTCGGAACGGAACTGAAACTGGACCGGACTGGACTCGACTTGACTGGACTCGGAACTTCGGAACCTGGTGGGCCTCTGTATACCTCGGATCTTGCTCTCTCAGCTAGGCTCTGGTCGGGATACTTCGCACTTCTCACCGCCTCGTCTGGGTGTTGATCGCAGCCTCAGTCGCCCCCGCTTGGCCGGAGGGAGATACAGGAAATCCTGCAGGTACGCGTTTTTGTCCGTTCAGCTGTGGCAGGAGACCGGGCCTGCAACGCACCGCCGGCGCGTGAGATGAGAAAGTGTCCCTATTCGGGCGCCAATTTATGTGGTAAATATTTCATTACCGTACTATTTTTATGCGGTAAAGTCTAGTAAGAATAACTCAGTAAATATAAGAGGCAGAATCCGTGGTATTAGAGGGTTTAAAAGGCTTTATTCCTATACAAAGGAATACAATTCGAATTGCAGGCTTTCTATTCCATCACCACGAAAGTTCAGGAAGGAAGGGGCATACATTATTGACAGATAAGCAGTTTTATAGAAAATGCATTACAGTGAAACAGATGCAGGAGGCGTAACAGCTGATACTACAGATAAAATGTGCATACGTAACTAATAGAGGCAGACATATGGGCGTAATTTAATAAACGTCATTATACATGATGTCACAAGTGGGTGGATCCAAAAGAGAATCCTGCAATGTCAGCAGAAATATTTGGCAGAGATGCGCGCGCAGCCGCATGACGTGTGATTGACGTGCAACTAGAGGGTGAAGGGGACTTGACATTTAGCTCTACATGTGGAGACAGAAGTCTGGGGGTCATGTCAACCTAATCCCAAATCATATCTAATATCCTATGTTTAAAGAACTGTGTTATCCAAAAGGAAAGGTTTCTAGGATAGAATCTATTCTATACTGACTGTTAGTGCGTGTACAAGCGTCTAAGTGTCTACATGAGATGCGAGGGGGTAGGAATATTCCATGGTAACGGGGCTATGAATTACTTGCATGAGGACAGCGAGGCCTGGCCCTTTGCACGGTAGCTGGAGGAATGTTTACCTAAACTACTAGACAGGAATGCATCGGATGAGGAGCGGAGTAGATAATCTTGAAGGTGAAATACAGTTTTTGGCAGGCAACAGGCTGGATCAGGCACCGTTAGCCGCGCAGGGAGTAGGACAAAGTTCATGGATACAGATGCAGGCTCAAACTGGAGCTTTCAGAGGCAGAAGGCAGGAAAAGGCTTGATGACAGAATTCAGGGCCTACTCGCCTGAATCTGTAAAATGTGGAAAGTGAACCACATAAAGTCGGTGGCCTTTCATACTTAGGAATGGAATATCTGACCCATTCATGGCGGATCTGAAAGAGGACATGTTGACGGTGGACGCACATGTATTTGCGTCTTCAAAACTGGAACTGGAGGGAACATACATGCACTTATAGCATGCACATGGAGCCGTTGGGGTCTACGATAGGGGACATAACTGATCACAAAATTCATATTTCCTCAGGTGGCTTCAACTAATATCTGGCCACGAGTCAAGTAGGAGTAAAGTTACTTATTCAGAAATGAGAGAAAGAGTGCTGAACAAACAACACAAACAAAAGAATTGGTATGACGAAAAAATAAAAGTACATGATGTTGACATCAAGGTAAATGATTTTGTTCTCATAAGGAAACCACACAGGGTTTTGAAGGGGGAATCTCAGTATACCACACCAGTCAAGGTAATCAGAACTGGGGCTGCTTCTGTTCTGCTACAGGGAAGAGGTTGGTGGAACAAAAATAGCTTGGTGTCATTTCTACGAATCAAGCGGTCATTTATAATCAGACTTGCTATCCTACGGAGAATTTTGATTCTATGCTGTCCACATATGTCTCTTCTCATTCAAATGATTGTGCTGATTCTAATGGGCCTGGTCTCCATATCAATTCCAGTGTCTCTGAACGCTTAAGGGCAAGTTAGTTCGTGTGTCTCGCCTTTTCAAGGTGTTGTAGTTACTTGTACTTCTAGGGTAGTCAAAGTACCAGAAAATGTAAAGAATATGAATTGTAGTGAAATGTTTCAGATTTAATGATTATCTCATAAATGTTTATTTTATTTTATGGGGGAAAGGTGATGTAGTATGCTAATTCTATACAAGTTTCTACTTTGTTCGATTGTGCATTTATTCATTATTGTGTGTGTTGATCTTTTACTTGTGTACTACATGGTGTTTTCTTTTGACATGTGTGCAACGTTTTTTGGAATGAGTCAGTTGGTTCTTGGAACTTCCGCTGAGGCTTCCTGGAGTCTGCTGTGTTCCTCGAAGCATCCGGACGCGTCCTGAGTCGTGGGTTGGTATTCTTGGAAGAAACGTTCCTTCATCTATACCTGGCTGGCTGTGGATCATCTTCATTTCTTCTCTCCCACACCCGTGGTCCCCGGGGTTGGGAGGGTATTGTTAAGTGCCAGGGGAGGTGGTGGTCCCAGCATTAATTTATACACGTTTGCCCAGTGGAGGTGGCAGTCCCCGGGGCTTTTATAAGCCCTAGGAAGGGGGCCTCATGTGCCCACCTCCTACTTCACTGGCATGCTGCCGAGACCTGGCCCACTCTGGGGTTAATTAAAAACAAGCTCGGGAGCCCGTGGTTTTTTTTCCACTTTTGCCTTAAATTCACAAATATATTGTGTACCAGATGGCTGGCTTTATGGGAAAGCTTATGGCCAATACATTCGGTTATGATTGTTTAAATGAAAATTAGCATAATGGCAGTAGGTCTGACACACTAATTATCAAAAATAAATGTTAAATTCAATAGACATTTATAGGAAGATTGTTATTAATCTGTAGCTGGTTCTAAATGTTGCAGTTATGCTGAAACTTTAAAACAACAAAAGATGGTGTCCAATACTTCTGCAAGAGAGGTACCGCTGCTATGTTTAGTTTCATTATTACAAGCATATGTACGCCGCGTTTAGATGGCAGACTATTTTCTTTTTTCTACTTACATTTTGCTAATTCATCTTGCATATGTTGTTGAGTTTGTGTGTGAGTCAATGGCTATGTGTATGGGTGCATGAGTTGTGAAATGAGTGGCAGAGTGCATGTATGATAACTTAGTGAGTGCCTAAATCAATCAATGACACAACAGGTACCTTAATAACAAGGCAGAAATATTGGCATCGTCAATGCTTGTCCACAATTTTGATCAGGGAGATCATACTGCTAATAACGTTTTTGAATCTTCCCTTTGTCTTTTCTTGACTTTGTTATTAAGGGCTAGCTTTAGTTTTTTAGTGGGTCGTCAGTGCTGAAACCACCCTCCACATCGTATTGACACTTTATAATAGTTATTTTGCATAACATACCTAAAAATATTCCTAAAAAGTAATGAAAAAGAAAAGAAAACTTGAGGCTCAAACACCCAGGAACAATTTGAGGCATATTTACTTTAAAAAGTTCAGTAAACAGATGTGTTACATGAGGGAAGTTACAAGGCAGCCCACATTGGTTGAAGGCAGGAACAAAAGGGAAGCAGCGGCTACTTCTAAATGATACCACTCTCCGAATAAAGGAATGAGGGTTGGAGAGCTCATTAAAGTAATGATCATTGAAATGATGCTTAACAATAGTGTTCGATTTAGCGAGCACTTCCTTGTTTCGATTGGGTTTTAATTCTAGAACTACTTTTCGTGTATGATGTGACACTCCCAATTTTTTTTTTTTAAACATTCTACTAAAAAGCAGTAGTGTTGGTAGAAGAAATGTAGTCTTTTTCTGAAGACACTATTCGCTGGCAAAAAGGACCTAAAAGTCTCAACCTCAACATAAAAACTGTGCTTACTGAAAAAACAATATGACAACATCCAAGGTTATTGGTATATATTTCTGTGTACAGCTCAATTGCAAAACCTGAGTGACGTATTCTTATAACGGTTCCCCATTGGGAAACTTGTCAAGCCACATAAAGAATGTCCATGGGGTTCCATGAGAACCCTAAATGACCATATCCATATTTCGAGGCTGTGAAATAGGGATATTACATGCTTTCTTATATCACTCCCTCTAGCAGAGTTATCGAATTTGTCAGATTACAGAAACGCCTAAAAAGCACCATCGCCTCTAGCCATGGATGGCCAGAACCCTCACTCGGTTTCATGGAGGTGGGCCGATGGTGGCAGATGCTTATCAAGAGCAAGCGTACAGCCCTTTTTAGGCCTCGCCTAGGCAGCGTGCATGAGCTGCCCTGGGAGATGACCTTTTGGAATTGGTCTGCCCTTTTCAAGCACTCCTGCTTGTGCTGGCTTGTTCCTTCTGCTCCTTCTCTCTTGCATGTAACTGCTCCATCTCGCACCTCTTTTCACTCTTGCTTTGACGCCTTTGAACCTCTTTTTACTCTTGCCTCTCATCTACTCCTTTTCTATATTTTTCTGTCCCCTCTGTGCCTCTTTTCACTTTTTTCACTCTTGCCTTACGTTTACTTTTTCGCCCTTCTGCATCTCCGCTTTCACAAGTTGTTGTGCCGGTTTCTGTGCCTTCTTAGCTATCTGCGCCTCTTTCCTCCATTCAGGCCTTCTGTCGTGCTCCCCACATCTCCCTGCACATTTCCCCGCCTCCTTCCTTCTTATGCTCAGAGTTGTGCTCAGTACTTTGAACTCTATTTGTGTGTCGCTCATATTTTTTCCTCAGTATACCCAATTTTGGGAAGACCATTTTCTCTCAGACATTCCATCGTACTTTTAAACAGCCCTGAACTGCAACTGCCTCCCATTCCCTTTCAATTTGTCCAAAGTCACAACAAAAAAAGCTGATACTTTTCATTAGGATTAAATGCGACCTATCTTAAAATACTGTAAATGTTTAGCAAACGAGAGACACGCTGCCTTTTTATGCGCCACAAAGCGCGTGCGATTAGAAAAACAGCTCCTCTTTCTCTTGTTTGCTAAACTGCAACAGAATTTTATTCTACATCGTGTTTGTGGTTTATTTAAAAGTATGTACTTAATTTTTCAAACTTTGACATTTATCGCTGCATTTATGCGAATTAAAAGGCTGTGTCTTTTCCAATTGTTTTTAGGAGGGCACGGGAAAAAGTTTTTCCTTTAAATTTATGTTGTGAAATTGAAAATGCTGCGTTTATCAGTATACTTTTCACATAATGTGCTTGTCTATTTATCCAACGTTTGCAATTAAAAAACATAGATAAGAACTAAAACACACGCTGCCTTTTAAATGCCCTACACGCACATTTCCCACCAAAACAGGACTATTTACTGGTAAACTAGGGTCATATCTCAACAGGAAGCTTCCCATCCTGTAATTTCGGACAATTCACTGAAGGGATACATTCCCAAACAAGACCCATATGCAGCTCACGAGAGTGATAGCAATCTTTATAGCTATGCGTGTGGTTTCACAACACAACCAGAAACCATTTAGCCCTCATCCAGCCCGGCCTCCGCCCTCCCATCCCCCTTGTCGCACCCTTCTCACTTCCAATACAATAAGATCTCACTCAGCCTTTCCGAACAGCTTGCATGCTGGCAGTGTCTCTCTTCCCGGATCAGAAACAATTTACGCAAACAATGTGCCTACACACTCGCTTTCCAACCTCGAAAAAGCCTTCATATTAGAAACAAATAGGATGCACAGTTCCATGTTGATATATCAAACCATCTCAACAGAATGCAACATTATCAATATAAATCCATAGAAATAAAGTCAAAACCACGTGTCTTTGAAATCACACAGGAAAAGAGATATGCATGTTGTATAGACTGGTTTCTGGTGCCCCTTGGCATCTGACCTCACACAAGCCTTCCAAGTGTTGGCTATCATAATGCCACCCAGGAAGAAGCGCGCGGCAGAGGCAAGCATATATTCCTGAATCAGACTGCATGACCCAGTGTGTAGTAATTATATAACTATTCAATCCGTGGCAGCACAGCTCCCAGGATAATGTGCTGCATCGCTGAACACATAAGGTCTCAAAGGCGAGACCTATTGGCTATGCCAATGCTTGTTTCCTTGCACCTCTGGGCGAGGAGCCCAAGGGGCTCCGTAACTGTGAGCTTTTTCTTTCCTTTGAGTGTTGTGAGGCCTGTGTCCTATGTTTCATATTGTAGGTGTCATTATAGGAGGACAAAGTGACTAGAGCCTAAAAGTGATGTATCGTTGATGTGAGTGAAAGCCACTCTGACTCTCTCCTCTTCCCTCCTGTCCACCTAGTATGTGGCTCTGCCCTGGTGCACCCCTGTCTGCATGCTCAGAGATCAGGGTATTTTTCGCTAGGGTATTTTTTGTCCATATGGCTTCATGTTCCCGATAAACACAGTCCACAGCAGGGTCGGTTCTAGGGCACTGCGACCGGTGTTACTTCACCAGGCGCTGACTTCGAGTGGGGGCGCATTTTTTGCATGCATTTTATGGTTTTAAAAGCATCTGCTGCCACATCCTGGCCTCCAGCAATTTTTAGGCAACAATTAAAATGTCACAATAACTCAGGTGATTAATGTTGTTCCTGGAGAGAGATAGGGGATTTCTCTAGTGGAAGTAAGGTAGGGTAAAGGGTTCCTATGCCTGCTGCAAAAAACGTGTACCATGCAGATCACAGAGTGCATATAATGCAAATAAGTCAGTGGGTTACTGCTGCTGTCAAAGAGATCCTTTTGTTACTTGCAGTTTATAAGTTTAAGTCCTAATATAGAACAGTGAGCTAGTAACTTTCATCAGAGAGCTGCATGCAGACTGCAAGTCATAGGTTACAACATTATGTTTTCTTACCCGATCTCTTAGCCTAATTTTGCAAAAAGAAATCAATTATTATTATTAAAGTGAACCACCAACCATGGTGTTACTTTTTAAATTCTGAGTTTGTTCTTCCTCAGACCAAGCACTCTTAAATTATACTGCCTAGCAGTATGGATGACGTGTGACTCCGACACCTGGTAGTCCTCTATCTTATGTAACATTTCCTATACACTAATTTACACACATATGATTGATTGTCTCTGTGTAATGTGTGTGTGATGTAAAGTGCTCTGACATCCTACACTGGTATGAGTGGCACTATATAACTAATTAAATGCACCTGAGAGAGAGTGGTTCTGGAGACTTGAGGGCACTGTTAAAAGGTGGCAGAGAGAGAATCCTAGGTGGAAGTGGTCATTGGGGGCAGCCAACAAACATTTATGCACCGGGCACCACCAGTGCTAAAGCTGACCCTGGTCCACAGCATGCCCAATAAAAGGATGCACAGAGCACTGAGCATGGTTGTGCTCTACTGCCCCATTTCCTATGTATGTAAGCAGAGCGAAGATGATCTGACCTGGTAAAGGAGCCTGGGTAAAGGAGATTCTTCGATGTGTTAGCGCAATATACAGTGCAGTCCATTTCATGAGATTACGTATTTCTGTTTTCTGTGGATATAGGGCCAGATGTACGACCATTGGCATTAGAGACTCGCAAATTGATAATGTACAATAGTGTTAGAGACAATCCGCAATCAATCAATCAGCCGTTTGTTACGCGCTACTACTCACCCGTGAGGGTCTCATGGCGCTGGGGGTGGGGGGGATGCAGGTTACAGTCCATCAAGGAGGGGGTCTGTCGAAGAGCCAGGTTATGAGGATCTTGTGAAGATGGGAAGCGATGTTGTCTGTCTGAGGTGGAGCGGAAGGTCGTTCCAGGCCTTGACCTTGAGGAAGGAGAAGGCGCGGCCTCCTTGATCTGGATTTTCTGGTGCGGGAGACCACAGCGTAGGATAGCTGGGCTGATCGTAGGGTCCTTTGGAGTGCGTGGAATTTGAGTCTACTGTTCAGGTATGCTGGTCTGATGTTGTGGAGGGCCTTGTGTGCGTGGGTGAGTATCTTGAAGGTGACTCTAGCCTCGCTGGGTAGCCAGTGGACTGTGCGCAGGTGCTGGGAGATGTGGCAGTATCTTCGCAGGTTGAGGACCAGTCTTGCGGCGGCGTTCTGAATGTTTTATAGTTTGCGGGTGAGGTTTGTGTTTATTGCCGTAGTCGAGTCGGCTGGTGACCAGGGCGTGAGTGACGGTCTTTCTGTGTTCGGGGAGGATTCATTTGAAGGTCTTGGATTGGAGGCGGAGGGTGTGGAAGCAGGAGGATGAGACGGAGTTGATCTGGCGATCCATTTTGAGCCTGGAGTCCAGGATGATTCCTAGGTTGCGTGCGTGGTCCGTGGGGGTGCTTGGGTTTCCGATGGTGGGGGGCCACCAGGTATCGTTCTAGCAGCCGCGGCCCGTGGAGGGAGTTCCGTGGGGCGGTAAGGCGGGGCGGGGTAGGGGCAGGGTGGGGGGGTTCTAAAAACCGGAATATGGATAATTGCAGGTAAGTAAACAATTAAATAAATAAAACGTTTTATTTATTTAATTGTTTACTTACCTGCAATTATCCATATTCCGGTTTTTAGAACCGCCCACCCTGCCCCTCCCCCGCCCCACCTTACCGCCCCACGGAACTCCCTCCACGGGCCGCGGCTGCTTTCTAGGCATCGGGGTTTGGGCCCATGATGAGTACTTCTGTCTTGTTGGTGTTTAGTTGTAGGCAACTGTTTTTCATTCATTTGGTGACGGTTTCCATGCTCTTTCGAAAGTTGTCCTGGACCTTAACCTGACAAGATATAAATCAAAGTTCCTGTTGGGTATATTTAGTCAATAATTTCATGAGCTGTATTAGAAGCAATTTATGGGCTCATAGTACTTAATACGTTATTCATAAACATACAAAAGGAGTGCAACAAACCATGATAACATTCACCATACATTTTATTTTCATATTGATTGGTGAACAAAGGTCAAGAATTTTTGACAATGCGGATTCTTTTTTTTTTCTTTTTTTTTTTTGAAACCGTTTATTACAAAATTAAAAAAATATACAAAGATGGGCCTACAACCTTCAGGCCGGCCGCTAGCAAGCAAGAGGAGCATGTGATACAAACAATAGCGCGCATGCCGCGGCAAAGGGAAATGCACAGGAGTTAGAAGCGGCGGTAGCCACACCATCCGGGCCCACATAACGGTTTCATTTTAATATAAATAACAAAAAAAAAACAAAAAAAAAAAAAACAAGTCCACAAGGCAACCCACAATCGGAAACAGCAGCATGTGCTTCCCTAGCGGGGGGACCCTACCAATCCATAGGAGTATCAAGGGGGGGAAAAAGGTCAAGACTGGGATTAGGTGGACTCAGTGCCCGGAACCGGGGAGATAAACTGGCTAGGGGGACGGGGCCGGTGACGGATCGGGCAATAACGGCGGGGTGCAGATTCCCCCGCGGTAGGCGTTCCAGGGGCCCCATACGTTCACCCATGTCCCAGGCTTACCTCTCGCAACATACACCACCTTTTCCCGAAACATGCACCAATCCATGTTATCCTTCCATGCCGAGACAGTCGGTGACCTCTGGGAACCCCACAGTTGAGCAATGCCGCGTTTGGCCACCATATATCCCAGAGTCACCCACCGCGTCTGCGGCACCGAGTAGTCGGTTGGCTCCCACACATTCAACAGGCATCTCCTCGCTTCGGGCAGCAGCGACACACGCGTAACCACCCGCAGGACCTCATGCACACCACGCCAGAATCGCTCCACCTCCGGGCATTCCCACAAGATATGGAGAAAGGTCCCCAAAGAACCACACCCACGCTTACACAACCCGTCCACAGCATAGCCCATACGCAGTAGCCTTGGCCCCGTAACATAGACCCTATGGAGTATCTTGAGCTGGACGAAGCGAAGGCGGGCCGGTATGGCCACCTCTTTCGGGGAGGCCACCGCCGATACCCAGTCCTCGTCATCCAGCTCCAATCCATCGGCCACCCATGCCTCACGAAGGTTAGTCAGCAGTCCCGAGCGGTCATTGATAAGTTTTTTATAGATTAATGAAATCGTGCTGTCCGGTACATGTCCATCTAGCACTCTATCCTCCAGAGGGGAATACTCCGGGATGGAGGCAACGTCCGGGAATACGGAGCATAGCGCATGACGGATCTGCATATACCGAAAGTACTCCCTGTCCTGCAACTGGAATTCTGTCTGTAGCATCTCGAACGTTTTGAATCCCCCCCTCATCCAGAGATCACCCACCCTGCTGATGCCTATCATGTCCCACTTTTCAAAGCCCTTCGAGGTCCACAGGGAGCCCAACTGCTCTGATGCGTATAGTGGCGACGCCCGGGTCAAACGATCTTTCCACCCCATCGCCACATTAGCCGCGTGCCACACTCGTACCATGACACGCGTGGGGCCCGTCAGACGTGCGTCAAGCGAGCTGGAGTAAATCGCTCGGTTATAATCACCACCCGGCAGTAACATCTTATCCATTTCAAAGGCCGGGTTTAGAGCGGGCCCGTACAGGCCGTGATTAATCGCAGCCAGCTGGGAGGCCCAATAATACCGTTTGATATCCGGGAGGGCGATCCCCCGTCATACCACGGGAGCGTCAGCTTCGCCAGGGCGATACGCGGTCTACCTTCCCAGAACAGTCGGCGCTGCAAACTCTCCACCTCGCGAAAGTAGCGCGCCGGGACGACGTCCATTGTGTTCTGCAGAGCGTACAGGAAACGCGGCAGCGACATCATCTTAAACAATGCCGCCCGGCCGAGCGGCGAGAGCGGCAAGCGCCTCCAACGCGCAACATCCTCCTTCAGGCTCTGTAGGGGGGGAAGCAAGTTCTGACTATATCGGGCCTCCGCGTCCAGGGTAATGAAGACACCCAGGTACCGAAATCCCCGCGGGGCGATCTGGATAGGACAGCCCCGCGGCAGGATAGGATCCTCCCCAGAGAGAACATAGACGCACGATTTAGCCCAGTTGATGACAAGGCCGGAGTTAAGACCAAATGAATGCAATACATCAACCAGTACTATCAGTGATTTACGTGGGGAAGCCAGGTACAGGAGAATATCGTCAGCGTATAGAGATACGCGGTCCTCATACTCGGGGGTCCAGCGGAGACCACGAATAGAAGGTTCCCACCGCAGCCACTCCGCCAGGGGCTCCAAGGCGAGCGCAAAAAGGAGCGGCGATAACGGGCAGCCCTGCCGCGTGCCCCTGCCCAGCTCGAACGGAGCCGACACTCTACCGTTCACCACCACCTGCGCCAGCGGGACAGAGTACAACAATTTTACCCAACTGATAAATCCTGGGCCAAACCCAAACTTCGCGAGCGTCGCCCAAATATAAGGCCATTCGAGCGTGTCAAATGCCATAGTGGCGTCCAAGGACGCCAAAATGGCCGACTCTCGCATGAACGGGACACGTGCGAGCACCCCATGCAAACGCCGCAGGTTAAGCGCTGTATTGCGATGAGGGATAAAGCCGGACTGATCCTGGTGAATCAAGTCACACACTACGCCGACCAGCCGATTGGCCAACACCTTGGCGAGGATTTTGGGCTCCGCATTCAATAGCGAAATAGGCCGATAGGATGTGACCCGGTCCCGTGGCCTCCCCTCCTTATGGATAACCACGATAGTAGCTAGACGCTGGTCTAGCGGGAGGGAACCCGCCGAGTGGGCCGCGAGGAACATAGCACGGAGATGCGGCGCCAGCGTATCCGGTCGCAGTTTATACAACTCGATGGGAAGACCATTAGGACCCATGGCCTTGCCAGAAGCGACCGAACGTATGGCGAGGGCAATTTCTTCGGAAGTTGGAGCGGCGTCCAACGACACTCTGTCCTCCTCCGAAAGGGAAGGCAGCGCGATATCCCTGAGCAGGGCGTGGGAATCCTCTTCAGAGCGGGAGGACACCGGGGAATACACCCCACGGAAATAGTCTGCAAAGCAGGAGACAATTTCTTCTGGTTCAGTGACACACACACCATTCTGTTTCTCAATCAACGGGACAACTCGACTCGCTCTCTCCTTTTTGTCCAGCCACGCAATCAATTTACCAGCCTTATCACCCACATCATACAGTCTCCCCTGTTGCTCTCTACTGAGGCCCCTGGCCGCCTCCGTGACGAGGGCCTTATAAGCCGCTTGCTTGAGTCGGAGAACATGTAATTTGTCATCCGTCACCCCCCCTTCTAGATCACCCTCCAACTCGGTTATCTCAGCTTCAACACGGGTCACCTCCTCCCGCTCGCGCCTCCGGGAATGGGAAATAAGGGACAAGGCCTCTCCCCTGAGTACCGTCTTGAACGCCTCCCACAATGAGATCGCCGATAACACAGACCCCACATTCTCGTCAAAGTAGCGCTTAAGGGATTTAACAAGCTCTGCGTGAATGGTGGGGTCACGCAGGTACCAGGGATTAATCGGGACCACCCTACCCTCTCCCCTCGGAAGAATATCAAAGTGCAACAAGAGCGGGGAGTGGTCCGAAATACCCCGTGCCAAATGGCGCACCTCCCCTATCCTCCCAACGTGCGCCGCCGGAACCAGGACATAATCTAGCCGTGAGAGACTACCATGAGCCCCTGAATGGAAGGTGTACTGTAGCTGCGTGGGATGTTTCAAACGCCAACAATCCACCAGCCCCAAGGTATCCAAGAGGCCAGACAACCACGCCTGGGCACGGGGGAGATCCCTAGGGGGGTGACGATCCACAGTTCCGGAAACCACAGCATTAAAATCCCCCCCCACCACTAGAAACCCCTCCGGAAGGCCAAGGAGGAGGCGCCCCAGATCCGCAAAGGTGGTCGTCTGCAGCCCCGGCGGGACATAAACAGACACGAAAACGACCACTCTGCCCTCCATTCTACCCACCAAAACCGTGTAACGTCCCCTGTCGTCATGGTGCACCTCATCAATCTCCAACGGGAGCGAGTTCTTAACCATAATGCCCACACCCCTTGAACCAGACGTGAAGCCCGAATGGGCCACAAGGCGGTAGCCCCGTCGATTCATGGCACAAAAGGAGTTGCCAATGAGGTGTGTCTCCTGCAGAAAAACTATATCGGGCGAAATTCGCTTCAAGAACTGCAGGACCACACCTCGTTTTATCCTGTCCCCCAATCCATTAACATTCCAGGACAACAGACTCAGTCCCCTACCCCCATCATAAACAGAAGCCATCACTCGTCCCCCAGAGAGCACTTTAGAAATAACACAACGATGCTTTTGCCTTGTGGTAGAAACGAACAACACCCCACCCCAACCCACCCACCCCAACAAAACTCCCCCCTCCCTGCACCCCTGCATGAGCCCAGACAGCCCCCCCAACTTGCAGTGTGCCTGACGCCCCTATATAATGAAACTAGCTAGACCCCCTAGAGGAGGAAAGAGTACCCCTTCTAGACCCCACACAACCTCCAAGGGAGGGGAAAGAACAAAAACAGAAGCTTGGTCGAAAGTGGCATCATAGTCGTCCAGAGTGAGGCCCAATATCAACCCCTCAGTCCCGATCCAGTGGGCCGTCTCCTCCCGCCGCCCCCCCCCCCCACCATCTCGAGCACTACCCCCAGACAGAGTGTCCAGCCAGTCCCCGGCCGCTTCGGGACGATCAAAAAAGTGCGTGCGACCATCCACCTCTACCCGCAGCTTGGCCGGGAAGAGCATGGCGTATTTTAAGTTCATGTCCCGGAGCCGGCGCTTAACACCCAGGAAACTCAGTCTCTGTTTCTGGACCGCTTGAGTGAAATCGGGATAAAAGTTCACCTCCATATTTTCCAACTTAATCGGCCCTTGTAGTCTGGAGGCTTGCAAGATCGCGTCCCTGTCCCGAAAGTTAAAAATCCGGGCAATGAGAGGCCGCGGAGGGGCTCCGACCTTCGGCCTTCCCCCGTGAACTCTGTGGGCCCTCTCCACGGCAAAGAATTTACTCAGTCCCCGAGGCTGGAGATGGGTAGCGATCAGGTCCTCTACAAAAAGACCCGCCGCCGCTTCCTCCCGTCCCTCGGGTACTCCGATGATGCGGATGTTATTCCTCCGGGCCCGACTCTCGGAATCCTCCAGGCGCCGATCCATAAGCGCACTCGCCTGACGAAGTCGGTGCACTTCCGTTTGGAGGGCCGCCACCTCAGTCGTGAGGCCCGACGCGGTTCGGGCCAAAGAATCAACCCGGTCGTTGGTCTTGGAGAGATCAGCCCTCACCAGGCCGACATCCACGAGGACCGCGTCGATCTTATGCGCCAAGGTGTCGAACCGCTGGCCCACCGAGGCCTTCATCTCAGCAATGGCACCCATGACGTCTTGCAGAGTCAGATCTGTGGGCAAATCCGGGGCATCAGGGGGGCCCTCAGAGGACTTGTGCGGTCCGCCGGGAGATCCCTTCTGGAGGGTATAGCGGTCCATGATGTTGGCCTGATGTACGGCGCGACGCCGGGTCGACTTGGTCTTCGACCGATCTCCGTCTTGTTTCGTGGCCATCGCCACGGGTCACACACCCGCACCAGCTACGCCGTAGAGGGCAGGCAATCAAGGCCACGAGCTCCGGGGGGGCCACCCCAGGTCGACGGGTTGGGTCACAGCCGGCAGGCAGGCAGGATCTCCCGGCGAGGCCACACCAACACAAAGAGCTCCGCGATCTCACTTGCAGAGACGGCAAGGGGGTGCGAAAGTGAAAGCGAAAGTGTGGGGTACGCGATTCGCCAGGCCCGTCCCGCCGTTGTTGTTCACTTTGCCACTGGATCACCCCCCAGCGCAAATCCGGGGTCCGGCGAGAAGTAGGCCGCAAATTCAATCGGTGCCCACTCCGGTACCCGAAGTCCGATTCGAGAACGGGAAACGGGTACCACCTCAACTCAGGCTCACCGACACAGTCCCCTCAACCGAGGCAGGATGAAGACAGGATAAACGTAGGAGGTTGCGGAGGTCCTCGGGAGCCTCGCACCTACGCGGCCATCTTGGTTGCGCGCTAGGCTCCTCGACAATGCGGATTCTTAAGGTTGCTCCAGAAGGAACGTGCATGAAAGAAGGGTGCTCCAGTGAAAAGGTGTTGAAAAGAATTCAAAATAGTGATATAGAGAAAGACTTGATACATTTATTCTTGGGACTGGTTGTAAATCACCATCCTATTAGGCCTGGCCACATTAATAGTAAAGAAACTCAGTTGATCACAATTTCAATTTACACAGAACTGTATTCTTGTGTGGCAATGTGGGGGTGTATATGGGGTCCAGGCCCATTCAGGGGCATCGACGTTTCGACCTGACTTATGGCCGTAAGGGTGGTTTGAACCTCGGCCTTGCGGGTCTTCTTCAGGACTGGGGTGGGTAGAAGGGCAGGGCAACCTGGGTCGTTGAGAGGCCTAGTCACAACCTATGGGCACATGGGCGAGGGCATCAGGTTGTTGCACTGAGGAATAGAGCACAATTAATTAGGTGCCTCTATATACAATAAAACTTACCCGCCGTGTGTGTCCACACTCTGGGTGAGACCATCTGTGCCATTCCTAGTAATTGCGCATGAACTGAAATAAGAGTAAAAGTTCCCTTACTTATAGCAATTGTCCGCTTAACAGAGTGAAGAGGCTCAAATAGTTAGAGCTGTACAAAGGGTTTCTTCAGGAGAGACACTGTTTGAGATTTCCAATGGGGTCGCAAATTGCGTGCCTCATCAATATTTATGAGGCACTCACAATTTGCGACCCCATTGGGAATGGCTGGCGCTCCCCGGTATGGTGGCCTGCTGGGCTCAGCAGACCTCCATGTCTGGGACTGCTTTTAAATAAAGCAATTTTTTTTTTATGCAGCCCGTTTTCCTTAAAAGAAATGGAATGCATTTAAAAAAAGAAAAATGAAACGTTTTCGTTTCATTTTTAAAGGGCAATTAGTGGTCCCTGGGACCACTGCCTGCCCCTAAAAAATATTTACCCCTGCATTTGCAATGGGGAAGGGGTCCCGTGGGGACCCCTTCCGATGTGAGAGTACATTACCACCCTTTTGAAGAGGGCGGCAAATTGCGAGTGTTTAAAACATTCTTACATTGTTTAGCGAGTCGCAATTAGGAAGGGACGCCCTTGAAACGCCCCATCCTAATTGCGAGTCGCAAATCCTATTTAGCGAGCCGCAAATAAATTGCGATTTGTTAAATAGGGTTTTACATGGCCCTTTAGGTTGTTGCATGCGCAAACGGGTCTTAGACCCGTTTGCGCATGCAAAAACGGGTCTTAGACCCGTTTGAGCATGCAAAAACGGGTCCTACATCTGGCTCATAAAGTCCAAGTAGATGTTGATTGAATTAAGTGGACAGCCCTTGTGACGGTTTTCATTCCAATCCCCAAGACTTTGGACTTATAGTGACACTTCCGGCCAGTGTTTTACGCCCTATCTGACATCTGAAGAAGGTGTCTCCATATGTACGGAGTGTGCCACAGGAAGGCATGGGCCAGCAACAGGAACCTTTGTAGCTGTGTTCTTCGAGGTCAGGACTAGGCCTAGAACTACGAAGACATCATAGCTGCTGGAGCCATCAAGAAAGAATACAATGTGGATTGCCTAAGAGAGAAAAATCCCCTCACTTTTTGGTCCAACCCTTAGGCCCAACTGACAGAGACTGTCTGAAAGTGTTTATGCAGCTCCTACTCCTGATTGGTCCCTCGGTGCTAGGCTTAAAATTAGGGTGACCAACCGTCCGTAAATTTCACGGACAGTCCGTAATTTCGGCCGTCTGTCCGTTGTCCGTGAAGGATTCTTTAACGGACGCTATTTGTCCGTAATTTTACCCGGGCACCGGTCGCACGACCCTAAAGCCGGCACAGCTTCCACCCACCTCCCTTCTTGACCCCGATGCAGCACCAAAGCTCAGATCCCCAGCAGCATTGGAGAGGCACAGCGGGATGGCCACCCTCACACCTTCAGCCCTTGACGAGCTGTTAAGAGGTGCTTGAAGGTGACTGAGAGGGAGGGGCTGCAGCTTCAGGAGCAGGGGCATCTATTCAGATGCAAAGAGCCCTGAATGCGGCATGTCTCTGCAATTTAGCGGGACTTCACACATTCCCCTTCTGCCCAGGGCCCCAAACACCCTAGAACCGGCCCTGATTACACCAGGCAGCACGTGGTTCTCTTCACAGAGCTTAATTACTGTCACTAAATTGTAAGAAAACCTCGGTTCTTCAAACATGCAGTCTATAATGTAATAAAATAAAGAAACGGCACAATCGCACCCACTCTGATTAACAAAGTATGGAGGACAATCAGTTAAATCAGTTCTCTTGGAGTATCTCCTTTAAGTACTGTACATCACAGTGGGGGATGGCAAAACTAACATTTTAGAAAGAGAGCCTGTTGTCTCGTGGTCTTGTCCAGGAGGGGTTGAGGAGCCATACCCCACCCTGGAAGAGACCAAGGTGACCTAGAATACTGCATGCCCACCCCTGTGCCCACCCTGGTGGATCCTGTTCCCCCTCCTGTGATGGCTCCTGCCCCCCCCGTGATGGCTCCTGTCCCCCCATGTGGTGGCTCCTGTCCCCCCCCTCCGCCTGTGATGGCTCCTGTCCCCCCCTGTAGTGGATCCTGTCTCCACCCTGGGTGGCTTCTGTCCCAGTCCTGGAATGGCTCCTGCAGTGAGGGTGAAGTTCTTGATGGGCCTCTTCTCAAAAAGGCTCAGCTCAAAATGAATATGAAAAGGTGGGCGAGTGAGTAAGTGAAGGGATGGGTGGATGGCTGGATGAATTAATGAAAGGGTGAATGGATGAATGAACGATTGAATAGATGGATAATGAGAGAGGATGGATGGATTGATGAGTGAGTGGAAGGATGGATGAAAGAAAAGGTAAATAGCTGGATGTATGGGTGGAAGGGTAGCTGGATGGGTAAAAGGGTGGATGGGTGAGTGAAAGGATGGATGAGTGAAAAGGTGGATGATGAGTGAGTGAGTGGGTGGATGGATGAGTGAAATAATGGATGGATTGAAGAATTGATAAGTGCAAGGGTGAATGGATGGACGGATGAGTAAAAGGGTGGATGTAAGGATGGATGAGTGAGTGAAAGGGAGGGTAGATCGACAAAAGGATGAATAGATGAGTGAAGGAGTGAAAGGATAGATGGATGAGAGAAAGGATGGATGAGTGATAGGGTCAATCGATGGATTCATGAGTGGATGAGTAGATGGATGGGTGGGTGGATGGAACGAAGGATGGCTAAGTGAAAGGATGGCTGGATGGGTGAAAGGGTAAATGGCTGGATGGATGAGTGAATGGATGGATGGGTGGAAGAGTGGATGAATGAGTGTACAGATGGATAGGATGAAAGGATGGATGGATGAGTGAAAGGATGGATGAAGGGATGGATGAGTGAAATGATAGATGGAAGGATACATGATGGATAGGTTTGCAAATGGTTGAATATGTTTGGATATGGCTGGGCCTACTTATATACTATTGCGCAGCCTCCTCTGATGTGTCTGTAAAACTTACCTATTGTCCTGAAGTTTTGTCCTGAATTTTGACCTCCTGTCCTGAATTTGTGTCCTGAATTTTGACCCTTTGTCCTGAATTTTTGCACTCACCGTCCTGAATTTGCACCAATGCCAGTTGGTCACTCTACTTAAAATATCTGCATACCCAAACAAGCTAGTTAATCAGATTGTTGTGGCAGCGAGCTAGTCAGCGGAGACAGCTTGAATGGTTAGGTAATTATCTGCCCCCTTTTTTCAGTATTTAACAATCAAGGATGAAAGCCTGGCAAATTGGAAAGGGTCAATTATAAAACTACTTTTCAAGAAAGGGTTATGCTATGAGCCAGGCAATCATCACCTAATTTCCTTATTGGATAATAATAAGTTTGCAAAACCAGTTCTGCAATGCCTGTTATATTGGATTTAAGAATATAACATGATTTCTTCCTGACGAAGAGGCTTCAGGGGTGTCCATAGTATTATCGATCAAGCCTTTGTTCCGTGGTCTACCACATGGATTTCAAGAAGAAAATCTGATGCTGCTTAGCTGAGTTCAAGGCGGCCTTTGACAGAGTTAGTCATGCTATGAATCAGACTTTAAAAAATCCTACCGAACTTTTGAACATGTTACAACTATTCCACTCTCAGAACTGGATACAAGTGGAAGAATGTGTTAATGAGTGGTTATTCAATAGAATTGATGTTTTATTGGTGCCAACCCTGTTTTGTACCTACTTGTCTATTTTTCCTAGAGTTATGGATGCAAGAAGCTTATTCTCTTCAAAACATCGGTAACAACACATTTTCTTGCCTTTTATACACCGAAGAAGTTGTTCTGTTGCCTTTACAGGGGTTAGTGTCCAGCATAAACTGATTCTCTCAGCAATTATTGCTTAGTACTCATATTAGTAATTAAAATGAGCAAAACTAAGGTTATTTCAGCAAAAAATCAAGTGTGAACCCAAATCCCACTTGGTTCATTTTGGCGTAATATTTGAGAATTTATATAGTTGCAAGTATTTAAGCATTACATTCAACTCAAGATTAAGTGGGGGAACCACCTTTACAACGCAACTTTTACAACGCTATGCTATTACAACGCATTTTTTACAACGCAAAAACTTTTACAACGCATGCTTTTACAACGCATGCTATTATATGGTAAGTACTTTTACAACGCATATACCTTTACAACGCATTATTTGAAAATGCCTTTACAACGCATGCATTTACAACGCATGCATTTACAACGCAAGATGTTATATGGTAAGTACTTTTACAACGCATATACTATTACAACGCATTTTTTAATGTTGGTTTTTTAATTAAAATAAATATATATCGTAAAATTATTTTTTAATAAAAAAATTGTAATAGAAAAAAAGTGAGTAGTTTTTCAAAATATTAATACTTGAGTATTTTGTCTAGTAGAAATGTTTTGTTGGATAGTTAAATTAATACTTGAGTATTTTAATATTAATACTTGAGTATTTTGTCTAGTAGGAATGTTTTGTTGGATAGTTAAATTAATACTTGAGTATTTTAATATTAATTCTTGAAACTTAATACTTGAGTATTTTGTCTACTAGAAATGTTTTGTTGGATAGTTAAATTAATACTTGAGTATTTTTCAAAATAGAATGAGTTTTTTAATATTTAATTTTATACATATTACAGTGAATAGTGAGTATTTTTAAAGTTAAATAAATAATTGAGAATTATTCTAAATTGAAAGAGTATTTAATATTTTATTTAAAATAAATAAGAGTGAGTAACTACATTTTAATACTTGAGTATTTTTAAAATATTAAAGTGTATTTCTTAAATTAATTTAGTTCATTGGTTTTTTCAAAATAAGAAACAGCATATTTTAAATTTAATTTATTTAAAGTTTGTGAGTACTTTTTAAAAATATTAATACTACAGTATCTATCAAAAATTTAAGTAATCAGATATGTAAATACTAGAGTATTTATAAGTTCCAAAAATAGAGAACATTTTTTTAAAAAAAAGGAAGAGTACTTTTGGATTATTTATTATAAAAATTAGATAAATTTATTAAAAAAAATTAAAAATATAATAATAGTTGAAATATTAAAAGAGTAAGAAAAAATGCATTTTAAAAACAATAATAGTTTAAAAAAAAAAAAAGAAAATAATTACTTACTTTTTTTAAAAAATTCCCACGCTTTTCCATTGAAGTCTATGAGCGTCTTTGTCCTTTATTTATTTTGGCAGCATCAGAATATACAACCCGCAGAACAAGAAAAGAAGGATCAGAAAGTGAAGAAAGAGAAAGTTTTGAAGGGAAAAGACAATAGAGTCGAGGTAAGGAACATATTTAGTAAATTAACATTTAATTAGTTACAATTTTGAAGTTTAAATAACTATTTAAAAAATAATGACAGCAAACAATTTTTGTTTTCACATTTTTTATTTATAGAAAAATCATGAAAAAATAAACCATATTTTTAATGAATTTTGCAATGTAAGTAACATTTTTAAAACAAAATATAAATATTTTATTAACATTTATAAACATTTATTTACAGAATAGTTAAAAAAAGTAGTCCGCTATAAATTTAGATGCACGCGATGACGTAATGACGTGAGCGTCGACGTAATACGCCATTTTGCAGAGCATCGGAGGAGGAAGCAGCAGGAAGCTGATCTGCGGCCAGGTAGGAAATATTTTCATTTGTAATTGTAGAATAAACCTTTAAAAGGGATACATATATAGTGAGGAAAGAATAAGGGGAGGTTGCGGGAAAACTAATTGATTACTTAATTGTTTTTAAACATGTCCACATTAATGTCATTAATGTATGCCTATGTCGGGTCGCTAAAAGTTATTTATGTAGTTTAAAAAAGTATGTAACTGTTAAAAAATTAAAAGTTACTGTTCAGAAAGTTGATTTGTTTATTTAGGAAGTAAAAAAAATAATGTCGATCTTCATTTCTAAGTGCAAAAAAGTTGCGTACTTTCAAATTTTGAAAAATAACGATTGTTATAAAAATGATGATTAAGCTGCAAAGTGCATTTCGGAATATGGTTTGAATTGTAGAATTTACATATGTTTGAGTTTTGGTGATTTGTTTTGACGGTAATTAAATTGAAATTTTTCGGTAATTTAATTAATGGAGTTCCGATGTCGAACAATAGTTCAAATACTATGGGACAGTAAATTTGTAGACATTGGTAGTTTTTGCTTGAAATGAAGATTTGTTTTAAAAAAAAAGAACCCGACTTGTTTGTTTGAAAAAATTTTTAGAAAATACCTTGGTATGCCAATTGTAAATTGAAAATTAGTAACATTTAAAGCAAAGCAGGAAAGTAAGTAATTACATTATTTCAAAAAGAAAGAATGTTAGAAAGATTTTCCAGGTAGTCTATAGCCACACACAACGAAAATTGTTGTAGAATTGCCAATAGTCTCTCAGACATTTCCCTTGTTTTGACTGTTACTCGTGGGTTTAGACTACCTGCGAGTGTTTGTGCTATTCTCATTTCTTGGAAACTTTGCTCCTTCTTCAAAGTTTCCAAAAATGAGTAGAAGTTAGGATGTGGTTTACCAATTGTATGGTTGAAGGAGTTATGCCATCCCTCAATGGCATTGTTTGTTTTTGCTTCTCCCTCTAAACAACTCGTGTAGCAGTTCCACCACTCCACATGGAATCGTGGCTTCCTCCTGCGACCCGATCTGCTTAGGTGTCCAATCCATGTGTCCTCAAAATAATTTAGAATGGGTGCCAATTTTTCTTCGTTACTCGTATAATAAACAGATTCTATAATTGCAGTGTAGTACTCGTCCACACTATCGGGAGGAACAAAACAAAGTGCAGTTCATTTTTTTAGTTCAAATTGTAGTTTGCTATCCCGAGAATATTCTGCAACTAGGGATGTTTTCTGTAATTTACGCCAAAATGCCTGCGAAAAATGGAAAAAACATCCCTGAATTTGGGTATCCGTGTACGTTTTAGTGATCACATTGATCATGCTCAATTCAAAATCAATAATTATTTTTCGAGGACTTGAAGATGTTTTACTTTTAATCACTGATAAAAGTTCAGTGTATGTTGCAGAAGTCTTATCAGGTAGCAAACTATAAACTAAGGGAATTACACTATTGTTAATTTTAGCATGTATAGTGTAAATTTGAGTGAAAGGATGGGGTGTACTTTTAAACGTCCCATCCATCATCCAAATTTCACTACTTTCTAACTTAGCAAGGTTACGTGGGGTACTAAAAATTAGAATACGTTTCTGAGGGTTTTCGTTGTCATGCAGAAGGAAAGGTTCATCAGAAAAAGAAATAGAAAGATCATGAGGAATTCTAATGTCAGAGAAAGTATGTGGTGTAGATAATTGAATGTTACTTGCCTGCTTTTGTCTCTGAATAATTCTTCTCAAATTAGGTATTATAGGCATGTTACTAGCAACATGACTGGGGACATGCTGTGCAACCTCTCTTAAAATTGATCCTGTAGAATCATTGGAGGTGCTTGCAATAGCTTTCATCTCGTTTATTGTTTCTCTAATTTCTACATCCATTGCAGAGGCAGAGTGGTTATGTTCTGTGGTTTTCACAACCAAATTATCAACAGTAACCGCTCTGCCACTGCAATGGGTAGTGTAGTATTGCACACACCTCCAATGATTTCTAGTTAAACTTATTCTTTCCTTACTATATATGTATCCACCATGGTTTAATAAATTTTTGCCCTTCCTGGATTTAATAAAGTTGGCAGCTCCCAGGCTAGACATTATCTGAAAAGAGGAGAAAACACAAAAAAATTAGCCTGAATAAATTTATGAATTACCTAAAACATAACATTTACACCATCCAACACATTCCCTACTGATGCACCTTCCTGGAGTTAGAATAGTAAATTGCACCCCTACACCATCCAACACTTTCCCTACTGCTGCACCTTCCTGGAGTTAGAATAGTAAATTGAACCCCAACACCATCAAACACATTCCCTACTGATGCACCTTCCTGGAGTTAGAATAGTAAATTGCACCCCTACACCATCCAACACTTTCCCTACTGCTGCACCTTCCTGGAGTTAGAATAGTAAATTGTTACCCCTACACCATCCGACACTTTCCCTACTGATGCACCTTCCTGGAGTTTGAATAGTAAATTGCACCCCAACACCATCCAACACATTCCCTACTGCTGCACCTTCCTGGAGTTAGAATAGTAAATTGCACCCCTACACCATCCAACACATTCCCTACTGATGCACCTTCCTGGAGGTAGAATAGTAAATTGCACCCCTACACCATCCAACACTTTCCCTACTGCTGCACCTTCCTGGAGTTAGAATAGTAAATTGCACCCCAACACCATCCAACACATTCCCTACTGCTGCACCTTCCTGGAGTTAGAATAGTAAATTGCACCCAACACCATCCAACACATTCCCTACTGATGCACCTTCCTGGAGTTAGAATAGTAAATTGCACCCCTACACCATTCAACACTTTCCCTACTGCTGCACCTTCCTGGAGTTAGAATAGTAAATTGCACCCCAACACCATCCAACACATTCCCTACTGCTGCACCTTCCTGGAGTTAGAATAGTAAATTGCACCCCTACACCATCCAACACATTCCCTACTGATGCACCTTCCTGGAGTTAGAATAGTAAATTGAACCCCAACACCATCAAACACATTCCCTACTGATGCACCTTCCTGGAGTTAGAATAGTAAATTGCACCCCTACACCATCCAACACTTTCCCTACTGCTGCACCTTCCTGGAGTTAGAATAGTAAATTGTTACCCCTACACCATCCGACACTTTCCCTACTGATGCACCTTCCTGGAGTTAGAATAGTAAATTGCACCCCAACACCATCCAACACATTCCCTACTGCTGCACCTTCCTGGAGTTAGAATAGTAAATTGCACCCCTACACCATCCAACACATTCCCTACTGATGCACCTTCCTGGAGTTAGAATAGTAAATTGCACCCCTACACCATCCAACACTTTCCCTACTGCTGCACCTTCCTGGAGTTAGAATAGTAAATTGCACCCCAACACCATCCAACACTTTCCCTACTGCTGCACCTTCCTGGAGTTAGAATAGTAAATTGCACCCCTACACCATCCAACACATTCCCTACTGATGCACCTTCCTGGAGTTAGAATAGTAAATTGCACCCCAACACCATCCAACACATTCCCTACTGATGCACCTTCCTGGAGTTAGAATAGTAAATTGCACCCCTACACCATCCAACACTTTCCCTACTGCTGCACCTTCCTGGAGTTAGAATAGTAAATTGTTACCCCTACACCATCCAACACATTCCCTACTGCTGCACCTTCCTGGAGTTAGAATAGTAAATTGCACCCCAACACCATCCAACACATTCCCTACTGATGCACCTTCCTGGAGTTAGAATAGTAAATTGCACCCCTACACCATCCAACACTTTCCCTACTGCTGCACCTTACCGGAGTTAGAATAGTAAATTGTTACCCCTACACCATCCGACACTTTCCCTACTGCTGCACCTTCCTGGAGTTAGAATAGTAATTGTTACCCCTACAGCATGGTACATTTTTAAAACCGCTTCACCTTAGAATGTTGGATAAAATTACCTTTTTCTTTCGAAGTTGCTTTTCTTGCTGACTCTTCTTAAGTGGGAATGGCGTGTAGGCTGGAGTAGACACTTATGAGGTGATTGGATTTCGAATGGAAAAATAAATGTCTGGAAAAGTGAAAAAAGAAAAGAATGAGAAAACTGAACGATGTTGAGAAATGCGATTTTACAATAATTTTTTAAAAATTGTATATTTGTTATAAGTTACAGTAGATAACACTTTCCATAATGCTACACCATCCTTTACTCATGAAATAAAATTCTGAATTCTGCAAATGTAACCATAATTAAATTGGTTTTTTTTTCAACATTAGCAATGAGATAGCTAGTCTAATATATTGAAGGTTAAGAAACCATCATGAAAATCAATACCTTGTTTTGTAGAACTTGCTTTTCTGGATGAGGCTTCTGAAGATGATTTGGTCTGTTGGTTCAAGATTTAACGTGTGTGGTGGAAAGAATCTTTCTGTAAGGAATCAAATTGTTGTCTTTTGAAAAAAAAGAGGATAAAAAAAAATTTAACGTTGGTTTGAAATGTAAAATCTGAGTATATTTAAATTAATAATGACATACAATATAACTAATACTACATGACACTGTACTAACCAATGCACCTTCCTGTAGTTGAAATAGAGATATGTACCCCTACACTATAAAAAAAAATCCCTAATGTTGCACCTTCCTGGAGTAGAAATAGTATATTGTTACTCTAAACTATCCATTATTTTTCTAATTTGGTACGTTAGAGGAGTAATAATTGCAAAAGGAAGGATTAAAAATTGTATAGTAAAAATAGTACTGAAAAGGTAACATACCTTTTACTGTTATTGTTTGTTTTCGTGCCTTCAAGGTAATGCTTGCAGCAGGATAAAGTTTTTTTTTGGTACAGATGTACTCTGGGAAAAAAAAAAGTTGAATAAATTAATGTTCCTTAGCCAACGTTGGTTGGAAAAAAAAATACAATTTATAAACAATTTGATATATGACAAAGGAGTATGAGTAACAATTGGTGAAAGAAAACATATTACACATTTAATGCATTTTTCAAAAAAAAAAAAACGTTAATCCGATACTATCACTAAATTACTATAATGCAGAACATTCTAGGACTTTGAATAGAAATAGTTGCCCTAGTAATATGAATCGCTTTTCCAGATGTAGTACCCAACTGAAGTCTTATTAGTAATTGTTACTCCTGCATCATGGTATTTTTTCGTTTATGATGTAGTGAGATTGAGGTTTACAAAAAACACACCATTGCCATACATCACTTTAGGTAATTTTTAAAAATATATTTTACAAGTAAAACCATTACAAATAAATTACATTTACCTTCACAATTTTATATGTCAGTCGTTAACGTGGTGGTGATGCTCAATTAGGTACACCAATTGTTGAATCTCAATATATTCCGAGTTTCTGTTTTTGGAAAATAAAATACTTGTTTTAAGTTGGTGTATATTTTTAGTGATAATAAATTAGAAACAGTACATTTTAAAAGTTATTATTAAGAATTTTATTTAAATTTTTTTTGGGTTAAGAAAATATATTTTCCTCAAAACCAACGTTTAAAAATATTATAATGACTTACTAGTAGTTGCTCTATTGTAATGCTTTTACGAATGAATTCCGTGCTCTCTCTGAGGAGGTCGCAGTGGAGGTGACAGAGGGTCAGCTTTTCACGTCTGGTCTCTCTGCTAGTTGATAATCAACTGAGTGCAAAATGGTGTCTTCCTTGTATTTATAAGTTTTACTCTGTGTCACTATTAATTTTTTTAAAAACTGCGTTCGTTGTGTTTTTTTAAATGCTTTGTTTTACTGTGGAAAATGATAATTTAAAAATGCTTTTTAAAAAATATTGTTTTGATTCATTTGCTCCGTTTTGGCATCCATTTTGGAACATGTCTTTTGGTATTGTTTACATAGAAACTGTGGTAGGACAAGTTTTACAAGTGAGATGGTTAAAATGGCGCCTATGTGTATGTGTCTTATGTTTTACTTTGTTTACTTACTTTCCGATCTAATCATGATAAAAATGTCTATGTACTGTTATTTAAATTTTTGTTATTTTTGTAAAACTGTGAAATGTGTGAAAACTGAATTTTATGGGGGATTTTGAGTATTAATTTTAATACTCGAGTATTAATTTTTATACTCGAGTATTAATTTGGTAATGCGTTTCAGTCGATTTACGTACAGTTTTTCTCCACGTTTTAATACACTTCCCCACCCTAAAACCCCTAATTTCCCTGCATCCCGTGCCAGATTTTATTGAACTTTTAATTTAAAAAAAAAAAAAATCGCGTTGTAATGGTATGCGTTGTAATAGATTTCGTTGTAACAGCACTTTTCAGTATTTTAATAGGTTTTGCGTTGTAAGAGTATTCGTTGTAAAGTAATGCGTTGTAGTAGTACTTGCGTTGTAAAAAATGCGTTGTAAAGGTATGCGTTGTAATAGCATGCGTTGTAACGTCATACATCCGATTAAGTGGGATGACCATTTGAAAGCAGTGGCCTTCCAAATCATTTCTACCATGTACGGGTGTTTTAAAAATTGATTAAATTGTTGGAGGGTATTCATGGAGCTCCGGATTACAGCCGATAAGGCAAAGAGAGTATCAATTATCCCGTACATCTTTGAATTCTTAGCCTTGGATGAGAGGACAAAATGAGATTCCGAATACTCTGCAACTTAAAAAAAATCATTTTGATTTCCCTCAGTGTTCAATGATTCAAGCCACTTGTTTACCAAGCTGGGCACACTCTTAACCCAAAAACGGGCTTAATGATTTCATATTTAACTGATTAAGGGGAATCCAGGAAAACTACTTGCTCCAAAATGCTGCTTTTGGGCGATTGAAATAATGTTCACCTTTTTAAAGTGTGGCTAAACGATCTTGAACCCTTATACTCTGCCAGTAGCATGTTCAATGGAAAATGTAAAGAGTGTCTATGTAAAGTTGGGGAATAGCATAGTAAGGATCTCGATATGAAATGTCTACTAAATGTTAAATATTTATTTTTAATATTATATTAAAATGTAAGTTTAAACAGATAACTAAAATACAAAATAAAAATAGATCAACATTTATTTTTAAAAAAACGTATGCAGTCAGTGAGGAAAAGAGATTAATTATATGTTGTGGTTGTGCAACCTCACCGTGTAATACACTATACTAACCCTTCCTTTTGTTAAACCCTGTAGCTCAACCCTAGGTAGCTGTGGCTCTGAGCAGTTAGGCTCACAGCAAGGGACAAGTGTAAGGTATTTAATCAGCACCACACAATTGAAGAAGAAATACACAGAACACTCAAGAAACGCAACACCACATTATAAATGTAAAAGAAATGTAAATCCAGTATTTGTAAAGTGTGAACAGCTACCCGAAGGCATCCCGAAGCCAGGGGCCGTCGGGAACATTAAGCAAGCTATTGCACAGAGTCACATGATGCTGGGCTGGCCTGCCGCCTGTGATCGAACCGTGAGCCCCAGATTCCAGCCTCAGTCGCCCTGGCCGCAGTGCCACACCTCTACCCCCAAATGTAGACTGCTTCTGTTTATGTATTTTTAGACACCAAAATGAAAAAGGTCCAGTGGATGGTTCCAGAGATACAGAATTTACAAAATAGAGTAAATCAACACTTTTTACTTAACCACAAAGAAGCATTGGTAAATTCAACTAATTTGACGGTTGGAAACTTTTTCAAGGAAAACTTGCCTGAGAATCAATGCCCTTACTTTGAGTTAATATAGGCGACCACCTTCAGCAGGGATTCAGTCAGGGTGATGAGCAAGGTCCTCAGAAACAGTTACCTCAAGCTCAAGGATTCTGTGGATGTAATGGTGTTAATAGGGGTCTTTCTGTGGCTTCTCCTTGGTCCACAGGCTAGTTGAGGTGGTCCTGGACACAGGGGTCAATGAGCCTCGAAGTCCTCTTTTGCCCGTCAGAAGTCCAGTCACCACCAGACTACCAGTCGCCCAGTATCGCAGTCACAGAGGAGTCCTTCCTGAAATTGTCTGGGCAGCCAAGCTGCACTTAGATAACTTTATCAGGTTCAGCAGACTCAAGGGCAACTTTGAGCGTTGGGTCCGGGCCCTTGGTTCTGCACAGTGGCGAGGAGTGGCGGCTAGAAGATTTGAGCTGCCAGCTCGCCCCAGCAAATCTCTGCAGCTGTTGTGGCCCTGTGCTGTGAGCAGGAGGTCAGTGAACTGCCCCTTGGAGTCTCTTGCTTCTGCTAGGCTTGAGAAATTACTTTTCCATGAGCAGTACACAGCAGACATAGCCCCTTCCGCTTTTCTAGCTACCAGGTTTAGCAGGTGCAGTCCACGTTGCTGCAGCCTTTTTTCCCAAGGTACTTGGTGCAGCAGGTCAGTCCTTGATGGGGTGCCTTTTAAAGTCATCAAGATCTGGGTTCTGGGTGACAAGGGTACCCTTCTTATGCCCAGCAAATGCCTTCAAGGTGGATGCAGTCACTAGCTAATAGACTACTAAGTTCCCTCCCTCCTGATGACCACTTTTCTGTGAAGTGTGGCATCTGATTGTCCCAGAATTCACCCTTCTGCCCACTCTCAAGAGGGCAGACCCCCTCTGTCAGCAAGTAGAACTCCATAGCCCAACCCAGAGGTGTGGCTACCAAGAGGGGTGCATGCCCCTGGAAAACTGGGTTTGCCCCTGGCTTCCTTTTCCCTGTCCCTAGTGCCAGCCTGTCTATCTTAACAATAGATCATCCACTCTCCGAAGTGTTGGCCATTTGCCCATCAAAGTCGGCTTCTCCTTTGAAGCTCGCCTTTTAAGTTAACACCCAGGTGACCTCCTGTGACAGGGAGGTAACCTCTCTCCTATGCAGACTTCCATTGTATCCTTTCCTGGGAGTCATTTGCACATCTCTTCAGTAGGGCAGAAAGCTGTCTTGGAGACAGATCCTATGTGCAACCATTAAGGGCACAGGAGACTTTGGGAAACAAAGTGGTACCTTTGTAAAAAAGGCACACTACAACAAGGTACATTGATTTTGACTTGAGTTTCAAATCTGGCTTAATGTAAAGAATTGTTTGATACCTTGGATTATCAATTTTCGTTGCACTATTCAGGAGGTAGCACAGCTGAGGGGTCAGCGTGTAACCCTACACCCACCAATGGGGTGATCAAGCCGCTCCACAGTAAAAACAACAGTTTCGAATTTCAGAACAGGTGGAACACATGTTCTGCTCCTAAATATGCTGCACCCTGCCTTACGGCTCACTACACCTGCTATAGGGGTGACTTACACACATTAAGGAGGGAGGTTTGGGTTTTGCTGTTCGTGTAAAAGGCAAAGTCGGACTAGCAGTTTAAATCTGTACTACCAGTCTGCAGTGGTGGACTGGGAGACATGGTTTACCTATGTCACACTCAAGTTGGCACAACCAGGGCTACAGTCCCTGGGGAGACCCTCTAACGTAGAGGCCCTAGGTGCTCTGGATACCATTTCCTGGGAACTTACTACTAAGTAAACTTATGCCAATGTGGTATAAGCCAGTTCAACATATACGTTTTAAGATCATGGCACTGGCACTGAGGTCTGGTTAGCAGACCCGAGTGCACTCTCAGAGTCGAAAAACCAGCAGCATCAATCCAAAAACTTGGGGGAGACTATAAAAAAACAGAAGCATTCCTTATACAGTCTATAACAAATATTCACCACAGTTGCTCTATACAAGAAATACAAAAGCTCTAAAACCATCTTTTTTTTGGACTTATTAAACATTGGAGTACAATGTGCAGTTTACACATTTCAAAGTGTGGGCGCTAGCAACCCCTAAATTAAAACATTCCAAAATGTACCTCAATATCTGACCCACAGATTGATGAATTAGAAAAAGTGTTAAACCGCAGTTTCATGAGGGAATGTGTTCCTGAGATCAGGCACTGAGAACCAAATACACCATTATAGCACTAAACTCTCTTGGGGTAGTGAGGAACAGATGTCCAAGGCCTACTCATGCAACATGGTATCAGCTAGTACTCCAGTCTTCAGGCATGCAACAAGCAACACCCAATAAATCATTGTCAAGTCAGTGTTTTTACTTATAAACTACTATTCTCAATAATACGCATTAATTCACAAATAGATACATGACGGCAGGTGCAAATACCTAATTGACAACCTCCTAACTGTTCACACTGCAAGTGAGCCCTGACACTACACCCACAATACCCCCCATGTATATTAGAAACAATATAAGTAAGCGTAGCTATCAAAAAGCAGGTCTAATGGCTTTTTTAGGAAATCACCACATTAATAAAATGAGAAATATGTCATAATAAGCTAATGCAACACCATAAAAATCATGGTAGCATCTTACAATTACACTCATTAGAGCACGTTATGGCTCACTGTTATCTATGTGACTGTTAATAGATAAAGCATTTCAATGTTCAACAAACTGTGTGCATTAGTCTTTCTTTTACTTTTAATCAAGCTGCAAAACCACCTTAGGACCCACCCACAGGCAACCCCACACTCCAGAACCTTATGGCCAATGGCCAAAGTCCAAGAGTGCTTACAATGAAAGAGAACCTCACCCAGGGCCAATAATACCAACCCCTGGTAGAATTAGGCTGGTGTTCAATTATCTTAATAAGGGCTCCTCGTGGTTTAGAGGGGGGCACCGCTGCTCCAGGTTTGCCTCACTGCACTTCAAGGGTAGCGCCACAGTGCCCCTGCCCTCTTGTGTGTCAAATATGCAATGAGGGTACCCTTGCCCCTAAGATGGGGCACCCAAGATGGACTGTGATAGATCCCAAACCCACATGACCCCAGTTGACACTTCCATGGATCAGCCTGGGAGCCAGCATTCTCTCTCCCACCCGCAGTCAGAAAGGGCAGTTTTCTGCAGGGCTGCGCCTCCCTGCCCTCCCAGGCATAAGACGTGGGAGGCGTCGTAGCCAGATGATTCCGGGGCTCTGGCCTCATGAGAAGCAAATATCCCAGGAGAGCTGCGGTACCCCTTCTGCTAGCCTAGTCCTCAGAGAGATGGGGGCTCGAAGACAATTTTCTCTGTACATGAGCACGGTAACACTCAATGCTCTCCTTTCAGCTTCCAATGTAATGGGGGTCCCTAAGAGCATTGGGGATCAACATTAGAGTGACTATGCTGACATGCCGCCCCCCCCAACCATTCTCTTGTGCTTGGGGACCCCGGGACATTCAATGGAGCATATGTGTGGGCAGGATGCCCCCCATGCATCTGACTCTAATTGGTCCCCCCAGATGACCAAGATTATTTCTGTTTTGTTTGGTTCTGTAGGGCTGATTTAGGTGATGTTGGTATTCTTTTGCTCCTGATCGCCAGCTCTAGCCAACAAGAATGTTTATTTTCAGCATCCTGGCCTCTAACAATTTGCAAACCATGGGGAGCTTGACTTTTACTGTGCTCCCTCCTTGTGGGTGCCTAGTGTATCACCTGGATCCGAGGTATTCCTCATCAGCAAGCCCAAGGCACCAAGGCAGAGTGACCTTCTGGCCTGCACACTGCAGGACCCATGGCCTCCTTTGGCCACTTGCAGATCACCTAGGCCAGCAGAAGCCAGGGTCTCCCTCCTCCTGGATGGGAGCACCCTAAGGTCACCTCAGTAGGTCCATCCATCTACTGTCCCAGAGAGGGTGTGGGGGGGGGGGGCAGCACCACTGGCTTTAGGTAAACAAATCCTAGTTCTTGGGTGACACCTGTATTCAGAAGTTCCTGAAATCATCTTTGAAGTAGGGGTCAGGTGTCTTCTCTCTTCAAGCTGGTCATTACTTCCACAAGGTCCAGACTGTTCTCTGAAGTCTCTTCCTTCTGCAGGGGTTTTAAATAGGAGATGGGAAGACTGTATCAAAGCTATGTAGCTGATTAGAGGTCTGCATGCATAGTGCACAGAATATTGTAGCTGTACTAGTATTGGTGAGTCTATGGTTTCGAGAATGGTAGTCTGTATTTTAGGGTGTGAGGAGGTGCTTCAGATGATCATGTAGGCACCTCTGCTCAATCCTAAGGTGATATATCATCACTCCATCTTTGCCCCAACCCTGCGTCACAGCATTTTGGGAATTTCCAAGATGGTGCTGTCAAGTGTACTGTTGAAAGTCCTTCTCTGAGAACCTAAACCCTGCCACTAATTGGCACCTTCCCTCCGAAACTTCACAGGGCAGCCCCTCCTCTGATTGGCTCCAGGGCTACGTCTACTGGCCTTTGTTTCTTTGGTTTGAGTCTTCCAAGGGCAGCTGCAGTGTGAACAATAATTATCACAGGCAGATTCCATCCCCATCCTTTTCTTTGGTAGAAAGACGCCTAAGCACTTGGCAGATTAATTTATTGTGTGGGAAATGCTTTGATTATCCAGCTTTCCTGCAAAGTATTCAACTTGTTCTAGCAGGCTGATTCAAAGAGCTGATTCTTATTAGGAGAGAAATCAGATAAAAATAATAAATCTTGAATAGCCAGATGGAGTGCAGATATGTGAAAATTAATGTCATATCTGCTTTTGGTATCCTGAAATACCATAATGTTGGTGCTTCAACTGAGTCTCTAGGCCGAAGTCTGGCAAAACTGTAGTTTTGTGCAGAGTTTAACAATAGTGTACATAACAACGACTCACATATGCTTTTCAGTTATCACAACAAATGTACATACTTACACTATTATTGCCCACTCACATTATAAGGTCTTCCCTGAAGGACCACTTCTGCAACAAGCTACCTGTGCACAGATACCAGGCCGAACTAGACATCAGTCGTACACGTGCAGCCCACACATGTGCTCTTACGTGTGTGCACACATGTTTACATGCAATCATAACACTGCTGCTCAGCAGCTGACCTTATCTTAACCCCTTCGACGCTTATGACGGAACGGTTCCGTCATGCACGTCGGTTGGGCTGTGCTTATGACGGAACCGTTCCGTCATGGCCCCGCCCGCGCTCAGAACCTTCAGCACTGCGCGGAAATCCGCGCAGCGCTGAAGGGGTTAAAAAGGCAAACACTAGTGGTTAGTATTTTCAATCCATTATAACAGAGCTTAGAGTGAGTGAGATCCAGGTAGTGAGACTCACTCCAGGTAGAAGTCCATAAACCAGGCAGTCTGAAAAGCAAACAATCCAGGGGGGTTAAACAGCAGAATTTATTTCTCGATAAGTACCAATTAAACAATATTTTTGCCTACTTTATTTTTGAGACTTTGTTTTTGCTATTTGCATACCACTTGCCTGTGTATAGTGTCTACAGCTTTCAGACTTGAAGGTAAGTATATCCAAAACATTTTTATTTAGAAACTCAAATGACACATAGTCAGAATCTTTATATAGTAGAGAATTATATGAGTTTAGTAAGAAACATGCTAGATTTAGTTCTGTTTTATGATTCCATGAAAAAACCGTTTCCTTAAGCCTGTGATCAATTTAAGTAGTGCCCTTCACTTCTATGTTAAACATCTGATTAATTATTTAATTGCTCAGGAAAGCACAGTCAATAGTATCATTTTTGTTTCCCAGGATGCTTGTAGGGCTACCCACCCAGTTCCAATGAGAACTGCCATTTAATTAAACCAAATGCATAATGAAGGCCTGATCCAATAAATTGCAACCTCTTTTGCCAGAACAGCAGTTGGAGAGAGAAGGTGCGGGTGCCCCCAGACCTCCTCCAATGTTGCAAGATTACTACTGTCATAAGCTTCTGTGGTGCTTCGGGCATTGAAGTCACCAATTAAGCACAATATTTGTGAGTGGCATTGAGCACTTAGTGGTGTTCAAGGCAGAGGACACTAGCTTGAATGCTGATGCTGGCTGATTGTTGCATTGCTATATTTATTGATCTCTGGACCCCAATAGTATTTTTGGCCATGAGGAGGGCATTTTCGTAGAATCTGAAAATTATTAATATACCATACTGAAAGTGCTCTTGATTCGTGACATTTTGTTTATAGCCCACAGTATTGGTGATTCATAACCTTTAGCTCAGTATTAAACTATGGATTGTTATGAGTTTTAGTGCAAGATTTACATGTCACAGTAAGCCGGGTCATGGTCATGGATGGCCTCATTGTGGGTGTAGAGAGCTCAAAGTCGGTGTTACAGAATAGATTCTGGTTAAACAAGGCCTCTGCAAGAGTGAGAACTGGCCCTCGTTCATCAAAGTTCTTTTAAGGATAAGGAAATTGATCATCGTGGTTGTGGTACACCCTATGGTTGGCTCAATGAAAATTAAGTGAAAAAGGGGTCAGACCGGATGTGATGCTACACAGGGAATGTCATCAAAAGTATGAACTTTCACGTGTGTGGGTTTGTGAATTTAATTGGAAAAACTATTATTAGCGTAGCCCGAAGTTAAAATTTTGGAAGAGGGTCGCTCCTAGCCAGATCTTACTGTCCACTAAAATAAGAATGGAGGAAAGGTGGACAGCTGTAGAAGAAAGCAGATAAAGAAAACTGGTAATAGAGTGCTTGTTACAACTTGGTGCGTGGTAAGAAAGGCAGCACCCAACAGAGCTTTTCTATAGTGACATGTAACTCCCATACATTCCCACCTTTGTGAGAAAGGAGGAAGAGAGTACCGAAGTGCACAGAGAAGATTTAAAGGAGATGCCAACCACTCCTCCCAGCCCAGTTCATCTTTCCTGATTCAGCCAGGTCCCAGTTATAAATAGTGCATTGAAATGCTCAGATGATCAGTGGTCACTGGTTTCAGTGTAGGGCTTCACCGCTATTCAGGAGTTTACTTGGAAGAAGACACAGAGTTGATTTGTTTCACTGTCACCCTTAGAGGTGGCAAACGTATGCATGAAGTGAAAGCAATTAGACTAGCTTTGAAGGGGTATTAGGAAGAGTAGATTCAATATAGTGTGTGGATTGAACATTTATAGTCTATCTTGAGACTAGGGGCGGGATGCAATAACTAAAAAATTGCAGAAGGAAATAGGCCGGCGCAGTGGTATGCATCAGCTAATGTTTTGATGCCCCTAGCTGCCCTTAGTGGTGCAACTGGCACTGTGGTCCTGTCCTGGTTATCAGACCGAAGCCAGTTAGAAAAGAGGAGGCATTTTCTCCAAGTGAGGCTGTGGCAAGAGCATGCCAGAGCATAAGCAGTCATTGGTGGGGGTCGAAGGAGGCTTCAGTGAGCCTGCGAGGTGAAGGCCTCATCCTAGGTGAATGTCCAGGAGGGAAATAAAGAGCTCTTTCCTCTTCCGCAACCTGCTTTCAAAATCAACTAATCGATTCGGCCAACTGGATGGTCATCAACCAGCATTAATCAGATTTACTATTCCCATCAGACTGGCAGGTTTATCCAGTCATCATCAGACTTGGTGGACTGACTCTGTGGAAATTTCCCTCCCTCTGAGGCAACACACAACATGATACTGTGATATAACAGGGAAATCTGTCTCAAAAGTTTATGAAACTGGATGTTGCAACGGTGCACATAGCGAAAGTTAAGAAGAGTGGTGTTGTTTTACTATACAGCAGCAGAGACCGAGCTACGAAAGAAAGGTGTGTAGCACAGCATTAGTATTTTAAGGATTTTTGTGGTTCAGGAACAAAATATTTTAGGGCCCCAAGTTTGTAACACATTTACATTTATTACCCATTTTTAGCTAATTTTAACATTTGAGAAGCCAAACAACATTGAATTATGCCTTAAACATTCAGAAACGGAGACACACTAAAACAGCTTGAACAAGCATCGATGAAAGCATACATTTTTAGGTCTCGCCTGGCGTTAGCAGCGCGCATGCGCTACCCTCGCCATGCAGGGCTTCTAGGAATCAATACGATTCCAGAAGTCGTGTCTCTGCTCCGCCTGCAATTGTCATTCGTGCGCGTCGTTAGGCGTCACAAATTATGCAAAACACAGTATGATGATTGCACCGGAGGCATTTTAATCCCTCCTGGTTGCCACCCTGTCTGCATTTTGCCCCGCCCACCGGGTTTCGATCTTTTACTTGCGGCGGGAGACAGTGTCTCTTAATTAGCAGCTAAGCACTTTTTTCGTATTACCGCATTTGCCTTTAACAATGGCTGACACGCCTTTCATTTCTCTGGGAGGGCTTGTTTTTTTTGCTGGCATTGTGCGTCCATTTTTTTAAAGCAGTACGGCACACACTTCAGGAATGACGGCCTGATTGGGAGAACTCTTCGTTTAAATGCAATGGTGTAGTTTTGCTGGCATTGTGCGTCCATTATTTTTAAAAGCAGCAAGGCCATCGGAGAGGTGCTGCTGGATGTAGGGATTAACCCCGCGTGTGATTGCAGCGTGCTGTTTCTCGTGAAGACCCTAACAACTAAAAGGCAGTGAGTGTCTTATCTCCGGGTGAGGTAAGCAGAAGGAGGCACAACGTGCAGCAACTTTGATACATGGATGCATTGTGCGTCTGTGTGCACTGCGGTTGTGGTGTAGATATATGCAAGCACTAATTATGCGGAAGTGAAGGGGATTAGCACCGGTCTTTCACCATTATAAATGGGCCACCCCTTCCCTACCACTTTTACTGTTTTACTGTTGGTTTTTGCTGATAGAAACCTGAAAAGCCGGGTTACGACTCACACTGCTTGTGTGTGAGCCTGACCAAGTACAACAGGCTGGCACAACAGGCTGGCATTGTGTGCTCATTTTTTGTAAAGCAGCACGGCGCGCGCTTCAGCAATGATGGCTTGATTGGGAGAACTGTTTGCTTAAATGCACTGCTTTTTTCTGCTTGTGTTTTTTTTTTTTTTTTTGGCGGCCTTATGGGTCCATTTTTTTTAAAAACAGCACGGCCTGCGCTTCAGCAACAACAGCCGTCGGAGATGTGCTGCTGGCTGTGGGCATTAATCAATTTATTGGCTAAATAATGTTTTTTTAAATGTGCCTTCTATGCAACTCGCCACTTCTATGTGGCCTTGTAACATTAAGGGTCACACAGTTCTTCCTAACAGTTATCTTCAGGGCTTTAAGTGGTCCGCCTTCCAGCACTGGCAGTTCTTTAAAACAGATGCCAAAACGGGTCACTATCGGGCTCTCTATTTTTACCCTCGGGGTGCAAAAATGCAACTTGACTCTACAGTTGTAAAACCCATCACTGCTTTTAACGTAACTTCAAATAGACTAGTTTTTCAGTTTTATGTAGCGCAAACTTGGAGTGATGTACATGAGCACCAGGTCATATTCATTTTTGCATCACAGAATATTGAGCCAACGTCAGGCTCAGATCCTACTTGATCAGTTTGAAAGTCAGCAGCTCTAGCCTTAGCCACAACATTGGCCAAACGAACTGAAGCATTTTCAGTGTTATATTAATAGTTGTTGATTATTTATCTTAGGCAACTTACAACCATTGACAAAGCCAATAGTCCTGGCTTGGTTAATTTTATCACCATCATGTTAGGCCTCTGCTATTTCTTAATTTATCATATGCTTTAATCGTATTATTCCTTTGTGAATGCGTAATTTTAATGTACTGTAGCTATTTATTTTCCGGTGTTTGCACCATTAGTGTGCCGCATGTATATTCACTCAGTTCTTTGTACTGTCTGATGTCCACTGCGAAGAGTCTCTCCTATGTATTTTCTGGATCATGTGGCCTCCCCTTTATCTGCGCTGTACAGTCTGGCTCACAAGATTTCTCACTAATCGATGACATACTGCAGGGGCTATTCAATTTCCATTCAGTTCCAGATAATTGTACTTGCAGAAGAGGTCTTCAGCACTTCGAATTTAGTGCTGGTTGTGCTGTGCTCTCTCAGCCCCTTGAGCACGGTGGTGGCAACTTTCACACCCTTATTTGGCTCCTGTTTACTCACCACACGGGCCTCGTGCCGTCCCACCTTCCCCCTATTAACCACATGTGCAGTCTGCTGCCCCCTTCACAGCAGACAAAAACACATGCACATCTAGCTCTGTGCATCAGCAAGGCTTCCGCAAGATGGGGGACATTTTAACATCAGGCAAACATCATACTATTCATGCCCATCCTGGGTCCTCTTTCTCCTAATCTCCGTTTAGTGTTCACCTACATCGCCACATAGGTGGTCAGTTGCTTTGGCCTCTGGACGTCCTCCTCTATTCGATGTTCTATTGCTTCTGCCTGTTGTCGCTAACTCAGGATAAGCTTGTTATTGCATTCCCACATCGTAGAAAGTGTCCTGGCAGAGGAGTACATTTTGGTTCATAGTTGGTCTGCATGCAGGTACTTACACGCCACACAATTCAACCTACACATTCCCATTCCACACCACATATTTTGACAGCAAACCACATAATTCAATTCAATACAATTACACAAGACACCACATATATCCAATCCACACCACATATTTCCACATCATGCCAAAAAATTCAATAGCACACCACCTAAAGTCTACTACATACCACTTCACAACACAAAATATCATGTCACATAATTACACTCCATAACACACAATCCCACTCCACATAATTCCAGTACACTTAATACCCCATACTATCCACATTATTACACTGCACACCATGCCACATCATTCCACTACACAAATCCATGCCACACCACACAATTACACCACACACAATTACACAACTAACAATTCCAATCCAAATCACAAAATTCCACTCCACACAACATGCATCCAATCCAAAAGACATGGATAAAAGACATTGTAATTTACAACACCAATGGCTCCAACTTTCACAAATGCGAGACCTATTGCATTAAAAATGCAATAGGTCTCGCCATTGATTAAGTTAAAGCCATTTGCTCTGTTAATGGTATTGTATAGCAAAGCAAATGGCTGTAACTTAATGAAAGGCGAGACCTATTGCATTTTTAATGCTTGTTATGCTTAAATCTAATTTTTCTTTGTCTTGCAACACTTATGTGTATGTGGAATTCAATGCCTAGTTGGTATTGATAAGAAATACACAGCTAGGGTGATTTTGCGGCTGTGTAATAAACTAGTTCACAATATTAAAATTAGACATGAACACATAGCTTCAGGTGTAGGTTTAATTGTTAGATATTTGTATTTATAAATAAAAACCCCTTCGCAACTGTCATTCTTACTGCACCAGTGAAAATCAAAGCTCTCCTCTGAGTATCGTCACCATTATAGCCGATGAAATCTGATAATTTACCCCTTAACTCTTTTATCATGCCCTGACACTCAACTCCTCTTTCTGTAGTCCTCACTCCCCTCTTCGACCAGCGCGTGAGTCGATGCTTTGATCTGTCAGTAGGGGCACACATTCAGAGGTATGAAAGGCTGGTGGTCAGCGCTGAGTGTTGATGCCACGTGGAGAGAGGCTTCAGGATGCGCTACGCGACACGCCAGAGGACAGTCACGGAAACTAGATGTCCCATGAAGTCATAGGACTTGCAAGAATTGTGAGTGGCATCAGCCATTTTGTAGCCAAATTAGGAAAGTAAAGAGAGAGGGGTGAAATATAAGAGGGAAGAATAATTAAGGAGAGAGACGTAAGACAGAACATTCGCTTTTAATTTGTTTGTCACCAATTGGCTGAAAGTATGAGGGTTAAGAGTGTACATCACCAGTTTCCAAATTGAAAAAAATCAGATTTTTACGTACACCTTTATGGCAAGACTTATGACTTCCCCGATCACTTTACAATAGGGACCTACCACACGTGCGGGCCTCGGACTATTGGTCCTTGAAACTAATTGGCCCTTAATTATTGCAATTTTTTAGTTGCTAATCTATTCAGAAAACTGGGTGATCCCTAGTTAAAATTCTGTTGTAGGTTAGAATCTGCTTGAGGAGTCAAGCCTGGCAAAGATTTGAGACTCACCTGTCTAGCATTCTCGGTGTATCAAAGAAGCAATATAGCTACAGAACAGGGGATAAGCCAGTGGAGAAAATACCAGTAAATTTCACTGGCTAGGTGAGTGATTTTCACTGCTCTATCCCTGCTTTGTTTGCTAGTACACCCCCCATTTACAATGTGAAGAGTCTGAGATAAGCCTAAATCGGTCTTACCTGGCTTGCGTTCAAGTTCAAAGAGAGGGTGGCCTGGTAGTTAAGGCTGAACTGTTCTTATTGGAGGAGGAACAAAGCGGATTTCCATATGGCTGGGTGTAATCTGAGATGGCATTGTCTTGTAATAGAACGATGGGTTGAAATCCTAACCTGAGATATCGTCATTGGTAAGACTATTTGCAACCATTCCTACCATCACCTTTTGTGTGTTTGATGTAATGCCCTAAGTGGCTACGGTATGCACAACCATGTGTCCCGTGCTCACTGTGCCACGCTCCACCCAACTGAAGAGGCACAAATAGGCCAAAGCCGTTCTTGGGTTGCTTGTGTTTCAGTCCAGAAAGGGCCTGGCTTGGCAGTTCAGCCTGGACTGTTTCCATTATAGCAGCACATGGACTGATTTGCATATGGCTGGATTGAATCTGAGGTGGCATGGTGACCAAAAAACACCAAGGGTTGGAATGTTGCCTTGAGCGATTGCCAGTGGTTAGACTGTTTGAGAGCATTCCTCCCATCACCTTTTGTGTGCTTAGTTAAGAATGCTATTCAATCACCGATATAAAATATATTTGCAGAAATGGGGTTGTTACTTTGTAAAAGCGTCAGATACCTCCTCCACGTGAACTGGAAATTTAGAAAGGGTTTGTCTTACCAGTCACTTCCTTTTTACACAACACCAGAATGGCCATTGGAGTAAATTCTTCTTTTTACACCACCTCCCATTGCCAAGTAACAATTGTCATAAAGTTCATATTAAAGCTGAACAAAAGACACTGATGGGTGAAAATGAAGAGTGGAAGAGTACATCTGTCTTGAAAACGTTCCTTTTTAAACATTAGGCTTGTTTATTTCTCCTCAGTCTGCCAGTGAAGGGGCATTTCTTATCTTTCAGTAAACTTTGTGCATTGCTACAAGGTAGGAGACCACGAATCATCTGAAGAGTACAAGGATTCCTGCTCAGTACTTGACTCTTCACATTCACGGGATCTCACTCAAGGGCCTCAATTAATCTGGCCAGATCAGTGTTTAATTTGAGGCGGTGGTTTGCAGTGCTCGGTACCAGCACATAATGTTCAACCCTGGCACTAATGGCAGTCCTCCACATGGTGGCACTGTCTGTGTAACTTTGAGAAGAGCACCACAGTAGAGTTTAATAATTCAAGATACATTACAAATGAATAATACCTGTCGCCTAAACCAATGTTATAGCTTTGGGTGGCCTGAAATTGTCTGAATTGTCACACTTGTAGGCATGCCATGGTAGTACTTGTGATGGTACTGTCATTGGCACCGCTGCCAGAGGCAATGAGTAGTGAAAACTGTGGTGGCCTCCTGAGAAGGGCCCTGACACTTTCTTTTTAACAATAAAAGCACTGGGCAAGACTACTTTCAGGCCTGTGCTTTCCTTTGGCCATGTTAGGGTTTTATTGTGAAGTGTCTCATAGAGGTCAGTGGATGTTGTCTTTCACGTGTGAGATTGCTCCTTTACATTTCACCATCTTCCTTACACCTATCAACCACTGAACCTGCACATTCAGCTGGAGTTTACGTCATGGTGTTGGGATAATCTATGGCTGTGTGCTCTGGGTAGGGTTTCCCCCTCCAGATTGCCTGATCATGTTTTTGGTGGTGTTATTTGTATGTTTTCTTTAGATTGGATGAAGAGCTTATACTGACGATGCTTTTTTGAAGTGATTGTGTAAATGCTGCTGAAGTAGTGTAGCTTGTTACCATTCTTTTTGTGAGTTGGGTAGCAGCACTTTTTGTTATATGGATTGCAGGATATTCAGCTGCACTATTTCTTGCTGTTGAGTTTGAACCAGAGACAGCAACTCCTCAAGAGTTAGCTCATGTAATATAGCATCACTGTATTTCTGCCTCTTCTCTCCATAGAATCCACTAGGGCCTTTGCAATGTTCCCAAACTTGGGTCTGGAGACTCTGTTGTGTTCTCAGACACAGTAAGAAATCGCTGGACACAGCAGGTAAAATGTTATAGTTTAATAGTGGGTAAAAAGGAGCCACCACTCCTCTCACTACCGGTAGGAGGCTCCAACTGACAAAAATGGAACACCTCTCACAACAGTAATAAGAGAATGCATGAGGGTTCTGGATAGAATGTTAATAAACACTTACAAGTACAACATTACCTATTTTTTCATAGAAAGAACAAAAAAAGAAAAAAGAAAAAAGAAAAGAAAACATAAGAGAAATAAAATAAAATAATAAAGATACAGAACATGTAAAAAAAGGTTTACCGAAGCTTCCAAGGCACCTGTCTAACACGACTAGACCTCCTTGGCACATCAAAAGACACAGCAGAATCCACTGGCGTAACGAAACTGGAGGGGGCCTCCCTGCAATGCAGGTGGAGGACCCCTTCCGGGCTTAACAGGAGCACTGCAGCCAGAGTGCTGTCCTGAGGGGGCCCCTTGGAGCTTGGGGGCCCCCCCGCACTGCGGGGGCTGCGGGGGCCTGTGTTATGCCCCTGGCAGAATCGCAATTAGAAAAGGAAGGTACATCAACATTACTCCTAGTACAGCTTGAAGATTTGGAATCTCTAATGGAAACAAGATGAACTTTGACAACTTTTGCAGCATTCCACCAATGCCCTCCTTTAACCATGACTGCACCACCACACACTTTCTCAATACACACAGGATCACCAAAAGTCGCACCACCCTTTTTAACAAGATTGGTGTTTTTGATGAGAACCATGTCACTAGGGTGCAAGTCAACAGACCTCACAGACTTTTTTAGATTATACCTGTCGGACATCTTCTTTTGCGCAGCTCCATCCCTGGACTCCAAAGCAGCATAATCCACCCAGCAAGACACTTTGTTGTGAACGGTTCTTAAGAGCCAAGCTGGGTATAAGGCAGAAGTAGGTATTCTACCTCTGAGAGACACAAAGGGTGCCACCTTGGTGAGAGAATGTGGCGTTGTGCGGTAAAACCACAACATGGATCTGACAGCACTTTCCACATCATATCCATTCTGTTTTGCCCATTTAATGCATTTCACAATGACCTTGTTCATCCTCTCAACTAAACCATTGGTTTGAGGATGCCCAACCGAGCTTCTTAAATGCTTGCCAGATTTGCTCAAATAGTCACACATTTCCGCTTTCACGAACTGCACACCATTGTCTGATACAAGCGCTTCTGGGAAACCTTCCCTCATAAAAATCTCTTTGGGGAAAAGGATCGCAGTTCTTGCTGTAGGAGCGGCACAAAATCGGATGTCAGGCCACTTGCTATGAAAGTCCATCAAGACGAACGCAAAACGTAAATTGTGAGGAAGGAAATTAAAGGGACCCACCAAGTCTATCCCCACCTTAAGCCATGGCTTTTCTGGGAAAGAAATGGGCTGTAAAGGAGGAGTGACAACTATCAAACCTTTCTCAGCACCACTACAGACAACACATTCTTTTACTCTTTGATCAATGTCATTGTCCATAGAAGGCCACCAATAGTGCAGTCTAACACGTCTTTTGGTCATGGTAACTCCTAAATGTCCATCATGTGCACAATCAACCAACTTGTCACGAATATCAAAAGGCGGAATACACCTACCATCCCTCATGATGACACCATCCTCAATAGACAATTCATCGGCCACTTTCCAGAACGGTTGAATTTCTGGAGACACACATCTCTCCCTAGGCCAACCTTTCACAATAAATTCTTTGACTCTTACAAGAACAGAGTCTTCGCACAGCGCTTTAGTCCATTCGCTCTCACTACAAGCCTTATTTTCTACCGCATCAACAAAGGCAATAAAACAGTCCTCCTTGTCTTCTTCAACATCAATATTTTCATCCCCACTTACTGGAAGTCTGGACAGAAGATCAGCTCTGACATTCTCCTTGCCAGGAATATGATTAACCACTAAATCATACTGTAGAAGCTTAGTGGTAAGCCGTGCAATACGAGACGTGGCATACTTGACACGTTCACCACCCAAAATGTGGCTTATGATCAGTTTGAATGAAAAACTTTCTTCTTCAAATGTAAGTTCTGAATTTCTCACTTGCCCAACAACACGCCAAAAGCTCCTTTTCAATCACAGAGTAATTCAACTCAGGATGTCAAAGTACTCTGGATGCGTAACTGATGGTAACTTCACTTTCCCCTGAAAATTGAGTCACAACAGCTCCTAAACCATAGTTGCTGGCATCAACAGTTATAGTACAAGGAACAGCTGGATCATAAGCACTAAGGGTCTTCGCACTGATTATCTCTGACTTAACCAGGTCAAAAGTCTCTTGACAGCTGACATCCCACACAAATGTGACATTAGTCCTTAACATATTAGACAGAACCTGCATTTTACTGGCACGGTCGGGTATGAAATGTGAATAGAATTCACAAAGCCCCAAAACGGAGCGCAACTCATCCTTATTTTTGGGACAAGGACAATCAACTACAGCTTTTACCAAACCTGGCCACGGGCTGACACCTTTAGCAGAAACTAGATGTCCTAAGAATTCTATTTCTCTCTTCCAGAACTCATATTTATTTTTCTTAAGAACAATCCCTTTTTTCTAAAAAAATTCGAAGAACTTTCCTCAAGACTATATCATGTTCATCTAAAAATTTAGAAAAAATAAGCACATCATCCTGAAAAATGACGACACCCTTAACGTCTTGAAGTACATTTTGCATAACGTGTTGGAACACAGAAGCCGCAGAGCCCAGACCAAAGGGCATCCTACAGAATTAGAAGGACCCAAAAGGGGAGTTGGGCGCAGCATAGTGACGAGGCTCATCATCCAGCAAGACTTGGGGGTAAGCTGAAGCAAGATCTATCTTGGAAAACCACTCCGCATCCCTCAGTACTTCCAACAAGTCTCCAATTTTAGGAAAGGGGTGTGAATTGACCCAAATCTCTTTATTGAGACTTCTGAGATCGATGCATAAACGAATTTCGCCATTACGTTTTCGTGCGACAACCAAAGGACTTAACCACAAGCTAGATTCCAATGGTTCAATAACCCCAGAATTTTCTAATTTGATCAATTCCATCTTAAGATCTTCCCTAAGGCTAAGAGGAACAGACCTGACTTTGTGCTTCACAGGTAAGGCATCTCTTTTTACTTTTATCTTGTGCTTGAAGCCCCCAATATTCCCAAGAGAGTCAGAAAACACCTTGGGAAACTCTTGTTCCTAACTCAAAGAATCAGAACTATCTGGATTGTCTTTGATAACTAGGACCTGTTCACTTGTACCAGGTCTTAACACTATCCTAAAAAGTCCTTGATGGTACCAACCCAGAATGTTTAAACCACGAACACCCACATTAATTTTATCCTGTATTTTTCACCCCGTGAATTCCAAGACATCCTCAATGAAGCCTTCTAAATCGATCTTGGGTCCTTCATAGGAGAAGGGTGCTCTGTCAGGTGGAAAAAGAGACCTATCCCCCCCAAGATTTCTTGAACAAATCATATGTAATCATCGTAATGCGGGCACCAGAATCTACAAGCAACTTCAAGCACACACCACCCACCAATACATCAGCATAGGGATCAACACAGTCAGACGGATCACCAGAAACAACCCCATCATCCGTGACTGCAACAATCATGTCCTGGAAAGTTTGTGCCAAATCATTTTCAGATACCGTTCCGTCTTGTGCCACACTATTAACTTTTTCTTGTTTGTTAACAAAAGATTGACACACTTTAGCCAGATGACCTAATTTGCCACACTTAGGACACATAGCATTAATACCAGGACAAAATGTTTTGTCTTTGGTATGTGGAGCATATCAACATCTAAAACAAATATTAGTTCTTTAAAAAAACAATTCATTAGATATGTCTTTACGTACAGAGTTGGTAGAGGTACTTGAAGAGGCTATAGCATTCACACTGTCTTTAGGACAACACTTAGCTCTTTGATCGATATTTGTGCTAGTTCAACACGCTTGGCAACTTTTATAACGTCATCCAGGCTAGGATTACCCATGGTAAGTAATTTTTGTTGGATCTGCTTATCCCAACAATGTGCAATAAATTGATCTCTAACGAGCTGGTCACGATATTCACCAAAACCACGTCCAGCACAAAGTTTTCGTAGAGCGCTCAAATAAGAATCAACATTCTCCCTTTGAAGTTGTGCACTTTTAAAAAATATGTGCCTTAAAACAACTAAACTGGGTTGCACATCAAACTTGATAACCAACTTTTTAACTGCTTCTTGGTAATCGTCGATGACTTCACCCTCCCCCAAAACAATTTCTGGCAAATGCTTGAAAACTTCTAGATAGAATGATAACAACCACTTACAAGTACAACAGACTTGTTTGTAAAAAATAACTTTATGTGGAAATGTTTAGGCAAGGTGAACAAAGAGTGTACTGAGAACACACCTAAAGAGAAAAATGACAGTTAAAACTCTGAGCCAGATTGTCTGAAGACCCAATAATAAGGCCCATGCATTCAATGGTAGTGTTTATACAACGTTGAGGCCACTCATTTACAATATGGAAGGCCTAGACTGATTTGCATATGGCTGGGTTCAAACTGGAATGGCATGGTGAGCAAAAAAACTATGGATTTAGGCCCAGACCTCTGTACTGGGGTGAATGTATGACATTGTTCTGCATTCTGTCCATCAACTGTTGTTTTTGCATTTGTCAGCCCGAGTGGGACGGGTATGCTCAGACGTGAGTCCCGTGCTCTCCATGCCACTGGAATCAAGCTATCCTGGCTGAAGAGGGGTGAAACCCCGATACCGGTCCTAGGATGCTTGTTTCCAGTCCAGGGAGGACCTGGCTTGGCAGTTCGGGCTGGACTGTTCCCATGAGGCACAGGGTCAAGACTGATTTGCATATGGCTGGGTTCAAACTGGAATGGCATGGTGAGCAAAAAACGATGGATTTAGGCCCTGATCTCTGTACTGGGGTGAATGTATGACATTGTTCTGCATTCTGTCCATCAACTGTTGTTTCTGCATAGGCCTAAAATGATGCCATGGGTGTGTATGGCCCAGCAGTAATAAGGCAGTGAGCAATGTTAAGGGACCTAAGAAAAGAGCATATACTGTCTGTTCCCTGTGCGTGTGTTTATAGATTTATAAAGTTTTATATAGCACAAACATGACACGTAAGGGTATCAGAGCGCTTTACAGATTATCGGAAGGAAGAAACAGGAAAGTAAACAACAACATAATCAAGAGAGGAACAGACTGTGTAAGCTCCCAAATTGAGGCGAGTTCTCTCCATAGGACCAAGCCGACATGACACTAGACATTATCCAACGTTCGAATAATAATAATCAGAGTGAATTCACTGTGTATACCCCAGGCACTGACCAGTACCCACAGAACGTTGTCACAAGCCATGGCCAGGGCACAACTTCGGCATCGGTACTGTATATAAGGCATCGCCAAAGGCTACACTCTACCTCCTGTGCCAACAGAATAAATCTACATGCCCTTACTGGAAGTCAGGTAAAATCTATGCCCCAAAGCCAGGAGGGTTCACGGGGCATGGACACACGCAGTGCGCTGTGCAGTCCCATGTGGATACTGCTTGTACAATTAATGCACACAACCAAGGCCCTGTGGGTACTGGGGACAAGGGTATTGTGTCCAGGGGCGTAGCTTCCATTTGTACAGGATGTGCAGTGGTACCAGGGCCCAGTGTTATGAGGGTGATACTGAATCCTGATTATTGATGTATTTTATCATTTAAACAGCAGCCGGGGGCCCATATCCTTCCTTGCTCTAAGGCCCATGACAAACTAGCTAAGCTACTAATTGTGACATAGCCCATCCTATGAGAGATGAGGACAATGGGCAAAGTATTTAAGTACAAAAGTGAGGAAATTGACCGAAAAAAAGCTTTGTTAAAGGGACGTTATGGCTCAGTACTAAGACCACAAAAACTAGAGTACGTTATAAAACCTTAGAAATTCTCTGCAATAAAATTAAATAATGTTATGGTTAATATCCAACACCTAAAAAAAGAAATTTGCCAGTTACAGTAAGCAATGCAACCGCATCTCCCCAATACACTTCTCATAACTTTACACGACATGATAGATAACATCACAATGGTCAGCACTGATTAAATTGCTGGTAACATCACATATGATATCTCAAATATTCACTGTATTGTCACAGAAGTTCAAAGTTATTGTTTTTTTCTTTCTTACCGCTAAGCTTTTTCCTGACTATTTTATCAAGCATGCGTAGGCCTTACCATATCAGTGTAATTCTAGGCTGCAGTGATATACTTAATTTATGTATCATTGTGTTTCATATTGTATCATTTTGCCACATGCAGACCAACTTTCTTGAAAACTTATAAAAAAAAAATTGGAAACAGAAAGACTTGTCAAGAAGCTGGTCAACGAAGTTTTCATGTATGTACATTTATTTTGGGAATAATTAAGTTGAATGTTGCAAAGTATAAATTGACACCAGAATTTTTTTTAATCTTTATGGAGTTGCTGACAGAGCCTTTAGCTAGTTCGCATCTCTTTCAACCATAATGCAAACACAGCACACATTATTTTCAAGGTACCACCTTTGGCTGATGCTGTCTCTGCTGTTTGTTGGTGCTAGGGAGAGCCCGGTGTTTTACGCTTTCGAAACTTAGTATTTAAGATTTATAATTTGTTCTTTCTTTTAACACTTTCACATTGTGGCTCCAATTTGTCTTTACTTATTCTCTTAGCTTGAAAGTATGACTGCTTTTTTCTTACTACTAAGTGACTTGGTTCTACTGCTGACTGTTCCCCTTCAGACTAGACTTTATAAAATATGAAACCCTTCCAGCATGTGTTCATTCTCTGCTCCTAGAGACAGATTTACTCGAGGCTAGAGAGTAGAAATGCTCCTCAGAGCCACCTTTTCAAGCCAGATTCCCCGGTTCTCGGACATTTCTCTGCTAGTTTCCCTCCTTCACTTTCTGTTGAATAGTTTATTTTATTTTGGATATGCATTTTTATTTTTATTTCATTATTGTTGGTCTGGTTTTTCTGTTTCAATGGAATCTCTGTCTTACTTTTATAACCTTTTCGCTACATTTCGGGGTGCAGTGCCGCGGCCTCATTAACGACGTATATAAGGACTTAAATAAATGAATTGGTGGGAACTGTGACATTCAGCTTTACTTACTCAATGTGCTGCAGAGCGAGGTGTCATCAGACTATCTGTGATGTAAGGGCATTGGAATGGAAACAGCTATTGAGTGTTATGGATCTCTTTGCTGTGGACTGCTCAGGATGGTGACGTGAAAGCAGTTTCTAAGGTAGTCAAAAAAGCAGAGTCGCTCATTAATGTTCTGTCCACATAGCTGTCTCCATGTGCTTGACGAAAATTCAGTCCCATAAGCTATATCTGTAACTTCACTGTTCGGTTTTTTAAGCCAACACCAATGTTACATGCATAGATTTCATGTTCCGAAAAAAATATCTATAAAATGGGGTCAATTGTTCCACAATTGTGGAATTGGGCAAATACATTGCGTTTTCTATGTTTATCATATACCTAGGTTCCTACCATACAACAAAAGCATCTACAAATATGTGTTTGTAGCCAACAACCCTTTGCATGCTGGGATTTGGAGCCCATACTTGGAAAGCTAAGTATGAACATACATGTTCCAGAATGCAACGCGCTGTTCACTAAAGAAACATAGGACTGTCTGAATGTGTAGCCATGGCAATACTATACTCATCTTTTTATTACTTGAATTCCCCCCTTATCCCGTCCACCTTGCCTATACTCCCTCCGGTCCATTCCGTCTCTTCCCAGGTTCTCTTCTCATTTATGTTAAGATCCCAGCTCTAGTTACTCTCTTCCTCAACGAGAGCCCCTTCTCTCGCTTCAGCCCCCGCTGCCATACGTGTTTCCTCCTCTGCGCTCTCTGTGCAGTTTGGGTGCCTCCTCTGTGAAACACTGACTCAGTGTTAGGAGGAGTCCACGCCGGGCCAGAACTGGCAAAACGAGATGTTGATGCTGGGCATGTGCTTCCATCAAAGCCTCCTTTCAGTGGCTGGTTTTTGTTTCTTACGCAACTGCACGCATTTCTAGGTCCATCAGTCACAGCTCTCTCCAGAAACCTCTCTCCTCACACACTGCCAGAGGCGCACGTGCACATGTGCACAAGGCAGTTTGGGGACTCATAATCGAGAATGGGCGGAGTCATGGTGGGCGGGGTCATTTGGAGCGCGGTTGATACGTGTGTGTGTGTCTCATCTGAGGAGACAGGTTTGTATACCCATAAAATATTCGAGGGGGGCAATGGGTGTGTTGCGCAGCAGTTACTTGTAGTGTACTTTACGGATCATAGGTCAGTGCATTAGCTTTTGTTGCAGAGATCCTTGTGTCAAAAGTTACAATCTTGGTAAAATAGCTTAGTGAATTTTGCACCAATAGCAAACAGCTACATGAAATCTAAAAGGAAGAAGTTTGAATCCTTGCAGGTTTTAACTCAGTTTTTCGTTATTGTAGGTTGATAAAATGAAATGGGTTCAGGAACAATCAGTTTGCATTGTATACTATAAAAAGTGAATATGGAAGCAATCAAACACAAAAAGAGACACACTTGACAAGCCCGTAGAGCACAATGACTTACTTGTCTTACATGTATTCAAACGTGAGCCAGAGAACTCTTTCAAAGCTTTGCCTTAAGTGGAGGAGTCTGGAGTTGAGTGCAAGGTGCCTCCTGTTGGGAATGTGCACTTAGTGAAGCATTTACAGGTGGACAGCTACAGAAAGGAAAACAAGTGCCCTTAAGGCTCTCTGCAGGCTGCTGCTCTGCACTGTGATGTGCGCTTTAACCGATGGCAGGGCCCTGATGTCCACGAAGGGATCTAAGACACATTAGAGATTTTCCCCCCAGCCCCCATTGTCCTTGTAGCTTTCATCACAAGTGATAGTGAGGTGTATTCACCTTGCCAGACAGAAAAAACCCAGAAATGCTAGTAACTATTGCCCCTCCTCTTTCGGCTGCAGCCTATATAGGCAAAATGTACCCAGCATTCCTCCTGTTCTTTTTTTTTGTCTCGCCAATAGATAAGATGAGAAGATTACTCCAGCTCAGCTAGAGTTGCCGTATGGTTCATGGGGTTGGCCTCCATTTCAACAGGGTGGAAATGATGGCTGTTTCTCTGAACGTCTCCCTGCCTGCGGGGTTCAGAGGGAGATGCGTATTAGATGTTCTCCTAGGAAGTTTCCTGTCTCTTTGGGGAACAACAGGTAACCAGCACTGCTGCGTCTGGGACGTGGTTGCACTTCCTGGTTGCTGTCAGCGCCTGCGCGGGCATTGAGGCATGGTCACTGGCGTTAGCTGGTCTCTCTTTCACTCGGCATCAGGAAGTGAAACAGTTTCGAAAGTCCGATGTAGTGTCGTGTGAGTTAGCAATTACGGAACACTTTTGGCTCTTGATGGACTCCGTAGAACTGTGGTGTGTTAGAGCGTAGTAAAGTGAACACATTTTTAGAATGTTGAGTTCACGGGCCCACACAGACGCATAAAGATGTGTTACACCAATCTCCTTGTGTGGCATAGTGATTAGCAGGTACGCAGGCTGGGGTGGACGCTACAACTGGAGACGAGGATGTAATAAGTAACCCGAAGATCGTCAGTGCTCTCCCAGAGAGTTTTCCATGGTCCAGCAAACTGCTTGTGCGTGCTACGTGCGCATCGGTCATAGTGCAGAATTGACGTTTGGCATATGTAGAGTCAAAGCGCAACTCCAGCCAGTGTGAAGCATTTGAAGATAACAAAAGCTTAATTGAGATGTCTAGACATAGTTGGCCAAGAACCTGCTGGTAAGTCCGTAAAGACAGGTACAGAGAGACTACACAACCTAAAGCTATACATCATATGAAGTGATAGTGTTAAAGGTGGATACAACCAGGTTTTGAAAGAGCCGCAAATTGCAAGATAACTCTGCGATAAAAAGCTATGCGAGGCAGAGGTCAACCAGGTGTCAGGCAGTACAAAGAGATGTCTCAAAGAAAAGTAATTCAAATACAATAAATAGTCACCTGCTTACCAGAACTGACTAAAGAGAGTCATTATGCTACAGCGCGGAGTGTCCCCAGAGGAAGTGCTCGGGGCTGTGCTTACAAAGCTGTCCATACATGATAAAGCACACCACCAAAGCTGCTGGGTGGAGGCTGAGAATAACTTCAAAGGTCTCCAGAAAAGTGAAGGACTCCATTGGAGACCAAGAGGGGGGTCAATGTTCCACACGCTGCCCAAGATGACCCAGAGGCCAGTGAGGCACAGGTCCTTAAAGAAGGCATGGATGAAGCGGGTCCTAGTGGACAGCAGACTGTGTCAGAGAGAACTCCACTCTCAGTGTCAGCCAATCTCATTAATGGTTACAATGTTGCCACCGCCTTCTTGAAACCACCATCACCATTCAATACCACCAAAAATAAAAATATTGGGGACAGATGGACTTTTTGGATAGAGACATTTGATGATTTAATTGATGCAATAGAAGGAGCAGATAACGAGAAGATTATCAAATACCTTAAAAATCTTGCTGGTGAAAGTGTAAAAGAAGTTATAAAGACAATGCAGTGAGCTGACGAAATTACATACTGTCAAATGAAAGCAGTCTTGAATCTCAAATTCAATCCAATGCCAAATGTAGATTATGAAAGGTACATTTTCAGTCCAGAACGACAGAAAGTTGTTGAAACCATCGACAAATTTGTTGAGAGACTGGATATGGTCATCAAACACTATAAGTTCAATGAATTTAATGACGAGGAAGCTATACATCTCAGAGTTATTGACGGATGCCTGTCAGATTCATTCAGACAACGAATGCTGAGAGAAAAGTTTATTGTGTAGGAGGTTCTCATGGCTGCCAGAGATGAAGAGCATGTTGCTCGACAAGCTGCTGACCTGGAGGCCAGAGGTGCCCATTGAGTCAGTCATGAACATGAAAAGTAAGCAAGAGTACAAGATAGAAAGACACATAGCGGTGTCTTCACAGAAAAAGAAGTTGTGCTTCAGGTGTTGACTTTCGTTTCCACATGAAGGTAAATGTCTTGCCATTGGATACATCTGCAAAGGCTGTAAGAAGGAGAATCATTTTGTAACGTTTTACAAAGCAAAGGAAAATAAGACAAAATGGCAAACATTCCAGAAGCTAAAATCAAGATTTTCTCAGTGCACTCACTGTGTTTGATGGTTTCAACTTTACAGTTTAATTCATGATGTGCTGCAACATCTGTTGCACTGTGTCTGGCAGTGCCCTTACGAATCCAAAAAGTGTGGGTCAGGGTTTAGAAGATACTGCGAATATGGAATCTTTTCGCATCTGAGAATACAAGATGCTAGAATTGTAAAGAAATTACAGAAGAAAGAAAAATAAGAATAAAACTTTTTCGTTGAGCAAATATTCAAACTTATGTGGATATTATTGATATACTATGAGAAGAAACTGCATGTTTCAAGGTAAAGGTGCACACATCTAAGGGAAAGGAGCTCCTGACCTACACTTTTTGAAACATTCCAGAAGCGACATTTGGCGCAAGCCCACAAGGCCAAGCAACCACACCAGTTGAGGCAAGTTGACACCAAACGAAGTCGATCATCATCTAAATCATTGTCAAACAGTATCAATGTCAAGTGAAAGTGAAAAAGATGGTTGTGCAATGTCAATGTTTATTTCAGAAAAATGTGCGCATGTTGCACTGTCCGCATGTGAAGAAAAATACTGGTCAAAGAAAAGTCGAAATAAAAAAGCACCAAAGTCATTCAAACATTGTCCGAAGATTACACTAAAAGTAAACAGTTGCTCAGTGCCTTTTATTTAGGCCTGGGCTCAGTTAGTACAAGCACCCATTCATGTACTTCATGGTATGGCATCAAGTGCCTGTTTATTCAGCTTCAGCACAGCTACTGATATGGGACTGATATCAGTGAACTATCACATGAATGTTCATCACAAAATAGTAAGTCAGTTCCCTTTGTTGTTTCATGGGTTAGGAAAACTCAAGACTATGAAAGTAGAAACCGCCCAACCAGAGGCGGAAGCTCGACAGCGGAGCCCGAAACCAGAGTCCCGGTCCATTCCACCCAGTCCCGACCACAATGGACCCAGCTCTACACGTCTTCCCGGTGCTGTACCTGATACACTACCAGCAACTCATGCACCGTCGCGGACGACGCTGCAGGTACGCAAACACACAACTCCGCACACAACCACAGCACATTACCCATGTGCAGATATAGGGTTCCTGTACACACCAGACACCCTGGTGGGGACAGGAACACATCCACAAGTGTACCCACACATGTCCTACCTGTCACCAAATCACCCCTCCGCATCCAGGTCACCCATCTACCGTGATCTTGAAGTAATGTCCCGGTCACCGCAGCGGTGAAGACAAGGGAAAACATGCGCACAATGCAGGCGGCAGGGTCAGTGCCAGGCATGGGCAGTCCACAAAGATCACAGGGCCACACCTCCACCCTCCACACACTAGCCCCCCCAACGGGACATGCTTTGTGCCCCGCCTGTGCCCCCATGCACAATAACCAGCCAGGTGAACCCACACCCTGCACCACACACCAAACAACTAGGGAGACAGCCTCAGCAGGTGTGGCTGCAGAGGAACACACAGCACAGAAGCACAGGGCCAGGGCAATCCACACACCACAGCAACACCACACTCATGGCAAGAAAACTGAGTCCAAGCACAAAAGGAACACACACACATAGATAATGAACAATCACTCAACTGGACACACAGCCTGCCAAGTCACACAGACATATCCCACACTGACACCCAGTCACATACACAGACCATATGCCAGCAGCAATGGAGGACAACAAATAGGAAACCTAAAGTGAGGTGCACACAAATGGAAGGCCAAGGAGCTAACCGCCAAGCATGTGTACATCACATGCAAGAGAAGGAACATATAACAACACCCTCAGCCCATCAAATCACACATGGCTGGCACAGTGAGTGAAGTCAAACCACAGTCACCTCAGTGCAACAACTCAGGGAGACAGCAAGGCAACCCATGTATAGGCACAGGGATGAAAGGAAGGGTCAAAGTAGTTACATGAGATCCTACACAGGCAAGTGGCAAACAGCAGGGAACAACAAGGCCAGTGGCCAGCACAAAGTGCAGAGTAAGCCCATGAGAAGCTGCACAGGCAAGGGGCAAACATCAGTGAACAACAAGGCCAGTGGCCAGCACAAAGTGCAGAGTAAGCCCATGAGAAGCTGCACAGGCAAGGGGCAAACATCAGTGAACAACAAGGCCAGTGGCCAGTCCAAGGTGCAGAGTATGTCCATGAGAAGCTGCACAGGGAATGTGTGTGACTGTACCCTGGCATGGTCAGCAACACAGTCAGGGGGTAACAATAGACAGTACAAGCACTGCTGTGGGCGAGACAGGTGTTTGAGGGGGACTTCCACTCAGACTTGGCTGTCAGTCGGACTGGGAGGTGGCTGTGTGTTGGGGACAGTTGGAGGACTGGCCCAGGAAGAGAGAGGCCCAGCTGAGGTAGAGGCATCAGTGGCTTGGGAAGCCGCAGGGCTGCTTGGACCAGGTGGTGTAGTGGCACGTGGAGGTGGAGTCATGCTGCCGTGAGACACAGTGTGGGTGGGAGATTGTGGAGGGGGGCCTTTCCACTTCCTGGGACTCTAAATGGCTTCCCTGTCTTTGGATTAATGGAAAGTGGTGTAGACACAACAGGCACACTCACCACCAAATCTGCATCAGGTGCAGACGGTGGCCCTCCCTCTGGGGACATGCTGGATCCAACGGTACGCTTGGCCTGGCCTTGCCTTTGCTCTTCCATCCCCTGTTTACCAGGTGTACCCCCTACAGTGCCCTCCTTTCCCTGCTTCACAGGGCTTTGGATGGGAGTTGATGTTGTGGGTGAATCTGCCTTGGAGCTCTTCTTATGTGTACTCTTAGCAGGCACAACCTTCTCAGCGGGCACGGAAACTGTCTGCTTGTCTTTGCGAGACGCTTTTGGGACAGGAGGGTTCCTGGCTGGGGATGCCTCTGAGGCATGTGACCCTGAGGCCTGCTTCTTGGCTTTGTGGCCCTTTGTGTCGCCGGACGGGCTTTTGTCTTTGCTCTCTGGGGTAGCTTTAGTTTTCTGTGGGGATGATGTCTGTGCCCTGGACCGCTTGGGCTGCTGGCTGCTGTGTGCTGCGTGTGCTGTATCTTTCCCTTGAGGTCTATGGTGTGTGGTCACTATTGTCAGATGTGGCCACTGGCAGGGGGGTGGACAAAGGGACTGGAGCTGGACTCCGAGATTGTGCCAGTTGAATGGCTGCCGTCACTACGGAGGAAAAAGACTGGACAGTCCGGTGTAGCCCACCCACGTCTGAATGTATGCCGTCCATGAAAGCAATCACCTGTGACAACTTTTTGTCGTGACCTAGGAATGCTTTGAGGAGAGCTGTCTGGCCCACATACAGCTGGCGCAAAAGGTCCACAGTCTCAGCACTAATGGCAGCATGGGGGACAGGGGCAGGGGCAGAGGTGCCTGGGGTGAAGAACACTCTTCCCTTCTTACTGTTGCGAACACAGGCAGCACTAGTGGAAGTAGCTGGGATGGTGGGCACTGTATGCTGTGTGGTGGAAGAGGAGGCAGAATCCCCGTTGCCTGTGCCCGCCAACATAGTTGCATCACCGCTGGCGTCAGATGACGTAGAGGTTTGCGTCTTTGGCTGTGATTCCTCAAGCAGACCCCTGTCCCCCTCTGAGGCGCTGGTCACATCTGTGTCACTGTGCTCGTGTGCAGAGGTTGTGCTTGATCCCTCACCACTGGTGTCCCTCCCCTCTCCTTCTGTGCCCACAGGAGATGCTGCATGAGCAGTTCATTGGCATCAACAGAACAATCATATGTGAGCAAAGCATCACTAAAGATGATGATATCTCCATGTTGCATACTACCATGTGCAATAACATTGTGCGACCTCAATTTTTTTATCTAATTTTGCGTGTCAACGAGCAAACGGGGCATAAGGGAACCATGTAATGCCCACAAAGCACAATATCCTGCCGGTGGCTCCGTTCAACCAGACACACAAATAGCTCTGAGAAAACCTAGGGCCCTGATGGGGGCAAAGATGTGCCCCACAACATGTTGCCACTGTCACATCTGGAGGGAGCAGAAGGGGACAACACAGATACAGACTACAATATAACTATCCACAATGGCCATGAGCTAATGCCATCCAACATGTTGTACTTTGGGGCACAACTACTGTTGCACATTGGTGTCAGAGATGTCTCAGCCTCACATTTCTGAGGTCAGGCAATGCACACATTGAAGAAAGCACACTCAGATGATGCACACTTCCGTTCCATTCCATGGGATTTCCCAGAGTACCCCAATGCAGACGATACCTGAAGCACACGACTCAGAATGCAATGTCGAGGCCCAGTACTCAAATTAAATTAGGAAGTACAGGTAGGGCAAATGCATGACAGCTGCACCCAACACAGAGGCCACTTACAAGCCACTTCATCACACTACCAACATCACATAGCCCAGCGTTGGCCCAGGCTGTGAACACATGCAGCCACTCACAGTCAAAGTCACCCTTCCAAGAATACTCACCCCCAGCTTGCTGCTGATACTCCATCAAACGTGCATCTAGCTCAGGCTGTGTCACGGCCAAGATGAGGGCCATTAGTGGTGTCATGCTCCGCTGCGCCAACTTGCCAGTCCGAGCGAGCAACCCCAGCGTCATCTCCGCCACGTTCTTGCTCAGCGGGCAGATGTCATCCACCTCTTGTGGCAGTGTGTGTGCCGTCGGTTTGAGACACCCAGAGCCCGCACCTTGCATGCAATGGCCCTCCACACGACCTTACACTGGTGGACTTTGAGCTGCAGACATGGGAGACAAGAGGGTGAAAAATCAGTGACACAGTGTTATGTACCAATATCTCTCAGTACAGGAGCATGATACTAACTCAGCCCAAGTTCACAGATATTCCTAACAGAGACAAGAATGCATCTCACATGGAACATCAGCATGGGAGGATCACACAAAAATGCATGCAGGAATGACGGTGGACACAGTACCTGCCCATCTCATACACATGCAGGATGCCAGCACATAAAGCTATGTGTAGTCTGCCCACATCTACTGTCCTTTTTTAGGTTGAGCAAGACATACATTACATATCAAGATATGTTTGGGGGAAGACTTACTGTGTCCAACACTGCGCAGCCCTCAATGTCCTTGCCATGTGAATGGCTCACTGTGTCATGGGTGTTACATTGAGGGACCTGATCTCACAAACCCACACCCTTCTCACAGAGGCCTGTTGTGTGCAATCTACAGGGCTGAGATGGCTTATGGATGGAGAGTCCCACAAAAAACACACAGGTAACATTCTGTACATTCAGTGATGTGTCCTTGTCAGATTGGGCGGTGATTGTGCAGGCCAGGTGGGCTCACACTGAGGTCGGACATGGTGCATCAGAAATGTCACATGAAGGGACAATTTGTGTAGACCAGGCGGCCTTCTTCTCCCGACTGTCGGGGCAGTTAGCGGCGTACTTGACGGGAACGGTGGTGATGGGAGGGGACTTTAATTCTGTGACCGATGTTGAGTTGGACAGGTCCCACCCGCCCCTTGCGCAGTCGGTGGTCCGTAGGGTGGCCAATAGTAGACGGGCTTGGCAGAACACTTGGGGGTTGGTGGACACTTGGCGGGCGCATCATCCGGTAGATAGGGATTACTCATTCTATTCGGCTCCCCACGAGTTGTATGTCCGTTTAGATAGCATACTGTGCTCCCCAGATGCTCAGACTTTGATGCGGCATAGCGAATATTTGGCAAAAACCATCTCTGACCATAACCCCTGTATGGGGGCGCTTCAGTGGTCCAGGCAACGGCAGGCGATTCCTACTTGGCGTCTCAACCCCTTGCTGTTGGAGGACTCGGTCTTCCGGGCTGAGGTTAGCGGCTGCATAGAGCAGTACTTTGGGAATAACTCGGAAACGGCATCGAGCTGGGCGACGGAATGGGATGCGTTTAAAGCGGTTGTCCGAGGGGTTTGTATATCGTCCACGGCTGGAGTGCGAAAGACCTTGCTGCGGAAGGTGGAGGGGGCGGAAGCCCAACTGCGGACGGCTGAGCGAGCGCACCAGGCGGGGGAGCGCACGATGGTTGCGGTCACTGAGGCGTGCGAGGGAGTAGCGGTGCGGGTGGAAAAGCTTCGCTGTTTTGACCACAAAGATTATCTCACCCGGGCGCATGCGGAAAGAGATAAGGTGGGATCCCTCCTGGCATGGTTGGCAACCCCGACGGCCCGCGGTACCCCGATACTTTCTCTGGTCGAGGCAGGGGGAGCTCCGGTCTACTCCCAGGCAGGGATAAATAAGCAGTTTGCTAGTTATTATTGTGAGGTTTCAGGTTCCAAGGCGCCTACCTAGCGTCTCGGGACTACAAGTCCCAACCACCCTAGAACCAGGAAGTGGGCGGCTACATAAGGCCGGCACGCACGTACGGAGGCGTGCGTTATTTTGAATTCCAGTAATCACCCGGTTCGTTGGTTGGAGCTCGGCGTCCACGGCGAAGCAGGTACGGAACGGCGCATCCGAAGGAGGAACAGCGGACTACTCTTCCCCGTCCCTCGGAGCTTGGCGACCAGGCGGGGAGAGTATTTACAGGCCTACAGCGGGAAGAAGGGAGGAAGGTGAGAGACCCGTATCTCGGCGGAGATACCGCGGACGGCCCTCAGGGCGGATCTCATTAACTCGTCTTGTTCCTAGAACCCATAGGAAAATCACTGCTGCGTATGGTATTCTATCCCAGCAGGGCGGTGTGGAATTAGGCAACCACGTTTGATTAAAACGCACAGGTGTGCGAATGATAGCTGGATTAGGAAACTAGCTCGAGACTTGGCCTGAACTAAGACAGGGATACAGGCACTTTAGGAGTGAGCATTAGCGCGTTGATATCCCCGGGGAAGGAGCGCTACAACGTAGGAATCCCAGGCGACGGTGTTCTCACCGCGGAAGCCGAATCACCCCGGGAAGGCACCCAGGACATACCCCATTGAGGGAAGAGGAGAGAGACCTTTAGTAGGGGTTCGAGTTCAGGCAGCAGAGTTCATTGCGATTCAGCGAGACTCACAGAGGGTAGACTGTATGATTTACGTGTGTTTTGGTGCTTATTGTATGTCAATGCTCACGGAGAGAGAGCTGTGAAGTACATGGTTGGTAGCACTGGCATTAGCGAGACAAACGGAGAGTAGACTGTTGGTTTACATATTGTTTGGTTGTTATGTTGTTTTCTCGTTTCAGGACCTATTCCCTGCTGACCCTTCCCCTTTCCCTGTCCCTCGCCTGATCCCCTCTGGGCTCTGTAACCTACTGGTTGGAGCTCGAGGCGATCTGGAGGTGGAACTCTATTCTTCACCACCCGGATTCCGAGGAGCTCTGTAGAACCTGACAGAATAACGCACCCAAGTTCGGTGCTCCTCCCGGTCCGGGGGGGGAGGCAGAATAGAGTATGACCTCATTAGAAGATGTGTTGCAGGCTTTGACATTGGTTCAGCAAGAACTGGTGGCTTCACGGGTAGAGGCAACGGCCTTACGGGACAAGGTAGACCGGCTGTCACGCAATCCGTTTGACGTAGCCGCGCCTGTTGGGCAACAGATACACGTGTCCGTACCCCCTCCCATTCCTTTGGCCAGTCCAGAACGGTATGCGGGTGACCCACAAAAGGTACAGATCTTCCTCACGCAGGTGTTATTGCATTTCTCTTGCAGACCCTCGTCTTTTCCCACCAACCATTCTAGGGTGGCGTTCGCCATCTCGTATCTAATAGGGGACGCCGCATCATGGGCGGTTCCCATAGTCAGGAATAATGACGCAGTCCTCTCCGATTGGGACGCCTTTAGGTTGGCGTTCGAAGGGGTGTTCGATAGACGCACGACGACGTTCAGCGCTGACAAAGAGCTGTTGACGTTAAGACAGGGGAAGACCGATTTGGTATCCTATCTTACTACCTTTAATAGATTGGTGGCCGAGGCTGCGTGGCCGGAAGAAAAACGCATGTCATTATTTTATCAAGGGCTGAGCGAGGAGTTAAAGGACATAGTGGCACAGATAGACCCCCAACCCGTAACCTGCCTGGCCTTGATGAATTTGGTTTTAAGACTAGATGGCCGATTGACGGAACGAGGGGGTGACAGGTACAAGGGGAGTGGGATGGTTAATAAAACCCCACGGAGAGAGATGAACCCCGTGTCCCCTAATACGGAACCTATGGAGGTGGGGGCCTTGAGACCGGCACTGACCAAGGCGGAAAGAGAAAGCAGGAGAGCATTAGGGCTCTGCATGTACTGCGGTAAAAGAGGGCATTTTGTTCGAGAATGCCCTGCTAAACCAAAAAATACGGGGATACCGTTTCGAGGGAAGAAAGCGGCAGTGTCCTCGCAGCTAACAGCAGACAGCACCCCAGAGCGGGTTTCCTCTTCTCCACCAGAGACCACAGTATGGAGGATTCCGTCCTTAGCCAATACCAAGTCCACTGCCACGGAAGCACATATAGTGTTGACCGCAGGACTGGAGGTAGGGGGACAGGAGCACCAGGTACTAGTCATGTTAGACTCGGGGGCCACAGGGAACTTCATAGATAAAGGACTGGTTGATCTGCTATCCATTAAGGCGGTACCTAGGGAATCCCCGGAGGAGGTTCTAGCTGTAGATGGCGAACCTCTCAAGTCGGGTAACATCACGATGCATACCGGGGATTTAAAAATGACCATGAATGAAGGAGACCAACAACATCAGGAATTCATAGAATTCAACATCATAGCTGCGCCACAGTACGAAGTAATATTGGGGATGCCTTGGTTTGTTAGCCACAACCCCTCCGTTAACTGGAGGGAACGAACCGTACGCTTTGACTCACACAAGTGTATCGACAGTTGTTTAAAGGAGCCACATTCTCAGGCCCTGGCGCTAGCGGGTCCTTTTCGCTTGGCTACAGCGGCTGAAAAGGATGTAGAGTTGCCTGCGGCGTATGAAGAGTATGCTGAAGTGTTTAATAAAAGGGAGGCGGAACAGTTGCCACCGCATAGACCCTTTGACTGCAGGATCGATCTGATAGACGAAGCGGTGGTCCCGTCTTGTAGGGTGTATGCCTTGTCCGATCCCGAAACCCGCCACTTAAGAGAGTATCTGGACAAGTATTTGTCCTTGGGGTTCATCAGGCCTTCTCGTTCCCCTGCTGCCTCGCCGCTCTTTTTCATAGCGAAAGCTAACGGGGAATTGAGAGCCTGTTGCGATTATCGAAACCTAAACAAAAACACCGTACGAAACAGATACCCGTTGCCACTGATCAGTGTCCTGCTAGACCAAGTAAGAGGTGCAGTGGTGTACACACGTTTGGATCTCCGAGGGGCCTACCATTTGGTAAGAGTTCGGCAGGGGGACGAGTGGAAGACCGCTTTTAAAACCAGGTTTGGTTTGTACGAATATCTGGTTATGCCGTTTGGGCTGTGTAATGCCCCGGCGGCATTTCAGTATTTCTTAAACGAGGTACTGAGAGAGTACATGGATATCATAGTAGTGGTCTATATCGACGACATTTTGATATACTCTGCAGACAAGCGGGACCATACCACACATGTTAAAATGGTCTTGGAAAAGCTAAGGACCAATGGCTTATACTGCAAACTCAGTAAATGCGAGTTCGGGGTCACCACAGTGGAGTTTTTGGGCGTCATCCTAACACCAGAAGGGCTGAGCATGTCGGAGAGGAAGGTGCAAGCCATACGAGACTGGCCTATTCCCCGTTCAGTGCGGGAAGTCCAGTGTTTTCTCGGATTTGCGAACTATTATCGCAGATTCATACATGAATTTTCCCTAACAGCGGTACCCATTACTCGACTGTTAAGGAAAGGAGTACCTTTCCGGTGGACGACGGAGGCGACGGAGGCGTTTGAGGCACTAAAGACCAGCTTCATGACAGCTCCCATCCTTCGACACCCACAAGCGGATGGACAGTTCGTCGTTGAGGCGGATGCATCGGAGGAAGCACTAGGGGCGGTTCTGTCCCAAAGGGACCGGGAGACAGGCCGGCTACATCCGGTGGCGTACCTGTCGAAGAAGCTGGACAAAGCAGAACGCAACTATACGATTGCCGAAAAGGAACTTTTGGCAATAAAACGGGCGTTTCAAGAATGGCGCCATTACCTGTGGGGGGCGCAACATCAGGTAGTGGTCTACTCCGATCATCGGAATCTACTGTATTTGAAAACAGCACGCCACTTAACACCAAGGCAAATGAGATGGACCCTCTTTTTTGCCGAGTACGATTTTATCATCACCTATCGCCAAGGCACCAAAAATCGGAAGGCAGACGCCTTATCCCTCCAGAACCTAACGGATGGATGCATCACCCCAGCGCCTATGCCAATCATCCACCCGGACAAGGTCATCTGTGTGGTGAGGGCAGAGGACTTTTTGACGAACCTAAGAGCCAGTAGATCGGTGGAAAGGTGGGAGGCTTGGAGGCTAGGAGCACCGAACCGACGCCTCAAGGACGGGCTTCCTTTTCAAGGGCAACAGTTGTTCCTCCCGACGAAGATATTACGACGCCAGGCCTTTCAATGGTGCCATGATTCCCCACTGGCAGGTCACCCCGGGTTGCAAAAAACAAGGGTGACAGTCGCCAGACATTTCTGGTGGAACAACATGCAAAAGGACCTCCGGCTGTGGGTGGCTGCATGTGAAGTGTGCGCCAGGAATAAGAGTGAAAGAGGGAAGAGAAAAGGACTATTACTCCCGTTACCCACTCCTCACCAACCATGGCAAGCAATCAGCGTTGACTTCGTCACTGGCCTACCGGAGGATGATGGGCAGTCAGCCATCTTAGTGGTAATAGACAGCTTGACAAAGATGGGGCATTTCATCCCCTGCCACAACCTACCCACGGCGGCTCAAACGGCGCAACTGTTATTGTCCCAGGTGGTCCGCCTTCATGGGTTACCAGGTGTGATTGTGTCAGACAGGGGCCCCCAATTCGTGGCCAGTTTTTGGAAGACGTGGTGTAAGGCCCTGATGATCGAATCAGCTACGTCTACTAGCTTTCACCCTCAGTCGGACGGGCAGACGGAACGTCTGAACCAAACACTAAAGCAGTATTTACGATGCTACGTGGCTCACGCCCAGGATTCGTGGGTATCCAAGCTGTGGATGGCCGAACTAGCGTATAATGGAGCATGGCATAGTTCGATAAAAAGGTCCCCATTTCAGGCCAATTTCGGTTATGAGGCTAAAATCCTACCTGTGTCCTGGCCGGAGAATCTGAGGGATCAACCGGCGGTTCATTCCAGGCTACAAGCATTACGCAGGATTCACAAGCACACGCAGGGGGCGTTGAAGAAAGCGAAACGGCAGTACAAAACATGGGAAGACCGGAAGAGGAGAGCGGGTCCGGAGTATCAAGTGGGCGACCATGTGTGGCTTTCAACCCGTTATATACGGTTTAAACTGCGGAGTGTGTTCCACCCGAGGTTCATAGGCCCTTACCGGGTGGTGAAAAAGATTAATCCGGTGGCCTACAGGCTTAAGTTGCCGGGATCTCTACGGATTTACCCGGTATTCCATTGCAGTTTACTGAAACCGGCCTTGACGACCGCCAGAAGACCGCCCCCCCCGGTGTGGGTGGATGGGGGTCTGGAGTACGAAGTGGCCTGCATCAGAGACGCCAAGTACAGGAAAGGTCGGGTGTGGTTTTTAGTTTCCTGGAAAGGGTACTCCGAGGAGGAAGATTCCTGGGAACCTGCTGACGCGGTGCACGCCCCTGCAGCGGTTCGGAGGTTTTACGGCAGACATCCGGAGAAACCTGGCTCTAGGAGGCGCTTGGGGGGAGGACCTACTGTGAGGTTTCAGGTTCCAAGGCGCCTACCTAGCGTCTCGGGACTACAAGTCCCAACCACCCTAGAACCAGGAAGTGGGCGGCTACATAAGGCCGGCACGCACGTACGGAGGCGTGCGTTATTTTGAATTCCAGTAATCACCCGGTTCGTTGGTTGGAGCTCGGCGTCCACGGCGAAGCAGGTACGGAACGGCGCATCCGAAGGAGGAACAGCGGACTACTCTTCCCCGTCCCTCGGAGCTTGGCGACCAGGCGGGGAGAGTATTTACAGGCCTACAGCGGGAAGAAGGGAGGAAGGTGAGAGACCCGTATCTCGGCGGAGATACCGCGGACGGCCCTCAGGGCGGATCTCATTAACTCGTCTTGTTCCTAGAACCCATAGGAAAATCACTGCTGCGTATGGTATTCTATCCCAGCAGGGCGGTGTGGAATTAGGCAACCACGTTTGATTAAAACGCACAGGTGTGCGAATGATAGCTGGATTAGGAAACTAGCTCGAGACTTGGCCTGAACTAAGACAGGGATACAGGCACTTTAGGAGTGAGCATTAGCGCGTTGATATCCCCGGGGAAGGAGCGCTACAACGTAGGAATCCCAGGCGACGGTGTTCTCACCGCGGAAGCCGAATCACCCCGGGAAGGCACCCAGGACATACCCCATTGAGGGAAGAGGAGAGAGACCTTTAGTAGGGGTTCGAGTTCAGGCAGCAGAGTTCATTGCGATTCAGCGAGACTCACAGAGGGTAGACTGTATGATTTACGTGTGTTTTGGTGCTTATTGTATGTCAATGCTCACGGAGAGAGAGCTGTGAAGTACATGGTTGGTAGCACTGGCATTAGCGAGACAAACGGAGAGTAGACTGTTGGTTTACATATTGTTTGGTTGTTATGTTGTTTTCTCGTTTCAGGACCTATTCCCTGCTGACCCTTCCCCTTTCCCTGTCCCTCGCCTGATCCCCTCTGGGCTCTGTAACCTACTGGTTGGAGCTCGAGGCGATCTGGAGGTGGAACTCTATTCTTCACCACCCGGATTCCGAGGAGCTCTGTAGAACCTGACAATTATACAGGGCTGTACGATAGCACCATGCAGGGGGAACCTGACGGCCTGGACGAATTTTTAGTGGCGGCTCGACTACCCCGGCTGGACCCAGAGACTGGGAAAGACCTAGGGGGTGCCATCTCGCCGAGCGAGATTCGCGCAGCGATTAAACATATGGCCCGGCGAAAGACCCCGGGGGCCGATGGCTTGCCCGTAGAGTTTTATGCGGCTTACCCGGATTTGCTGGTGCCGCAGTTGCAGGTCCTTTACAGCGAGGCGTGGCGAGTTGGGCGCTTACCTGCCTCCGCTCGGGAGGCAATTGTGGTGCCCCTGTTGAAACCTGGAGGGGGGGCCGGTGCCCGCACGGCGTACCGTCCGCTCTCCATGCTGACGGTGGATTATAAAATCCTGAGTAAAATATTGGCGTCCCGCCTGTTGACCCACATGCCCGCCCTGGTTCACCCGGATCAGGCGGGCTTTATCCCTCGGCGTAACACGGCCACCTCCATCCAACGTTTGCTGAGGGTGATGGAGATGAACCGGGACACATACCCGGAGGCCTGCGCGCTGTCGGTTGACATAGAAAAGGCCTTTGACAGTGTGGAGTGGCCCTATTTATATCGCGTGTTGCGGGCATTTGGCCTGGGGGATGGCTTTGTGCGCTGGACCGCCTTGCTCTACAACGACGCAACGGCCCGTGTGAGGACGGGGCGACCATATCGGCCCCCTACCACGTGCGGAGAGGGACGAGGCAGGGTTGCTCGCTCTCCCCGTTGTTGTTTGCCCTAGCCATAGAACCGTTGGCGGCGCATGCCCGGCTGGGGTGCGCCTATGCAGGAGTGCAGCTGAGGGGGGAAGCCCACTATATATCCCTGTATGCAGATGATCTGCTGATGTTCTTAGCGGAGACGGATGGTGCGCTCCGGGGGGCAGTCGCCTTGTTGGAGGCCTTTGGTCGCCTGTCTGGGCTCAAGGTCAACTGGGGCAAGACATGCTTGTTTCCGCTGTTGCCGGGTAGACAGGTCCCCCAGTCGCTGACAGGGATCAGATGGTAAGTTAGCTGCCTGCGATATTTGGGGGTTAATATTTACCACACCCAGCCTGATTTGCTGGAGGGGAATATTGGCAGAGCCATTCGTGGATTGCGTGGTAGTATGGGTTTCTGGAGCACGCTCCCGCTTTCGTGCGCTGGGAGAGTGGCGCTGTTGAAGATGGTGGCGTTGCCACGCCTTCTCTACTACTTTCGCACCCTGCCCATATGGATACCTGCATCGCTTTTTGCACGGCTTCGAGCACTATCCACGAGCTTCATATGGGGCTCGGGAAGAAGGCGGGTGGCTTTGACCACATTGCGGCGGCCGAGGGCGGAGGGGGGCCTGGCAGCCCCGGACTTTGAATGGTACTACCTGGCGGCCCAGCTCCAATGGCTTACGCAGGCGGTGGCCAGGGAGTATAGAGGCCCGGACGGCCCGCAGGGTAGGTTAATTCCGCGGCATGTGCTCGCCTTCATAGTCCTTCAACAGCGGCTGGACCTTGCCCAGCTTACTCTGGAGGAACGTAGCCTCCGGTTGTGCTGGAACAGGTGCCAGAGGCGGACCGCCATAGCTCACCCTTATGCCCCGGAGATCCCTTTGGGAATGTGTACGGTGCTCCTGCATGGGGGCGATTGGTCTGGACTAGCTGTTTGGGAGGAGCTGGGCGTGCAGGTGGTAGGCGATTTATTCAGGGAAGGGGTGCTGTTGCCCTTCCAGGACTTGCAGGACTCTTATGGGCTTCCGCGGGGGGACTATTTACTCCACGCGGCCCTTGTTGCGAGCCTCCAGAGACATTGGGCTATGGGGCTCTCGGAGCCACCGGTCGCCGCGGGTTGCCAATATGTAGTGATGGCGGCGGGGACGGCCAAGGCCATTACTTGCCTCTACCGCAGGCTGTCGACAGAGGGCCTGCAACCCCTAGCCGTGTTAAGGGGTAAGTGGGAAGTGGACCTTGCGAAATTGATCCCCGAGACCACGTGGTCCACGCTGGTGCGGAGGGCCTGGAAGGGAACGCGGAATGCCCGGTTTCAGTTGGTTCAGTTTTTTACGCTGCACAGGGCTTATCTGATATTGCAATATTTTGGGGGTGCTCACTCCCAGTGCCCGAGGTGTGGGGGAGAGGGGGCCGATTTCCGCCATAAGTTTTGGTCCTGCGTGCAGTTGGGTGACTATTGGACAGATGTAGTGGATTGCCTGAATCAGGTGACAGACCGTTCTATTGCTCCGGAAATGGGGGCTTGCTTGTTGCTTTGGTTTCCCCACACCCGACGGCCGAAGGTTACCAGTAAGTTCTACGATTCAGGGTTGATCATGGCCAAGAGGGAACTGACCATGCACTGGAAATCCCGGGCGGGGCCAAGTTTCTTGCGGTGGAGGGTGGCGTTTGCGAGATGGGGTGGGGCGGAGGGTACGCTCCGGTTGCAATTGGCCCTTCGGAGGGACGACGAGAGAGCTCTGGCGACGGCCCGAGCGTGGGAGGCGCTGGTGGTGGAATTTCAGGGGCTGATGTCTGACACAGGGGAAGCAGGGAGCACGTCTGACAGGCAGGAGGACACGGTGGGTCAATTTGTGAGCGGAAACAGTGCCTACACATGCAAGTCCGTACACATGCTGGTGGAAATGTAGGGTGCTGCGCACAATAGTCTGGCAACATGCTGGGTCATAGGTGCCTGCCCACCAAGAGTGTCATCCTTGGGTACTTTAGTCCTGAGCATAGTGCTGTACTGGAGATGATGTACATTTTTAGCCAGTCACAATTTCATCACTGCCCTCTGGACGAAAACCCCAGCTACGGCCACAGATGGGCCTGTGAAGGACATCAGGGACCCACACAGCCATTCACCCAAGCAATCACTGTCCTGACTCCTGCATTACCAACGTGCTGCGTCACTGTATGGCTGACAAGACAATACATGTTCCTCCAATCTTGATGTGCAGGCAGGGAAACTTGTGAAAAAGGCTACGCACCCCTTTCCCCTGGAGCCAGCATGCTAGGCAGTGCATGACACAACCCCCCACTCACAGGCACATACTGCAGCAGGTCTACTGCATGTGTGCCCCCTCTGCACTCTCACTCCCACTCTGAGAGACTTACCACAACATTTGGAGCACCATATATCCTTGGCTACTGTGTGAGCACCTCGACCACCAGGACATCCAGCTCCTCGGTGGTGAAGGGACTGGCACGGATCTTCTCAGTCCTCGCCATCACTGTGGCCAGGAGACAGCAGCAGAAGCAGTTGGTGGGGGGTGGCAGGCAGCAGGCTCTGTGAGCTGTGGAAATGTGAAGCACTCTCCCACACATATATAGCCCCCTGGGGTCGTTTCAGTGGTTCTAAGCTGCTGCAATTGGTGCTCCAGGTCTGCCTTTTTCAAATGCATCCAATGACCGGCTCCGTGGCGGCGGAGCATGCCTATCGCGATTTTCAAAACTTACATTGTGCTACCGCGATTGTGGTTCCCATTGGCTGTAAGGGCATGGTGAAAAGATCAGCCTTCTGAGGTTTCTTTAAGTTGTGAAATGGCATCTCCAGCACAGAGCAACATTCATATTCATCAAGTGTTCTCTAACAGATATTACTAGATTTCTAACAAGGGAACTCTTTGCAGTAGAACCTCTGCACGTTGTATGACACCTCCACATAGTCCATGGCGGTGACACACTGCAGGGGCCAGGCGGGCGCTACCGTGGTGGTGCATCTTTCAATTGCATCCAATGACCGGCCCGCAGTGGCAGAGCACGTCTACCGCAATTTTCAAAACTTTCATGTGCTACCGTGATTGCGGTTCCCATTGGCTGTAAGGGCATGGTCCATGGCGGTGACACACCGCAGGGGCCAGGCGGGCGCTACCGCAGTGGTGTATCCTTCAATTGGATCCAATGACTGGCACCGCGGTGGCAGAGCACGCCTACCGCAATTTTCAAAACTTGCATTGTGCTACCGCGATTGTGGTTCCCATTGGCTGTAAGGGCATGGTCCATGGCGGTGACACACTGCAGGGGCCAGGCGGTAGCTACCCCGATATGTGTGCCATACATTGCTATGAATGGCCGTGATTTGGGTGGCGAAGCATGCCAACCGCCATTTGACCATGTGTTTATGCCTATCACTACCGCAATTGTGTCATGGGCATTGACGGTGACACACCGCAGAGGCCAGACGGTAGCTACCGCAATATGTGTGCCATACATTGCAATGAATGGCCGTGATTTCAGTGGTGGAGCAATTTGACAGCACCTATGAACACGCGTGAAAGGCCAATGTGCATTTCTCAACAGTGCACAGTGGCCACATGATCAATGGCACATAATTGTGCACACAATGCCAATGCCACATTTACCTCACTGCTGACTACACATGCAATGTTTGTGTCTATGCTTTGGAACATTGGCATGTACTCCCTCACATGTCACTTGTAAGATTGCTGGGCATGCCCTCAGAACAGTGTTGTGATGGACCCTCCAATGGGTACACATGGCAATATGTGTAAGTGCTGACCAACTCACAGTGATGATTGTCTTACTGAACAATGTGCTGATTTGAGTGTCTACTTTTCCTGGCTCATGCACACACCTGTTTATCTTGCACAGACTGTGCTCATTGTGTTGTTGATGTGTTCCTTGTCTGACTTACGCCTGAGGGTGTGGCAGGTACTGCAGCTAGGTAAGAGACAGTTGTGTTGCTGTTTTACACACATGCTGTGTGAGGTACTCTCAGGGCTTCTCATGCAAGATGTGGCCATATCCCTTTTGGCATTTTCATAGTCTGATATTGTTTTTGAGGTACTTGCTGTGTGAAAGGTGGACAAGTGTATGAGTAGTGTAGCTGAAGGTGTCCCTACATGTAGGGTGTGCTGTAAGATCAACTATGATGCCAGTCATTGTTTCTGTTGTGTCAGTCAAAACGTAAGATGTCAGACACATCTCCTGGTGGATTGCATTGAGATGTTTCCTCTCTCATCTCACCTAGAAGGAGACCAAATGTGCATTGTCCCTTCACAGTGCTGGCAGACATGGAGGATGAGGATGTCATACGGAAATTCCGTCATGGATAGAGACACCCTCAAAGACCTATGTGCTATGTTGGAGCCCCATCTGCAGCCTCGCAGGACATATCCGGGTGCTTTCACACCAACGTCTAAGGTGATGACGGCCCTGCATTTATTTGCGTCTGGATCTTTCCAGTACACAGTGTCCAGCGCAGGTGGGATGTCGCAACCTATGTTCAGGATGGTGTTGCATGATGTCCACTATGATGATCTACAAGGACAGATATATCCATTTAACCAGGGGCCGTGAATTGGCGGCTGTGAAGGGAGATTTTTATGCCCTTGGACACATCCCCGACGTTGTTGGTGCCATTGATTGCACCCATGTTGGGCTTGTTCCACCACGGGCACATGAGCACATCTACAGGAACCGTAAACATTTCCACTCAATAAATGTGCAAGTGGTGTGCCAGGCGGATATGATCATCTCGCACGTGGTGCCAAATTTCCAGGCTCCCTGGCATACCAGATGGGCCGTCTCCGAGCTCCTGGTCCTCTGAATCCTGGGAGTCAACATCCGAGAGTCCATGTTCCGGGGGAGCAGGGGGAGAATGGCTCTGCGGGATGCTGGTGTTGTCCTCTACAGTCAGTTCTTGGTCACCTGTGGGACAGATGGGATATGGTCATTGAAGTGCACCCCGCAAACTTTTTGTTAGCTGTATATTATTCACTGTTTTTACACCACACAGTTGACTAATCATCGCATTGTTTGTATGCACACTACTGTGCCTCCTGACAAGATGTTGAAGTACATGCATTACTTGTCCTTGGTGTGACGTGTTGAAACATACCATACGCCATGTGCATATTTTGTGATTACAGGGACATGTTGCCATCTAGGGACTAGCGCAACAAAGAATTTCTGTGAAGCCTCTTTGTTGATTGCTCTGCCCTGGCAGACGTTACATCTGAGCAAGAACTGGCCATTGTCATCTCATGCATACCTTTGTAATGTCATGTGCATATCTGAATTTGTACCACCAACCATGCTTTCTTTGTTTTAATATGGTCCTTTCTGCTCTGGCCACATGGCACTTATACTTGGCATTCAGTGCTGTGCATGATTGTGCACAGACTTTCTTCTACATGTGAATTGGTGTGTCACACTTTGGTTGCTATGACAGTTTAATTTGCTTAGCTGTCTGCACACTGTGAGTGGCAATAGGATCTGTGTGTATTTTTGTGTGATCAGAGGGCTGGTGTTGTCATATGGCACCATGCGTTTTGGGAGAAATGGCTGGGTACATGTACTTGCTACTTACCTGTTATGATTTCACATTTGGCTTGGATTTGTGACACATCTCTGTGTGTGTGTGGTGGAGGCTTCCATCATGCTCAGGGGTGGGACAAGAAAGCATAATATGTCTACCTACCTGTTAGTTTGAAGTGGACAGTGCAATGACTGATACATGCATCTGGGTGGGAGGGAGTGCTCCATCTTGATGAGCTGGGGAACAAGGGGGCAAGGTAGAAATAGTACTGTAGTCTTCACACCCCCAAACCCCCCTCCCTGTTAAGATGGCTACCTACCTGTTCGCTTAATGTGAACAATGCAATCTCTGCCACATGCCTCGGGGGGGGGGGCAGTGCTCCATTCCTGCTCAGGTGTGGGACAGGGTACCTGGTGGGAGTTGTAGTGCAGGACTCCCACCCTTAAACAGCCCTCCCTGGGAAGATGGCTACCTACCTGTTATATGTAAGTGTACAATGCAATGACTGACACATGCATCTGGGTGGGAGGGAGTGCGCCATCTTGATGAGCTGGGGAACAAGGGGGCATGGTGGGAGTAGTAGTGCAGTCTTCCCACCCCCAAACCCCACTCCCTGTGAAGATGGCTACCTACCTGTAAGTTTGTTTGTAGTGATACAATGGCTGGCACATGTTTCTGGGTGGGGGAGTGCTCCGTCCTGCTCATGTGTAGGACAGGGTGCCTGGTGGGAGTTGTTGTACAGGCCTTCCACCCCCAAACATCTCTCCCTGGGAAGATGGCCACTTACCTGTTAGGTGAGGGTGAACCTTACAGTGGCTGCCAACTGCTTCTGGGTTGGTGTGGAGTGCTCCATCCTGCTCAGGGGTGGGACAGGGGGCATGGTGGAAGTTGTTGTACAGTCCTCCCACCCCCAAACAACTCTCCCTGGGAAGATGGATACCTATCTTTTAGGTGAGGGTGAACCTTACAATGGCTGCCAACTGCTTCTGGGTTGGTGTGGAGTGCTCCATCCTGCTCAGGGGTGGGACAGGGAGCATGGTGGGAGTTGTTGCGCAGGCCTCCCACCCCCAAACAACCTTCCCTGTGAAGATGGCTACCTACCTGTAAGTTTGTTTGTAGTGATACAATGGCTGGCACATGCTTCTGGGTGGGAGAGTGCTCCATCCTGCTCAGGTGTGGGACAGGGTGCCCGGTGGGAGTTGTGGGGGGCCTCCCACCCCCAAAACAGCCCGCCAGGGAAGATGGCTACCTATCTGTTAGGTGAGTGGGAAACATACAATGGCTGGCACATGCTTCTGGGTGGGGGGAGTTCTCCATCCTGCTCAGGGGTGGGACAGGGGGCCTGGTGGGAGTTGTAGTGCTAGTTGCCTGGACACATTCAACCCTGTAAATGTTGGCTACCTTTGGGGTTATTCATATGGAGTGAATGTTACATCTGTGGGACATGTGTTGGATATTGTGGTGCATATTGATATACTTGGGCCTCTGAGATGTAGCTTTGTAGTTGTGGTGGACAGTACATAGCTGTGTAATGGTCTACATTTGTTTGTACTTACCAGCCTGCACTCCCCTGGCTTTTCCTGTGAGACTCTCTGGATGCAGTATGGCAAGCACCTTCTCCACCCATGCAGTGAATGTTTTTGGTGGGATGGGAGGGCCACCGCCAGTCCTCTGAGCCAGCTCACGGTTCTTGTTCCTCTTTTCTTTCACAACCCTCTTCAAGTCATACCACCGCTTCATGATTTCCTTTTTTGTTCACGGGGTGGTCCCTACTGCATTGACCTTATCGACTCTCCTTGCCCACATTTGTGCTCTTGTGGCTAATGGTGTCTGTTGGACCAGGATACCAAACACTTGTGGTTCTACTCTGATTATCTTATCTACCATGACTGTCAACTCACTCTCTGTGAATTTGGGCATTTTCTGTGTTGCCATGGTGTGTGATGTGCAAAGGGGTTAGAGGTGCAGGGGTGTAAGTGGTGGGGGTGGTGGTGATGTTTATGGTGTGTGATGTGCAGAGGGGTTAGAGGTGCAGGTGTGGAAGTGGTGGTGATGCTGTGTGAGTAGTGAGGGTGTGTTGATTTGCCTCTCCTTTGTGCTCTGGTGTTGGGCCCTTCAGTTGTGGAGTATTGCAAAGGATTCTGGTCAGGGAAGGGGCTGGTTTTATACTCAGCTATGTGGGTGTGTCCAAATGGGGTATTGCTGTCGGGTGTGTTGTGTGGGTTGTCCTGAGATTGTTTTTTGTAGTTGCCATGTGGTTGTGTCATTGGGGTGTGTTAGGTCTTTTTGGGGGGCATGGCTAGTTTGCTGTTTGCACTTTGTGGCCTTGTTTTGAGTTTCTTCTGTCGACTGCCATATTTTTCATGGATCGTCCGCAGCGATGGCTATGCTACAGCTCTTCCGCCGGCTCTCCCATTCATCACTGTTAGCGACCGTGGCGGTTGGAAACAGCGTAACATACCGCGGTCACATCGGGGATATCCTAATTTTCAGGGCGGTGTCTCTGCTGTCATGGCGGCGGTTTGGTGATTTTCCGCCGCAAATCCAACCGCCGCGAACGGATTTTAGCCTTCTCCGCCCGCTATGGGCGGCCTTTGGTGGCCTCGTTCCGCCGCAGTCGGATTTTTTGGGCGGTTGATCTTAATTGTGACGCCGGTTTTTCCGCCGTCCGGTGGGCGGTTGATTTCCACTGCCATGACGGTCGGGTGGTTTTCCGCCCGCCATCCTAATAGACCCCCTAAGTTTCAGAGTGCCATCAGCGGCAAAGATCTTTTAAGATGTCATTCGACCTATCATACAGCTTGTCATGAATGCTTTCATTTCTAACAGTGACATATTGGTTTTTGGAACTACGCGGAAGGAGCATGATAAAGCTCTCACGCAAGGGTTTTGTTTGCTCGCTGATGCAGGTTTAACTTTGAATGCTGAGAAATGTGAGTTCCATAAGACAAAATTAAAATTCTTTGGCGATATAATTTCTGATGGAGATATGACACCCGATCCAGCTAAAGTGCAGGCGTTGTCAACTGCCAGTACCCCTCAAAAAAGTTTCCATGTGACGTTAATTCCTTGGCATGACCAGCTACTGTTCTAGATATATACAAGAGTTTGCCACCATAACTGCTCAATTAAGAGACTTCATGAAAAAGAATGTTTAATTTCATTGATCACATGAATGCGAGCAAAGCTTCAAGAAGATCAAACAAACTATTGAGAACGCTACTAAAATGGCATACTTTGATCTAAAGCTTCATACTGAGGTTGTTGTTGATGCTAGCCCTGTCGGGTTAAGTTCAATCCTTGCACAGCACAGCAGACATCCAAATGATCCACAACATATTGTGGCAAATGCATGCAGAGGTTTGTACCAAACTGAACGCGCTTATTCACAACCTGAGAAAGAAAGTTTAGCAGTAGTTTGGGTTTGTGAACATTTCTCCAAAAAGGGAGAGTCACCATGCATTGCTAAAAGGGACAGGGTAGTTTGCAATTGAGACAACAAACAAAATTCCCCTTTGTGCACCCCTAATACGTTTGGGTCCAATGTTTGCTTTTATAGAGCGAATCGAAATGCACTAAATGGTAATAAATGCAAAATCTACAGACATTTAAAAAAAAATGTTTTTTTTAAAAAGTTCAAAAATGTCAAAGATGAACTGTCCATTACTCAAGAAGGCATTATCCTGAAAGGTTCGATAATTATTATTCGAGAGAGTCTGCGACAACAGATAATTGAAGTGGCCCACGAAGGACATCGTGGAATTGTTGCCACAAAACAAGCTTTGGAGAGAACAATGAGAGAGCTAGGGAGGCAGGGGTGCGTCCATATCCCCTGTGGTATATATGAGTTTAATCAAAAATGGACGAACCCAGTGGTGTTGGTACGATCACTGGCAAGCAGTGCTTGGGAACCCACTAGGTGAGTAAAAGGCCCCTCACACACCAACCTAGTTGGTGTCATGCTTCATCATAGGGGCCCCAACCGGGTGGCCGAGCACCTCCCGGTTGTGCTGCAACGCCTGACTACAGCGGAGCTGGTGTGGTGTGATAGTGTGATGTGGTGAAAGTTTAAAAATACCTCTGAGAATCCTTGCCGAGGGAAATTTATTGATGGCGGCTCAGGATATATTAAAATTAAAATTATGTGAAGCAACTACGAAAAGGATTTAATTTCTGATAGTTGACTATGTGGTTGGTCTACATGTTTCAGCCCACCTCGGGATGTGCGGGGCTTTCTTCAGGACCAGGAAGTGCAGTGAGTGGCAAAATAGGGCCACGTGAATAGTGAAAAAGATAAAAAGGGTAATTTACCTACACACTCACTAAGGTGTGTGGAAACGTTATCGGCTCATTGGCAGACACCGCAGCGAAAAAAAGACCTGTGGGAAAGAAGAACACAATACACAGACACATATAGCAAATGATGCTAGGAATCGCAACAAATATAAAATGCAATCTTTTACTGACTGTGAGAAGATCATTGTTTGCAAAACGGTCGTACATGTGGCAACACACACTCTGTGACATGCGGCTAATGGCTGGTGCTACACGATGTCAAGTGATTGAGCGGGCGTAGTACGCCCTATGTGAACTATCGGTGAGGCCAGCAGGGAGCGTGTGGACTGCCCTTGTGGGGTGCCTGGTTGGTGTAGCAGGCAACTTGTGACGGTGATGCCGTATAGCCACTGACTGGAATGGTCGGGCTAGATCGCAACGAGTGAGCGATGGTGCGATTAGCATGCCGATTGGCTGTGCGTGTACCAAACTGAGTGTAGGGTACAGTGGTGGGGAGGTTTCCCCTGGGTGGCGCGCTACAAATAAAAATAAGGAATAAGAAGAATTACACTATGGCTGATTTTGATCGCTGATCAGGAAGGGGAGGAGTGCGCTCCTCGTAACACAGATTCTGCGAAAGAACGAAATAATGTCAGGCATGGGCATGTAGAAGTAGATAGCCCGGCAAAGCCAGCAATAAAAAGCGCGCGTCACCTTACTTGGTCAGGAAGCAGCACCCGCTAGGCACCTACTGTGGTCTCCCGGATCCTGGATGGAATGGAGTCCAAGATTATGGGAGTATGTAAGGAGACTGGGGCCATTGCGTACGTGCTGAGGGACCAGTGATCGCGGGAGGGGCAGAGCAGTCTGCGCATGTGTCAAAAAGGAATGCTTATTGCACGCGAATGCGGGATGGAGGTTACTTGAGGCACGCATGCGTCCATAATGCTGCTCAGGCGCGCATGCGCATAGAACCGGGAATGTGAAGTAAAAAAAGGAAACGGAGCTCTCGAGGAGCTGGTTAGGGTGCTGAGACGAGGGTGTTGTCAGCAAGCTGGTATTTGGGCAGTGGCTGTTATGCCTATGAGTGAAAGAGCCATGCTGGAGAAAATGATGATATAAGTGGTGTTAGGCGGGAATACACATACTGTAGATACTGTGGGTCATGCCAGAGACTGCAGGCACATAGTTAGGGTCTCCTCAGGCTATTCCAGGGGATATTGTCGTTTAGCCAAATTGTATGGCTAGAAAGGCGATAAATCCATCTTTGTTCCTGTTCAAAAAGGCGGCTCTGAATGTTGGGTAGGTTGTTATCCAGGGCCTCCAGAACGACCCATCTCATGTCGTTGGTGGTGTGGCCTTTCTCTAAAAAATGATTCGTCATTTTTGTGATGTTTTTCTTGCAGCGTATTGTGCTGCGATGTTCGCAAATTCTGTTTTTTACCTTACGGGTGGTCATGCCAATATAGATGAGGTTACATGGGCACGTTATTCGGTACACCACATTTTCAGTGTTACAGTTCGTGTGTTTGCGAAGTTCCCATGTTTTGCCGGGTTCAAGGTTCAGGCATTTGGTCGTTTCAGTGATATGGCAGACACTGCAGTTGCCGCAGGGGAAATGTCCTTTGATGTTAGGAAGACCCCAGGCATTGAGGACCGTGTTGGTGGGTCTGGGAAGGGGTGGCGGTCTTGTGGATACAACAGTGTCTTTAATGGTGCGGGCTCTTTTGTTAGATAAGAGGGGAGGTTCCCACTTGAGTTTGCCCGTGTTAAGTATTTTCCAATTCCTTTTGATGATTTGGGCAACTTTGTGCGTCACTGTGTTATAGGTAGTCACGCATGTCAGTGGCGGATTGGTGGGTTCCTTAATGTAGTTGTCCAAAAGGCCATCACGATTTTGATTCCTGGCCCTTTTGTTGGCTGCCTTGGTTATTTTATGTGGGTAGCCTCGTTGGTGCAGCTTCTGGCAGAGGTCAGTGGCCTGTGTCTTGTAATCTTTGATGTCACTGCAATTCCTACGGAGGCGGAGGAATTGACCATACGGGAGATTTTCACGGAGGACTCGGGGATGGAAGCTGGTAAAGTGCAGTAGGGAATTGCGGGCCGTTGGTTTAAAGTGCGGCTTGCTAATAAGGCCTCCCGAGGCTGCTTTTATATCCAAGTCAAGAAAGGTAGTCTGGTGCCTGTCTGCGTTGTGTGTGAATTTAAGATTAGGGTCACACGTGTTGATCCATTCGCAGAATGAGGCCAGAGATTCTTGTGATCCCTCCCAAATCAGAAGGATATCGTCAATGTATCGCCTATAAAACTTGATTTGGGGAATGCGTGGTATGCTGTTGTTGAGAAGGTGTTTTGTCTCAAAGTGGAATACATACAAGCCTGCTATGCTGGGGGCGAAAACGCTCCCCATAGATGTGCCGTACTTCTGTAGGTAGAGCTTGCCCTGGTATTCAAAGTAATTCTCTTTGAGCGCTAAGGTGGCGCATTTCAGTACAAAGGAAGGTGGTCCCTCAGCACGTACGCAATGGCCCCAGTCTCCTTATATACTCCCATAATCTTGGACTCCATTCCATCCAGGATCCGGGAGACCACAGTAGGTGCCTAGCGGGTGCTGCTTCCTGACCAAGTAAGGTGACGCGCGCTTTTTATTGCTGGCTTTGCCGGGCTATCTACTTCTACATGCCCATGCCTGACATTATTTCGTTCTTTCGCAGAATCTGTGTTACGAGGAGCGCACTCCTCCCCTTCCTGATCAGCGATCAAAATCAGCCATAGTGTAATTCTTCTTATTCCTTATTTTTATTTGTAGCGCGCCACCCAGGGGAAACCTCCCCACCACTGTACCCTACACTCAGTTTGGTACACGCACAGCCAATCGGCATGCTAATCGCACCATCGCTCACTCGTTGCGATCTAGCCCGACCATTCCAGTCAGTGGCTATACGGCATCACCGTCACAAGTTGCCTGCTACACCAACCAGGCACCCCGCGAGGGCAGTCCACACGCTCCCTGCTGGCCTCACCGATAGTTCACATAGGGCGTACTACGCCCGCTCAATCACTTGACATCGTGTAGCACCAGCCATTAGCCGAATGTCACAGAGTGTGTGTTGCCACATGTACGACCGTTTTGCAAACAATGATCTTCTCACAGTCAGTAAAAGATTGCATTTTATATTTGTTGCGATTCCTAGCATCATTTGCTATATGTGTCTGTGTATTGTGTTCTTCTTTCCCACAGGTCTTTTTTTCGCTGCGGTGTCTGCCAATGAGCCGATACCGTTTCCACACACCTTAGTGAGTGTGTAGGTAAATTACCCTTTTTATCTTTTTCACTATTCACGTGGCCCTATTTTACCACTCACTGCACTTCCTGGTCCTGAAGTAAGCCCCGCACATCCCGAGGTGGGCTGAAACATGTAGACCAACCACATAGTCAACTATCAGAAATTAAATCCTTTTCGTAGTTGCTTCACATAATTTTAATTTTAATATATCCTGAGCCGCCATCAATAAATTTCCCTCGGCAAGGATTCTCAGAGGTAGTTTTAAACTTTCACCACATCACACTATCACACCACACCAGCTCCGCTGTAGTCAGGCGTTGCAGCACAACCGGGAGGCACTCGGCCACCCGGTTGGGGCCCCTATGATGAAGCATGACACCAACTAGGTTGGTGTGTGAGGGGCCTTTTACTCACCTAGTGGGTTCCCAAGCACTGCTTGCCAGTGATCGTACCAACACCACTGGGTTCGTCCATTTTTGATTAAACTCACAAAACAAGCTTTCCCAGACCAAGAGAGTTGAAAGAGATTTGAAGGCCTGTCATTTATGTAACTGTCTTTCATCAAAAACCACTCAATACACCTTAAACATGCCAGAGTTGCCAAAGCATGTATGGGAAATAATTGACATTGACTACTTTGGTCCTCTTGACAATGGACATCACCTGATGGTGACTGTTGATGAATACTCCCGTTTTCCATTGATCGAAGATCACTCATCTAACACTCTAGTAAGAGTCATCCAAAGATTAGACAGCATCTTCGTGACATGGGATGTTCCTGCAATCTTAAGATCTGACAATGGCCCACCTTTCAACAGTCGAGAATTCAGAGACTTTCTCAGTCTTAATGTGAAGCATCAGAAGAGCACACGTCTTTGGCTTCAGTTCAATGGCCTTGTCGAATGGTTCTTGAGCACTCTTAAGAAAGCTGCTCAGTGTGTTGTATTGGAAAAGCACAAACCTAAAACTGTCTTTAACTCTACTTTTCAAGTTTACCGTTCTACCCCTCACTCATAAAAAGTTGAAAGCCCTGCAACCTTGATGTTCGGGAGAGCCTTGACGACCAAGATACCTTAATGGGCCTACAGAAGATTGAGTACTTAGGAAGAAACCCATATAAAAGACTTGGATCATAAAAGGAACACAAAGGCCTATGCAGACAAGAGCCGACATCCAAAAGACAATACTTTCACTAGAGGAGATCGAGTTCTTGTCTGTCAATCTATAAAACGAAAATCTGATGCTTCTTTCAATGCAGAGCCCTTTCATGTTTTGACTAGCAAAGGACACATGGTGACTGCCCAACGTCCCAGGAAGTCCATTACGTGAGTATTCCTCGTATTTCCGACATATGGCTCATTGCTTGTTAGGCACTGATGTCAATGTAGTGACTGGGTCTGAAATGTCAAACGAAAACCCACTGACTGCTGTTGTTCCTACATCGCTAACTCAAATCATGGGCACTTATACTGCCTGTCCCCAGTTGCTGAAGACATAATCAGAATGTGTGATCAGATCAGATCAACATAAAGATTCAATAAAGAGCTATGATTGTGTATTTATTTGTAATTTTTTATTTAATAGGAGGGGGAGATGTAGTGTCATGTGAGTTAGCAATGACAGAACCCTTTTGGCTCCTGATGGACTCCAGAGAACTGTGACATTAGTGTTAGAGTGTAGCGAAGTGAATGCAGTTTTAGAATATTGGGTTTGCGGTTTCATGCAAACGAATAAAGATGTGTAATTCCAAGCTCCGTGTGTGGCTTAGTCATTAGCAGTTATCCAGGCTGGGGAGGGCGCTACAGCCATTGCTAAGGTAGGTCCACATATCTGTCTTTCTTGGGCAACAAGGCAATTTGGTGCTCTTGCTTTCTGTTCCCTTGTGCAGAGTGTTTCAAAGAAAAGGGCTCGCATTTTGGGGAAACATTAATGAAAGTGCAGTCTCATCCTCCTCTTCCTCAAACTCTTTAGCTTCTCTCCCTCCTTGCAAGAAATGAGCCGAGAGTAAGGAGGGCAAACTGAGGCGCTTGAGGAGACTCTGTTGAAGCTCACTCTGGGCAAGGATATGGTGCGTGAAAAGCAGCGATCGGATTCTTTTGACTCAGGTGAAGAGGGGACTGGGCTTGAAGAGCATAAGGGGGAGTACATTCTAAAGGACTCCTTGCCAGTGTTGATTTCTCATGTTAAGAGTAACATGGGGTTTCCAGAAGAGGAGATTCCAGAGTCTTCCTCTAGTTTTCTGCTCAGGCAGTTAAAGAGTTGTGCTCCGTTGAATTTCCCTGTGCACCCATATATTATGGAGGTCCTTAAGCGGGAGTGGAAGGACCCCAACAAAATAATCTTACCACATTTTATGGCTAAACTCTATCCTCTTCAAGAAATGCAGCAGAATTTGCTGGAATCTATTCCCATTTATTAATTTGTGGCTAGTCTTGGAGGAAGAACTTCCCTGACAGAGGATGCTATTATTAAAGAATCCACTGGTATAAAGTTCGGCTTTCCTAAAGAAAGTATACCCTGGTTTTCACTTGGCCCCTGGGCTGGCATCTATGGGGCATATGTATATCAATAATTATTCTCAGATATTAAGCAGTTGATTTGTTCTTTGGATGAATCTTCAGGTTGTTCCAGCCTTCTGGAACATATTAAGAGACAGGTACAATACATGCCTGATAGCATTTAATGTGGTGGGAGCTCAGACTCTGTCTGGGGGGGCCTGTATAGCAACTTGAAGACATTTGGTGCTTAAAGACTGCTTCCCTGACTCAGCACAAAGAGGTTCAGTTCTGAGATTGCCTTTTCAGGGTACTCAGTTGTTTGGGGCAGAACTGGAAGAAAAGTTCTACAAACCTTTTATGGAGAAGAAATATTCTTCATCTTTGAAACAACCCTCTGCAGATAAGCAGAGTCAAAAGCCTATGTCTCCTTTTCGTCAACCCTCACATCGACAACCACAACATTCACAGGGAAAGTTCCAATTCAGGAGAGGTGGTGACAAAAGGGACAAATCCCCTCTTAAACCACGGTCCTGACTATATGGCCACTGATCAGGGCTGTGCAGTCATAGGCAGGATCCAGCATATTCTGAAGGAGTGGAAGGCATCTACTTCAGACGAATGGGTTCTTCGTACACTCCGAGTAGATTACAGCATAGAGTTTGTGTCACTTCCGGAGGCCCAGGGATCAGACTGACGCCATTGCCTTACAAGGCCCTCTGTCAGGGGATTAAGGCCCTTCTCCACAAGGAAGAGATTTCTGAGGTTCCTCCAGTGGAACGGGTCAAAGGGTTCTATTCGATAGTCTTTCTTCTAGAGAAATCAACAGGGGGGTTTGGTATGGTCCTGGATCTGAAGGCCCTCAACAAGTATATCCAAACCCTGCTCTTCAAAATGGAGAGTTTACAGAGGGTGATTCCACTGCTGGTCAAAGGTTATTTCATGTGCACACTGGCTCTCCAGGATGCCTACTATCATGTGCCAATCCATCTAGGGCATCAGAAGTACCTGAGATTTATTCATCAGGGACAGGCACTTTCAGTTCCCGGATGTTGCCCTTTGTGCTGAAGTAGGCTCCCCGGGTTTTCACCAAGGTGGTTGCTCCGTTGGTGGCTTCCCTGCACCTCCAGGGCTTTCAACTTTATCCATACCTCGATGACTGGCAACTGTATGCTCCATCCAGGGCACAGTTGGTTCATGATCTGGAATTAGTGTGCTCTCATGTTCAGGCGCATGGGTCTCCTCAACCTAGAGAAATGCAAGCTGACACCTTCCCTGGGCATGATGATAATTGGAGCCAGGTTTTGCACCAACCTCAACAGGTTGTTTCTTTCGGATTCCAGAGCTGCCACCTTGAGGTCCTTGACTTTGAAGGTCATGGGTAGCCAGAGTCTCCCCATGTGACAGTGTTTGAAGCTTCAGGGACATTTGGCTGCAGCAGTGTTCATGGTTCCTAATTTCATCTTCGCTGACTCTGGAGTTATCTGAATTCCTTTTGAGATCTGACGTTGGGAGATGTTGAGGTCCATATACTAGTGATATAAGAGATATGGAAGGCATAGGTTCTGATGACAGATGCCAGCTCTTTTGGGTGGGATGTCACGCTAGGTTCCCTGTCCCTTCAGGAGAAGTGGGCTCTTAAGGATGGCTGGCGTTCTTCCAATTAGAGGTAACTTACTACTGTATCCAGAGCAGTGATGGGGTTCCAGCTTGGGAGGATGGGGATATCTTGTAGGATGCCATCTGGTGGTCAGATATGACAATTTGGTCACTTTAGTCTATGTGAACAATCGGGGGTAACCAGGTCCAGATTCTTGAATGCAATTCTCTTCTGTTTCAGTGGGTGGAGGTTCACTGGCTGTCAATAGTGCGCCCCCTATCAGAGTGGTGGACAACTGGGTGGTGGATTCCCTCAGCTGGATTTTTCCCTCCTCTTAGGAAATGCAGTTGAACAGGTTAGCCTTCTATTAGCTGTGCAGGAGGATTGCTATTACTTTCCTAGACCTATTTGCTTCCTCACACTATGCTCAGGTTCTAAGATTTTGTGCCAGGGTGCCTCGGGTGGGAGCTTGGGAGGGGTGGACGCCTTGATCCTTACTTGGCTGGATCATCTGTTGTATTCCTTTCCACCCATTCCTCTTACTCCCAAGTTGTTGGCCAGGCTCTTGATGGAGACCAGGGAAGTGGTGGTGGAGGTCCTGTTTTGGCCAAGACAATCACGGTTTACTGTGTTCAAATTCCTAGCAATTCAAGGTTCATGGATGATCCCGTGTCATCCTTCCTTCTCGGGTCTTCCCCCTTTCTGTCCTTTCAGAAACTTTGTCTCTTGGTGTGGAAATTGAGAGGATGGAGTTGCAGCAAAAAGTCCTTCTCTGGCATTTAGCTGTGACTATTCAAACGTCACAAAAACAGTCTACATTAAAATCTTATAAGTGTCATTGTGGCCGTTTTCAATGATGGTGTATGCCTCAGCAGTTCTCTCCTTTGGAATACGGCAGTGACATGGCGGTCTCTCTGTATTAATGTATCTTCTGTTTGCATATGAAGGCCTCTGCATGCTGCTTGGGTGTTCCTCACTTGTGATTAAGGGGATGAGGACAAGGGAGACCTGGAGGTAATGTCTCATTACATACCTATAATCTTCATTACTCCTGGTCCTGTTATCCTCGTCCCATTCATCACCCCCTCCCTCCCAGATGACTGGCCTTCATAGGGAGAGGCTTGGTAGTTCAGAAGGAATGCTGGGTAAGTATTCAGTGGCGGTCGCGGCCTACCTAAAGTGGTGGCGCGGCCACGGGTGGAGAGGGCAAGGGGTTGGTGATGGGAGTGGGGGTAGAAATAAAATTTACGTTAAAAAAAGACTTACCTGCTGCTTCTCTTATTGCCATTGGGCCGGAAGGGGATGGGCCCTCAGGGCACAGGCTCCACATTCAATCCAAACGCTGCCGCTCAGACGGTGCATTTGAGTCTGTGCTGTTTCTCCAACCCTGCTGGGTAGCACAGCGGGGTTGGAGAAACATAAGTACGCACGTGTGTTTGGCAGGCCTAGGATGGCTGGCCAAGCACACATGTGCACTTATGAGTGCACAGTACTGCTCCCTGCCTTGGCCCTGTCCAGCCATCCGCCACACGTATTGTATTGCGGGGCTCAGACAGCATAAATAAAATGATAATAACATTGTCTTGTTATCATTCTATTTATTGTCTGCTGGCACGGGCTGTGTGACGACACACCTGCGCCATTACGGAGGAGTCGTCCCTGTAAGTATTGCTTATATAGGCTGCAGCCCAAGGGGGAGGGGAAATAGTTATTAGCATTGTTCGGTACATTTTGTTTGAGTCTGGCAAGTTGGATACTCCTCAATATAACTTGTGATGAATGGGACGAGGACAACAAGACCAGGAGTGATGAAGATGACCGGTAAGGAATGACACATTCACTGGGACTGGCCTGGAACTCAGTCCAGGCTCAAGAATAGCTGCCAGAAGGAATTCGTTCGGTGCCCATTGAACGCCATCGTCAGCACTACTTTTAAGGGAAAAATGGATTCTGCAAGTAGCGGGAAAATCCTTACTAGATTTACAAACCAATCTGAGTCCTCCAATGCATGTCTGAATCAGGTGTCACTGGGGCGGAATGCAAGATTCCCATGCACAACAGTCTTGTGATCTTGGTCATTTCATTACTGCACCGTCCCCCATCGATAAGTATTTAAATATGCATGCTTCATACAGTCCTCCCTGCTGATTCCCTTTAAGGCGCTAAGCGCTTTCTGACTTGAAGTTGTTGAAATGCACATTAAGTGACCTTGACATTTAGAAGAGCAATCTACTTATCCAAAAATATAAGAGTATGACAGAACCTGCAAGATACTTATTAACTATAACCATGTCATAGGGCTCGGCTATCAGGATCTGGTTGGTCTTCAAGCAGTAAGCGGTTTCCCCCAGAATAGAGTCCTTCAACTTTCTTAGATCTGTGTGAGCAGCACCAGACACTGGCAGGATGGGTTATTGCAGAAATCCTAGCAGTGCAGGTTCAACCATTTGGGACACAATGCTAAGGTTTCCTGTGGAGCTGCAACCAGTGGTGTTGAGGGCAGAGGTGTCTCTAGACGTTATTATTCAGGAGGCACAGTGCACCAAAGGTGCATAAAGAGTGAGCACTGCTCAAGCAAGGTCAAATCACAGAAAATGTTTGTGTGGGGACCTAACCAACACGTTTCAGTATTTCTACAGCCATTTGGCCCTATTCATCAAGGTCAATTTGGTTATAAATATATGTTTATGACCAAATTTATCTTGTTTACGTCTACCAGGAATTCACAAAGGGATCTGTAAATCCCTCTCAAGGATGGGAAAAAGGGGTGTTCCAGTGGTGGTTAGCGTTGGACATTTGGGAACACCCACAAAATATATGTTTCTGAGCATGGCCAAAGGCCTTTCGTTTCCCTATCCCTCTTGACGCGATAGGATTTTTACTCCAACCAAGGGCTGGTGTAAACTGCTGTCCAAGTTAAGAAGGGAAGTGGATCACTCCCAGATTTGGTGAAAGTATGGGGCAGAGATTTCTCTATTGGGAACATATTTTGCCATGGAATAAAATGTGTGTTTGCACAGGTGATCGCATTCCCTCAGAGTGGACTTTTCCACGGTGGAGAACAGGATCCCGCTGAGAATGCAACATGGCCTTACCAAATGTACGCCTGGCCTGGAATCCTTTCTTTCCAGGCACATTCCCTGTATGGTTTCTGACTTCTAGAAAGAAGGAAAATGACATGCAGATGAAGGAGGAGGTCTCTGACCATTCTCATCCTACTTTCCCTTTTTTGTGAATGAGACCTATTATTTTCTGCAGCACATTTAATGGAATGCTACAGGCAGGAGTCAGCAGGGTTGCTATATATGGGATGGGACAATTGCAGCCCTTCTAACCAGCACATGTACATTTTAATGTGACAATTCCAGGACTAAACAGGGCATGTAAATTTTTAACGTCACATTATCATGGTCGCTCGATATGAATGCCATAATTTGAACGGGACAGAACTGGCAGGTACCAGAAGGGATGCTAGGCTTCTAACGGGACAGTGTCAGAACCTCTCAGCCGGTGCTAGAACGTTTTAGTCGAGAAGCTACATTTTTAATGCCATAGTAGCAGAAGGTCCCAGGGCGTGGGTTCCATTTTTGGGGGAGCTTCAAAGTTTTCCAACAGGGCTGCTAAACTTCCAAGAGTGGAAGCTGATAACTGTTTGCAGGTAGTAGTGGCTACCTGGCATGAGGCTGGACTCACCTTTTTTTAAACACACCAGAGCAGATATGATGGATACTGATATTGTGAACACTAGGTATCATCAGTAAATGAATGTTTCTCACAGACTGAACACGTACAGCACAGGTAGAGGCAGAAAACGATTTGCTCTTGCACGTACAACACAGAATGCAGCACTGCAAGTCAAAGATTGCATGCCACTCTCACAAAAGCTCAGGTACACATGGGATATGCAGTCTTCACCACTTAGTCTTTACCCCCACATGAATTTACCATGCCACTAAGTACCACGCAGCCCCATTTAGGCACTTCATCTCGCCGGCAGTATTTTTGTTTTTTAAAGTCGTATTATATTGCCATTTAAAAAAGGGTATTTAATAGTTAAGTGATGAGCAAGGGTAATGGAGGATGAACAAAGTTAAAGGACTTTTAGGGTTCAGAGGTGGGTAGAGGTAAAGGGAAGTAAGGGTTTTTAGGATTCAGGAGCAAGCACAGTAGAGAGAGGTAAGTTGTTTTTAGGGTACATGGGTGGGCAAGGGGTTTTTATGGTTCATGGGAGGGTAGAGGTAAGGGAGGTTTAGGATTTGGACTGAGAAGAGGTAAAGGGAGCTAAGGGGTTTAAAAAAAGGAGGACTGGGGGTTACCCCCAAAACAGAAAAAGAGAAACAAATATATATACATACACATGCATATATTACACAGTGCCAGTCACCACATTTTTGTTATATTTAGGCAATAGTTTCCGTAGAAAGAGTGTTTTTTGTTTTACTAATAACTTAGGTGCTGTTTGACTAATTTCACAACTCTTTAAAAAAAAAAATCATCCATCTCAGCTGGCTCCTGGAAGGTTTCAGGGTAATCAGTCAAGCAGGGGCTGAGAAAAAGTAGGGCCCCAAATTGTGTTCTGTCCATGCAATTTCCCATAGGAGTTTTAGGAAGCTATTCAGAAAAAATTACAGAACAGCATTTCACCAAATCTGACAGAAAGCTAGATCTTTATTTAGAAACCGTGATTTTGCAACGTGGTATAAGCCTGGTCAGCCGTTTTGGAGAAATTAAATTTAAAAACTATAGTGATATCAAGATGGATGTTACCATGGTACTCCTGCGGTACTGCAAAATAAAAAAAAGAAAATTACTCTGGAGAGGGCTTTTTTTTCGTCAGCCTCTCCGGTCCCACAACGAAGCAATCTGACAGGCTCCCCAACAGCAATAAAAATGTTGTGTACTGCCATCTCAGGACTTGAGCTCTCCATGTCCATAGTTTAAAAAAAAAAATATATATATATATATATATATATATATATATATATATATATATATATATATATATATACAAGGGGGCAGGGTAGGGAAACCCTCACCTTTTGGTTCTCCGTTCCGTAGGTACCAGCGGTACTCCTGCTGCACCAAGTGAGGCCTCCAGTGAGAACACATAGAACTTTCTCGGAAACCAGTTCCGCCTTACCATGTGGTTCCTTAGGAGTACTGTGGGGTACCGTGGACTGTGCAATTGTAAAAAAAGTTACCCATGGTACCTTGGAGTGCTGCTTGTCCGATGGCACCATGGGAGTACTGCAGCATCATGAACATTTTAAAACAACCACCAATGTGGGTTGGTTGTCCATGAGGGGTTGCCTGACTGTGGGAGGTTGGCCTGCAATGAGTCATTGGCTGAACGCTGGAGGGGTGGGGGGGTGTAGGGTCCAGCTGCAGGCAATACCCTGCGTTCAACCACTGCTGCACGCTGCCAAAGACTATGCACAGCTGGAGGTTGACTGCGCACAAAGTGGTAGGTGCGGGGCCTGGGACAAGACAAGGTCCCCTGTCCATTTCCCTATCCTACGCAGTCAAAGCTATGGTCAGTGAGAGGGTTGGGTGCATATAATTTAAAAAAAGAGAAATTCATTGAAAAAAAATTAAGGTTAAAGTGATGTTAAGTTTGGGTATGGTAATAGCATTTTACTTTACATTAAAAAATGCAGAATTTCACAGAAAAAAACAATGGTCAAAGTGACGTTATAGTATGGACTTATAATTGTCAAGGTGCAGACAGGTTACTCACTAACCTTAGAAGCCGGATACAGCAGGAGTGATCCTTGTAGCTAGTTACCCTATCCCCACGACGGAATCACCTACGAGCAATCATATACCGCTCAACAAGCAACACCACCACCGGGGAAAAAGGGAAAAGAAAACAGGGAGCAGGAAAGGAAAGATGCGGCTGCCCGACTCCCTCCAGAAGGCTGGCCTAGAGTTGGTACCTTCTAACTACTCCCGTGTCACTGCAGGAAGAGAAAGAACACACTGGGTTGTAGTATTCCTTCTATACAAACATGTGACGTAGAAATATAGACATGCACATAGGGTTAAAGCCATGAACACTCACTAGTATGCAGCATCAGGTCTCTCATGTTGCAGCCCAAACAAATAAATAGCCCTGGGAATGCCGTTGCTCTTAATGCCCCCTACACAGGTACTTATCTGAGTGGTTGGTTCTAGCAAGTATCCTCTGTATGCGGTGACAGCAGAGCAGTATTCATGGGTGTCGCTCTCCGAGCCTTTCAAGCGGCTCCAAGCGAGAGAACTGAGCGACGGAGCGGAAGTTACTGTTTCTCCCCCTCCGGGTCGCTCTCCGAGCCTTTCAAGCGGCTCCAAGCGTGAGAAGGGGTGTCCGGTTGTGGCGGTGAACGAGGAACAACCAGTCCCTCAGGGGGTGCCGCGATAAGGGTGCTCGCGGCAGCGCCGCGCGCTGTACCTGCGTTGCAATATTCTCCTACGCGGTGTGCAGTGGCAATGATCCGGGTAGCTGGGCGAAGGCGCTGGTCAAGTCCCCAGGAACTCTCCTCCGTCGCGGCGATGCTCGCTAAGTCTCGTAAACGCGCAATCTAGCGCGGGACATGCGGTCGCGGGAGCGTGCGTGTCCGTGAATCCGAACTGGTCTCTGGGTTTGAAGATGCCGGGAAGTGGTCGGCGCGAGGTCCGTTGCCTCGCAAGACACCAGGCAGGACTTGATTGACAAGCCCCTGGCCTTCCTTTGGTGAGGCTTTTGTAACCGCCTCAGGAAGGGATTCCGCTAGGTCGCTAGGGTTTATGGGTATTGTAGTCTTCATACCCATAACCACCAGAGCGACGTATCGAGTATCAGAATCCCGGCAGGTGCCTTTGTTAGCGCCGATACCTGACAGTAATAATATAAAAACTAACATTTAAAAACTAAAAAAAAAACACTAAAATTCACCAGTTATAGTTTACTGAGCAAACAATAACTTGCGCCCTCACATGCACTGCTTATTACCTTATACCTTGCATCACTCATGACATGTTAAATGACATCATTGATAACATCACTGATGGCATCACAAATGACATCATTGATGACATCACTGATCATATGATACAATCATTGTGACACTGTCCTCTAGGAGTTGCGGCCTTGAACTAATTCAACATGAGACAGGTGTGGACAATTTTCTATTCACCCTAACGCTATTACCCACTTAAATATTTCTCTTGACCTGCAATTTTAAGTCAAGAGGCTGACTGGTACACATTTGCCCCTGTAAAGACACTATCTTCCAGGCCCTATGTACTACAGTCTGTAGTTTAGTAAGATACACTACACACGTTTCTGGGATGGGCACAGTGGCCTACAACTTTAGATCCATGCTTCATGTTTCTGGGATGGGCACAGTGGCATACAACGTTAGAGCCATGCTTAAAACACCAGTCAGAGGTAGACAACCTCAAAGAGTGACACCCCTGCATTATACATTACTTAGCAATCTCTAATGCTTCAAAATCTTCAGTGAAGTTCTGGAAACAAACATCCACACTTTACAAACGCTTTGCTACATAGACTTTGTCTATAGCACTGTATTAAAACTATTTAATATGGGCACATGCCTAAACATTGGCTGGTGCATATTCTATTGGGAACAGAAGGTCTGGCCTTTCTCACAGATGTTTTGTAATAGGTTTTGGTTTTAAGCCTCAACCTACTTGCAAACATACTTCTGAAACTCACAATAGGTGTGCTCATTGTTTATCTTGCTCATCAGGGATTAATACTTGCACCTCAAACGTTAGTGATTTGTAAACAGTGCACAGCATAACTTTTAACACATACAATTATGCTATGGACCCACATGTGTACACTCAATAACTCTATGCTGTATATGGCAGTGGTGTTATCAGTGAAGTCATCAATGATGTAATTTGAGATGTCATCAGCGATGTCATCAATGATGTAATTTAGCTTGTCATGAGTGATGTAATATGTGAGGTCATAACCAGTGCCTGGCAGGGGCGCAATTTATAGTTAGCTCAGTAAGTATCTTTCAGGTAGTGGCAATGCAGGCCTGAACAGACCAGTGATGAAATTAAGTATTCTGTTATTATAGTTTGTGGCCTTTCTGATTTATAATTTGCTAGGTATTGGCCCACTTGGGCTTACTGTTAGAGCTTTTGCAGGACATGATACTTGTCTTAGAGATCTACAGACTAACTATCTGATGCATTGATTGTGGCATACTCTCATGATTTTTGGAGGATGATTTATACCCCCTGATGATATTAATTGCCAATTTATGCATATAGGTCCTTACATGATTGATGATTGTTTCAGTATCATGGAATGAGCCTTTGCAAGCTTTAGCATTGACCTGTGTTATTCTGCCCACTTGGGCAGTAGGCAATCAGTATAGCTGTTTTTCTATTTCTATTTATATTTGTATTATGTCAAGTATATTCTTTGCTGACTAAATATTGACATCGTAAATATTTTCATTCAGCTGGGTCATTTATGAACTTGACAATGTTAAAATGGCCGCCACTGTCGTTATAAGTTTCACTACTGCTGAAGCCAACAGTCTGTCGTTTATGTTTACATACTTTGAAGTGTATTTAACTTTATGCAAAAAATGTCGCCATGAGCGTGAACAAGGCGAAAGCCGAAACGCGTTGTGTTTGCAGTCAATAAATCAATCTGAACTGCAAATCTCCTGGGTGTCCGTGTGATTTCATATTGGAAATCGTTTGCTGTGTTATATATATATATATATATATATATATATATATATATATACCTACTGGCGGTCGCCAGTAGGTAGTTATAGTTAGGACCACGTTTCCATAGGAAATCCGCAACATTCTATTTTGAATAACTTTGGCGCCGGTCGACGAATCCTCGCGAATTTTTCAAAATAGGTGGGGCGCTACGCTCCGCTCCTTCCCTGAAAGTCTCGGGGGGATTCGTCAAGCGGGGGCTGAGATAAAAGGGGGGTCCCAAAACGCGTTTTTCCCATGCATTTTTCCATAGGACCTTTAGACAGGGCTACAGCCCGAACGGCTGAACAGAATTACTAGAAATTTGGCAGATAGGTAGTCCTCAGGTCAAGGAAGTGCCTTTTGTAGGTTTGGTGTAAATCCGTTCAGTAGATTCTGAGAAAATAGCCTTTAAATCAATATATATATCTGAGCCAGCTTACGGTGCGCTTACGGTACGCTTACCGTACGCGTACGGTGGCGTGCGCGAGCGCGATTCTGATTGGCTCTTAGATCTTAGTAAACATTCGAATCGGTCGAAACCAGGAAGCGGCGGCCGCATTTCGTGTGTTTCACTCAGAAAAAAAAGAGTGATAACAAGAAAAGGGGGCAAGGAGGAGAGTTACAGACCCCCTAACATTTGTAAGGGGGTCAAAGAAGGACAGAAAAGTACAAAGAAAACATTTATTGATTTTAAAAAAAATCGCGGGGTACGCGTACGGTAAGCGTACGGTAAAAATAAAAAATAAAAAAAGAAATGAAATGCAGATTTAAGTGTTTAGATATTAGGGGGCTCTAAAAAGAGCCGTTGTGTTTATGAAGTGATTTTTTAGTGGTACCTACAAGTAAGTACCGATGCAGAGTCTAAGGTTCAAGAGGAAGACTCTGTTCCCTTCATCATTGAAGTGCACACCATCTCCTCTATAAATGTCTTACATGTCGTAACGCAAGTTGTTGTGGTAAATGGAACCCATACCATAGTCACGGAGGAAAGCAGAAACAGATTTGTTGACGTGCTTTCTTGCTTTGTCAATCTGCGGACAGAAATGATTGGACCAGTTCCATTTTTGCCTTTGGCATATGTTAGAAAACACAAAGGCAGTTTTAGGGAAAAGTGAAAACAGTTGTGCAAAGGTGTCCTTCATAAGCATTTCCAGACCTACCCCAGTCAAAGTGCCTAGGTCATTGCCACCACAGTGCACTATTATGAGGTCAGGGTGTTGGATGTGCATGAAGGATTTCACCAATGGCATCAATTGGTGCCACTTTAACCCTCTCTGACCAATCCATTTAATGTCTACATTTGGCAAAGCAAGGTCTCTCACCATATCTGTTTTCTCTGCATACTTTTCACTCCAGAAGACATAGCTGTGCCCTACAATCCACACTGTGAACATCTTCAAAGGAGAACTGGATGCACTCAGGAGGTGTCTTTCAGTAGAATGGCAATATGAAAAGAAAGACAGTTTGGAAATGGAGGCATACATATTTTTTTCATTAAAAAAAAGAACTGATTGGCTGTTTCATACCATTCTAGAATAAAAACTAGGCTGTATGTGTAAATTAATAGAAGCATGTTTTGTATTGGTACAGAAAAATGTGTTACCAAAGAACAGTACTATGGATTTGCTGTTAGGTTTGAAAAGTCAAGCACTCTTGCTCTGTGGAATTGAAACATTGTTTGGTGAACTTCTGACCTAACTCCACACAGCAGTGTTCCATGAGCTGTTGCTATGGTAGCAGGCAGAAGTCAAGTTGGGGGAAGGGTACTAGGCAGAAGTCAAGTTGGGGGAAGGGTACTTTTGGAAAAGGGTTGGTTTTCAACCAATAGAAATGTGTGATTACATTTGAAAAAAAGGGGGAAGCACTGAGATTTGAAACTAACATGTATATGTGTGGAAAAAGAGAGGGAAAGTTTGCCATTATCTGGTTCTGCTGAGAGGAGAGAGGTGTAAAGAACAGAGATCTTGGCTCTGATAATCTGCTGTTTGAGTGCCACATTTCTTTCACAACTAACTAATTTTAAAGGTGAGTTTAGAGTTTGAGAGGGGATGTATATGGTAAATTAAGAAATGAATAATAGAAATGGGATTCCTTTTGTTGAAGTTGTGTTTATTATTTTCTGTTTTGGGAGAAATTTAAATGTGAGGAACATGTAAAATAATATGGACTATGTTTTCACCATAAATTAAGGTGTACTGGTATAAAAAAAGAATAGTTTAAGGGTTTGAGGTTGGACTCAGTAATGCAAATACATACAGCATCACTAAGGCTGGTTGCCCTTGCTGGAGTGTAGGCAGTCACCCAGGTTACAAATGGTGCTGGTCTGAAAAAGCAGTTTGGACATGTGCTTTTTTAAGAATCTGAAAAGTGGATTCATAATGTGTCAGTCTGTAAAAGTGATTATCACTTGCCAAAAAAAAGAGTAGTAAGTGGGCTTTCAAATTGGCAAAGAAATTTAGTTTTGTGACTAATGTGAAAACATGACTCTGTGTGCAAATAGGAATTACAGGCAGAGATTTATTGCGTATTGCTCTGGTGATTTCACAGTTGCATAAGATGGAAAGGGGGAGCCATTTTTTGGTGCAGAAGCAGACTCTTAGCACACACCCAGCTGCTTACCATGTGGAATCATGTACAGTATTCACAAGCGAGTGGGGTTTGAGGTTTCAGTCAGTAATGCAAATACATTCAGCATCACTAAGGCTGGTTGCCCTTGCTGGAGTGTAGGCAGTCACCCAGGTTACAAATGGTGCTGGTCTGAAAAAGCAGTTTGGACATGTGCTTTTTTAAGAATCTGAAAAGTGGATTCATAATGTGTCAGTCTGTAAAAGTGATTATCACTTGCCAAAAAAATGAGTAGTAAGTGTGCTTTCAAATTGGCAAAGAAATTTCGTTTTGTGACTAATGTGAAAACATGACTCTGTGTGCAAATAGGAATTACAGGCAGAGATTTATTGCGTATTGCTCTGGTGATTTCACAGTTGCATTAGATGGAAAGGGGGAGCCATTTTTTGGTGCAGAAGCAGACTCTTAGCACACACCCAGCTGCTTACCATGTGGAATCATGCACAGTATTCACAAGCGAGTGGGGTTTGAGGTTTCAGTCAGTAATGCAAATACATACAGCATCACTAAGGCTGGTTGCCCTTGCTGGAGTGTAGGCAGTCACCCAGGTTACAAATGGTGCTGGTCTGAAAAAGCAGTTTGGACATGTGCTTTTTTAAGAATCTGAAAAGTGGATTCATAATGTGTCAGTCTGTAAAAGTGTTTATCACTTGCCAAAAAAAAGAGTAGTAAGTGTGCTTTCAAATTGGCAAAGAAATTTCGTTTTGTGACTAATGTGAAAACATGACTCTGTGTGCAAATAGGAATTACAGGCAGAGATTTATTGTGTATTGCTCTGGTGATTTCACAGTTGCATTAGATGGAAAGGGGGAGCCATTTTTTGGTGCAGAAGCAGACTCTTAGCACACACCCAGCTGCTTACCATGTGGAATCATGCACAGTATTCAGAAGCAAGTGGGGTTTGAGGTTTCAGTCAGTAATGCAAATACATTCAGCATCACTAAGGCTGGTTGCCCTTGCTGGAGTGTAGGCAGTCACCCAGGTTACAAATGGTGCTGGTCTGAAAAAGCAGTTTGGACATGTGCTTTTCAAAAAATCTGAAAAGTGGATTCATAATGTGTCAGTCTGTAAAAGTGATTATCACTTGCCAAAAAAAAGAGTAGTAAGTGTGCTTTCAAATTGGCAAAGAAATTTCGTTTTGTGACTAATGTGAAAACATGACTCTGTGTGCAAATAGGAATTACAGGCAGAGATTTATTGCGTATTGCTCTGGTGATTTCACAGTTGCATTAGATGGAAAGGGGGAGCCATTTTTTGGTGCAGAAGCAGACTCTTAGCACACACCCAGCTGCTTACCATGTGGAATCATGCACAGTATTCACAAGCGAGTGGGGTTTGAGGTTTCAGTCAGTAATGCAAATACATTCAGCATCACTAAGGCTGGTTGCCCTTGCTGGAGTGTAGGCAGTCACCCAGGTTACAAATGGTGCTGGTCTGAAAAACCACTTTGGACATGTGCTTTTTTAAGAATCTGAAAAGTGGATTCATAATGTGTCAGTCTGTAAAAGTGTTTATCACTTGCCAAAAAAAAGAGTAGTAAGTGTGCTTTCAAATTGGCAAAGAAATTTCGTTTTGTGACTAATGTGAAAACATGACTCTGTGTGCAAATAGGAATTACAGGCAGAGATTTATTGTGTATTGCTCTGGTGATTTCACAGTTGCATTAGACGGAAAGGGGGAGCCATTTTTTGGTGCAGAAGCAGACTCTTAGCACACACCCAGCTGCTTACCATGTGGAATCATGCACAGTATTCAGAAGCGAGTGGGGTTTGAGGTTTCAGTCAGTAATGCAAATACATTCAGCATCACTAAGGCTGGTTGCCCTTGCTGGAGTGTAGGCAGTCACCCAGGTTACAAATGGTGCTGGTCTGAAAAAGCAGTTTGGACATGTGCTTTTTAAAAAATCTGAAAAGTGGATTCATAATGTGTCAGTCTGTAAAAGTGATTATCACTTGCCAAAAAAAGAGTAGTAAGTGTGCTTTCAAATTGGCAAAGAAATTTCGTTTTGTGACTAATGTGAAAACATGACTGTGTGCAAATAGGAATTACAGGCAGAGATTTATTGCGTATTGCTCTGGTGATTTCACAGTTGCATTAGATGGAAAGGGGGAGCCATTTTTTGGTGCAGAAGCAGACTCTTAGCACACACCCAGCTGCTTACCATGTGGAATCATGTACAGTATTCACAAGCGAGGGGGGTTTGAGGTTTCAGTCAGTAATGCAAATACATTCAGCATCACTAAGGCTGGTTGCCCTTGCTGGAGTGTAGGCAGTCACCCAGGTTACAAATGGTGCTGGTCTGAAAAAGCAGTTTGGACATGTGCTTTTTTAAGAATCTGAAAAGTGGATTCATAATGTGTCAGTCTGTAAAAGTGTTTATCACTTGCCAAAAAAAAGAGTAGTAAGTGTGCTTTCAAAATGGCAAAGAAATTTCGTTTTGTGACTAATGTGAAAACATGACTCTGTGTGCATATAGGAATTACAGGCAGAGATTTATTGCGTATTGCTCTGGTGATTTCACAGTTGCATTAGATGGAAAGGGGGAGCCATTTTTTGGTGCAGAAGCAGACTCTTAGCACACACCCAGCTGCTTACCCTGTGGAATCATGCACAGTATTCACAAGCGAGTGGGGTTTGAGGTTTCAGTCAGTAATGCAAATACATACAGCATCACTAAGGCTGGTTGCCCTTGCTGGAGTGTAGGCAGTCACCCAGGTTACACATGGTGCTGGTCTGAAAAAGCAGTTTTCTGCCTAATTTCAAAGCATGACTTTGTGTGCACACAGGAATTATTTTTAGAAATTTAATTTGTGAAGGTGTTATTGTGATTTTCATTTATAGGAAAGGGGTTTATAGTATTTTAAGATTTCTAAAGAACATAAAAAATGTAGTAATATATTTAAATAAAATAAAGGAATTTTTTTTTAGTTTTTTTCAGGTATTGCTGAAGAGCAGTGAACAAAATTTAAGATGCCTACAAAATCCAGAGTAAAAGAAGACCACAAAAAAAAACCTATATTTGAAGACAACTGGAGGACCTAAGTTAGTTGGAGATGCTCATGTTGGGAAAAAGAAAAAATCTTCTGGTAAGCAAAAAAAAGATTTTTTAAAGAACATATTCAAAAAAAGGAAAAATGTACAAAATGTCTGTACTGGAAAAAATGTTTTCAATAGAAAAGGAGAGGAAAAAATTGAGCATTTAGTTAATGCAAATATACCTTCTGCAACTAAAAAGATAAACTTAAACAGAAAAACAGCGTTTAAAGAGATACGTAGAAAAATGTTTCAGAGAAGAGTTATGTCCAATTTGATAAAGGATGTGAAGAAATATAAGCAAAAGGCTAAGTTTTATAAGAGAAAAAAAGAAATTGAAGCCATTGCAGCAAAGGCATTAGAATTAAAAAGGAAACTATTCATTTTAATTTTGAATAGGATGCGTACATTAGATAAAATGGTTAATGTACTGAAATCACAAAGCAAAAGGAAAAGAGTAGTGAACAGAACAAACTTTTGTAAAGTGTTTTTAGGAAAATGGATGCATAGTTCAAGTAGTGAACCTTTTTTTAATGAAGAGAGCTATTTTCAAAGTAATAGTTTGCTGCATGCAGTTGACACCAGAGGTCGTGCTTACGAAGTGAAAAATGGTTGCATAATGGAGAAGGAGATAATGGTTCCAAGAGATGAGGTACAAGTGATGGCGGATGAGGCTATGGGGAGACGTCCTAAAGCCCCAGTGTACACTTGGAATTGTAGTAGTATTTGCACTGTGCGTCAGGAATCTATTGATAAATTTCGTGAGTTTCTAAGAGAATATAGTAAAAAAAGTGTAAAACAGAAGATTAAGGTGCTTCAAAGTCTGGATCCATGCAGAGTGAGAGAGAATACTGGTTTGCAGGGTCATTCTTTGGCTTGTCTATCTAGAAAAGTGTGTAATAGTGTTTTCCATCATTTTAGGATGCTGGCTGTTCATCATACTGAAATGAGAAAGTTTGTGAGACGGTTGTATTTTGCTAAAAGTCCAGCAATAAAGTTAGATGAATTGAATAGGGCTCTGTTCCGTGGAACGGTATCAGATGTAGAGAAGGTTGTTGATGAAATTCAGTTTTGTTACTTTGGTCCTGAACAAAACAGTGCAGAAAAGGACACAGTAAATGAGGAAGAAGTGGAAGAGAATGTAGAACCCTCTGTAAGTAAGACATTTAATGATCACATAACAAAATTTGCAATAATCTCTAATGAAAGACCAAATATTACTTGTATTTGTTGCCGCAGAACTCATTATAGAAAACAAACTAGGAATGTTGATCTCTACAGAAAAAGTGAAAATGAAGATAATTATAAGTGGAAGGATTTTGCCACATATATATTTCTTGAAAATTGTTTTGAATTGGGTGAAGATCAGCGTATTTGTAAATACTGTTACAACAAGTTAGAGGAAAATAGAATGCCGACCAGAGCTGTACATAATAAATTAGAATTGGATGCTATTCCTGCTGAACTTTCTGAATTAAATACATATGAGTCTATACTCATTCAATGTGTTCATCCGTTCCAGACCATAGTACGTATGGAGCCCAAAACTGGTAAATTACCTCCTTCAGATTTACTGAGAGGTTTAAAAGGTAGAGTGGTGTATTTGCCCTTGGATTTGAAAAAAAATATGGAAACTATTGATGCGGATACTTTGGAAACTGAACCATTAATTATTCTGGTTAATGGTGTACCTACAAAGAATAAGAAGATTTGGCAGGAGCTGGTAGATGTACGGAAAGTACAAAGAGCAAATTTGTATTTGAAAAGGAATAACAAATGGTATGAATCAATTTATATAGAAGAAGAAGAAGAAGAAGATTTACAAGAAGACACAGAAACACCAACTGGACAAATTGAAAAAGTGGACAAGTCAAAGGAAGAAGAAATTTATGAACATTTTAGCATACATCCTCTTCATTCAAAAGAAGTTATGGGAGACAATATTGATCTATTTCAGATGAAGAAAGCAAAAGGAACTCCCGTGAGTGTATGGGAGGAGAGCTTGGAAGCTCGATGTTTTCCCCAGCTGTTTCCTAAAGGAAAAGGAGGACGATACGATGAACGTCCGGAACAGATTCCAGCTTCTGAGTATCGGACTACAAGACTATATGCTGAAGATCCCAGATTTCGACAAAGTATTCCTTATTTGTTCCATCTTTTATTTGAAAGCGACTTGTCTGCATTGTCTTATGCAGTAAATCACATTTTAAAAAGTGGAGTACATTTACAAAATGTGTCTGCTAAGGATTTTATGGAGAAAGTGCAGCACCGAGATGATCATTTGGAAACACAACTGATCAATCTGATGGCTTGTCAGCGTGGGACAAATGAATATTGGTACCAACGCCATGGTGAATTAAAATGCATGTTACGGAATTTAGGAACACCAACATGGTTCGTTACCCTAAGCTGTGCGGAGTACGCTTGGGATGATTTACTGGATTTTCTACGAGAGGCAAATTCAAACATTAAAAACATCGAATACAAGACAGCAGGAGAACTGTGCTCATTGGATCCGGTTAATGTTTGCAGATATTTCAATCATAGATTTGAGGCTATGATGTCGTTCATCTGCAATAAAAAAAATCCACCTCTAGGAGAAGTAGTGGATTTCTTTTGGAGAAAAGAGTACCAGGCAAGAGGTGCTCCTCATATTCATATGCTGTTGTGGATCAAGGATGCCCCAAAGTTTGGAACAGATGCTGATGAAGCAGTGTTATCTTACATTGAAGAATATGCAACATGTGCTATACCAAAAAGCACAGAAGAGAAAAAGTTAAAGGAGCAAGTTTTACGTTTCCAAAGTCATCGGTGTGGAAAATACTGTCGACGGGAATACAAGAGCAAAGATAAATACTACACTAAATGTCGATTTGGATTTCCTAGACCTGTTCTTTCAAATGGAAGAGTAAACAGTTTTATGTCATCTGTGAGACATACTATCACAAGAAAATCACCTAAGAATACCTACAACCTTAAAAGAAAAGAAGAATCAAAAAATATAAATGACTACAACCCAGTCATTTTATCCATGTGGAACGCTAACATGGATATACAGTATGTAGCTGACAATTCCATTGCTGTTGCTCGATATGTAACGTCTTACATTACGAAATCAGAAAAAACAGAATTGAAGGAAATGTGGGAAGAGATTTCTCACGAGAAAACTGTCAGTAAGAAGCTGTACAGTTTCAGTTTGAAGATGTTATCGCATCGAGAAATTGGACCCTACGAATGTTCAGATAGGTTATCTTCTGCAAGTCTCTACTCGAAATCAAGAAGAATAATTTGGGCAAGTTTAGGCCTTGCAGCAATGAATAATCGGGTACTGAAATCTGTTGGAGAAATTGAATATTTGGCCGAAAATGACCCAGAAAGTACAGATATTTTGAAATCAAACATGTTGGACACATATTATCCCAAGAGAAGTCATCATCTGGAGAACATGTGTCTCTATGAAGTGCTGCAGAACTACATTTATTCACGGAAAGCCACAGAAGACATCAACAATGGAAAATATAAAGTCATTGGTGAGGAAGGATGTTTGGTGAAGCAAACAAAAGGAAGTTTGATAAATCACAGGAAGCTGAGTTGCGACACTACTGACAAAAAGGAATTTTACTACTTGGCTCTTTTACAGCTGTTTAAACCATGGCGTACAGAGGATGAACTACTGGGAGAATTTCAAAGCTATGAAGATTCTTTTAATGCTTGCAAAGACAGCATACAATGCAGTACATTCTCAACTTATCTGCAAATGTTAAATGAAGAAATTGAACAGGAAACTACAATTGCAGCAGAAATAGCTAGAGACAGTTCTCAGGACAGCCAAAGTTCAGGAACACTCAGTCAAGATCCCCTAGGACAACCAATTGTTGAAAATGAAGCATCAATAGCCATGAATGAAGTGGAAACGGCTATGAATCAAGCTCAAGAAGAATTTACAGACTTACAAAATTTGGAAAGACAACTGAATGAAGAGCAGCAACAAATTTATGAAGAGATCAGAAACAAAATTGATCACGGATTTCTACATGAAAAAAAAGAGTGCTCATGCACATCATTTCATCCAATCAGGATGTATGTAAGCGGACAAGCTGGAACTGGAAAAAGTTTCCTTATAAAAGTCATCAGAAGCTACCTACAGCAAAAAACGGATACTACTTTGTCTTGTGTGGTTACTGCTCCAACTGGGTTAGCAGCATATAACATAAAAGGAATCACTTTACATCGTTTGCTAATGTTACCAGTGGAGCATGAGAACAAAATACAATACAACAAGCTAACTGGAGAAGCATGCTTGGAAGTTTCAAGAGTATTGAAGAAGATGCAAGCTCTCATTATTGATGAGGTGAGCATGGTATCAAACTTAATGCTTGCCTTTGTGCATTTAAGAATGCAGCAAATTCTGAAGACAGACTATGACGTGTTATTTGGAGGAAAACACGTCATAGTTTTTGGAGATCTTTTCCAACTTACTCCAGTTAAAGGACAACCAGTGTTTAATACTGTGACACATGAAGACACGAAGAAGTCATTGGGAAGCATCGGTAATACAAATATTTGGTCCTTCTTTGAGTACAAGGAACTTACTACTAATTTGAGACAAGCAAACGATGAAGAATATGGAAGTATTCTGAAAGATATCAGAATTGGACTACTCACTGAAGCTGGCAAAAAAGCATTACAGAGTCGGCTGCTACATAATTTATTTCCAAAGGAAGAAATAGTTGCAGAGAAGATATACAAGAACATTGCAGAAAACAAAAGTGTCATCTGCTTAATGCCAACTCTACGTGAATGCTCAATATTCAATGAGGAGCTTTTGAAATTGGAAAAGGAAGATATCAGGAAATTGGAAGCAGTGGACAAAATTGAGGATGGAAGAATTACTGTCACATTAACAGGCACACTGAAAAATAAATTGGATTCACTAGAGAAGAACATTTCCAAAACAGCTGGATTAGAAAAAAATCTATATGTTTGCATGAACTGTAGAGTATTTTTAAGGAGAAATTTGGATGTTGAAAAAGGTTTAGTTAATGGAGCTATGGGAAGAGTTGTGGGTTTTATTAATTATCAGAAAAAAGATGGAATTGAATGTTTAAAAATAAAATTTGATCAGATAGAAGAAGTTAAAGACATTTGTCGTTGTTCAGTTCGTTTCATGCTTGTGAAAGATTTATATGTACGTAGGAAGCAGTTTCCATTTTCTCTAGCATATGCTGTAACTATTCACAAGTCTCAAGGATTGACTGTAGATTGTGCATTTGTGAACATTGGTTCAACTGTGTTCAAAGAAGGTATGGCATATGTTGCTTTGTCACGAGTGAAAACATTATCAGGTTTATTCATGATAGACTTTGATGATTCAAAAGTTAGTGCTGATACAAATTGTGTAAAGGAGTATAATAGATTAAGAAGAAGCTATGCTCCTCATTTAGGTCAGTATCCTGTGTTGGAGAAACGTGTAGTTTCTCGTAAAAGGAGAAATGAGAATATCTGTAATGAAGATGTAGAGAGGAGGAAAAAAAAAGAGGAGTGATGTAATTGCAAGCAAAAAGAATAAGGAAAATGAAGAACAGGTTGTAGGATGTCATTTTGAAAATAGCTCTGGTGTCAACTGCTACGCAAATGTAGTGCTGAATGTTGCATTTTATCTGGAAAGTTTGCAAGAGCAGATAATAGTAAATCAGGGAAAAAGATTCTGTTCTGTGCTGAGTCTCCTTTTTGAAAAGCTGAGTAATGATAAAACTCAAATAGAAAGTGCTACTGAAAGTAGAAAACTTTTAGATGTATGTTCAGGACGAACACAGTTTTCTCAAAATGTACAGCAAGACGCACAGGAATTCTTGATGTATTTTCTTCAGGTACTGGAAGAAGAAGGGGTTCCCATTGAAAATGTATTTGGTCTCTCTTATAAATGGGAACATAGTTGTGAAAACTGTTATAATATATGTGGCTCTAATGTTGATAATGAAAGGTTTATTTATTTAACATTGCCAGAGAGTAAAACAGTCACTTTTGCTAAATTAGTTAAAGATGCTAATCATAGCATGCAATGCGGTGAGTGTAAATCTGACATGTTTTCAACGTTAATTTTAAAGGAATACGGACAGTATGTAATTTTAATGATGCAACGATGTAGAGCTGATGGTTCAAAATTGGATACTTTAATAAAGAAGTTTACAGGACAGCAATTATCAATTTCAGGAAAAACTTTTGTAACAGTTGCAATAATTTTCCATGATGGACCTACTGTAACTTCTGGTCATTACACAGTTTATCTTAAATGTGAAAAAGGCTGGACACTGTGTAATGATTCCCAATTGATTTTTAAGCAACGTTTGCCTTTTGATTTAGCAAATTCCTATCTAATCTTCCTGAAACCTAAATTTTAGAGAGATTTGGCAACATCTGGACAAAACAATTTTACCATTTTATTGGATTACCATTGGAATTTACAAATAAAAAGATTTAACAAATTATCATTTGGCCTAATGGAAAGGTAACCAATTGTAATGTGGAATTTTTCCATTTTTTAATGAAACTTTGGAAAACCAAAAATTTAGAAAAAATCGGTAACATCTGCACAATTTAAATTTTGGAATGTTATTGGATTGCCATTGGAAATTTTTTCAAAAAAGATTTTTAAAATTACTATTTGGCCATGCGGAAAGGTAAACAATTCTATTGTGGACTTATTTAATTATTAATAAATCTTTCGGAAACCAAAATGTTACAGAGAATCGGTGAGATCTGTACAATTTAAACTTTAGTTTTTTATTGGATTACCATTGGAAATTTAATCAAAATAGAATTTTAAAATTACTATTTGGCCTAAAGGAAATGGAACCAGATGTATTGTGGAGTTATTTGAGATATATTATTGTGATTATACTTCTGAAACAAAAATATCAGACGGTATTTTAAAGAAATAAGTATTGATATTAGATGATATTTTTTAAGAATATTATGCTTTTTTATAAAGTTATGTTTATGCAAAAAGAGATTGTGGGCTTTTTTAAAACAATCTTTGAGATTGTTAATTTTTTTTTTGCCCGCTGCTAAATGATGAATGCAATTGCTTTCACAATTTATAGTGAAATGCAATATATTCTGAAAACAGCAAAAAAAAGGCAAAAATATTTTTTGAAAAATATGTAAATATGTGTACTGTATTATAAAATGTTTTATTAAATATTAATACTTTTTTCTTTTTTTTCAGATTGAGATAGAAAATTTTCAAAAACTAGAACCATTTTTAAAGCAATTTAAAAAAAATTTAAATGAATAAATATTTTTTTGAGTGGGTATGGTAAGTCAATAATATCATGGTCCCTTTTTTCTACTTCTCTACAATCACATTTTCAGTTTTTCATTGTAGTCTCTCAAGGACCTTGTAATGTGATAATTGATTTTTAGTGTTTTAAAAAAAAAAAAAAAAAAATTACGCGTACCGTACGCGTACGGTAAAAAAAAATTTTTAAAAAGTTTTTAAAAACATATATAAAAAATAGATGAAAGGTAAGGTTGGCTCTTAAAAGAGCTGTTGTGTTCATGCAGGGACAGAGGAAAGAAAGAATGGGAATATTAGACGGTACGACAAGTGTGCTGATCTATTTTATTGTTCACTAGGGAAATACTGGTCTCCCTATAACAAATTAGATCATGACAAGTGGCGCACCGTATTTCAACCCTCAGAAACCGAGGGTTAGTTTCCAGAGGACCAGTAAAAGGAGATGCTCCCCCCACAGATGAAGGGCTCACCTGACCTGCAGAAGAAGGACTCGGCACTGCAGATGATGGTCCAGGCTGAGCTGCTGTGGATGTGCTTGGTTGATTTACTGAAGGGTTACCTTCAGTAAGTCGAGCATGTGTCCTTCTGTGTACATCCTTAAGGTGTCTCATCATGGTGTGATTCCCAAAGGAATACTTCCTGTCGGGATTCCCTCTTGAAAGTACACGGCCACACAGCTTACAAGTCACTAAGGGTGCATTTACCTTTTGCTGGCCTTCTGGAAAAGAAAAATACTCCCATATGTAAGAGGTCTTTTGTTTCCTCGCTCTCTGCCTCAAGGTAGTGCTGCTAGCCTCACTCTCAGAAGGGCTCTGCTGTTCTGCCATCGTATCACAAAGACAACCCAGCTCCTTCTCCTAAGGGATCACAAGCAGAAATGAGGGGAATGGGTGTGGTGTAGGAGAGTTCTAGAACTGAAAGTAGTTTCAACCAATCAAAAGTTTTGTTTCATGATCACATGACCTACCGTACGCTTACGGTACGCTTACGGTGCGCTTACGGCAAAAGTACGCATGCGCGTAAAAAAGACACGCGCACGTGCGCATGCGCAAAACAGGCACGCCCCTTCACTTCCGCGTAACGTGCACATGCAGCGTACGCGTTACGCGCTATGCGCGCGTGACGTGCGTCTATGCAAATTGCGTAAATGAACGCAAACAGCGTAGAAATCTAACGTAATTACAGCAAGACGTGCGCTTACCGTACGCGCACGGTAAAAAAAAAAAAAAAAAAAAAAAAATGTATTGCTAATACATTTTACCTGTTTATTTTAAAAAAATTGTAAAATAAAAACATATTGTAGAATTTTTAAAATTTAACCATAGTCTTTAAAAAAGGATAGACAATTAAAATAAAAATATGTAAAAAAAAAAAGAAGAAGAAAAAAAAAAAATTAGCATTTAAAAAACCTTGCAAATTCACTGAAAAAACCATGGGTTTCACTCACGTTATAGTAAGGAATTAGCATTTAAAAAACCTTGCAAATTCACTGAAAAAACCATGGGTTTCACACACGTTATAGTTAGGAATTAGCATTTAAAAAACCTTAGAAATTCAATGAAAAAACCAAAGGTTTCACACATGTTATAGTTAGCTGGACATTTCACTCGTAAAAAACCATTGAAATTCCCCCGTTCAGCTAACTATAACTCGCGCGCCCGCAATGCACTACTGATGACGTCACATATTACATCACTCATGACATGGTCAGTGACATCACTCATGACATCACTCATGACATCTCAAATGACATCACTCATGACATTATCCTTGTGACAGAGTGGTAGACCTCCTCTCACCCTAATATAACCTTTGATACAAACATTCAAAAATAGAGACTGAAATTTTCAAAAAAATGGACATACCAATAACAGTTACAACAACCTATTCAGTAATTCTAAGATCCACATACACATCCACTCATCCACCAACAATCCTATACAGTCACTCATACATGTACTCACACATCATATGTACTCATACACCTAAACATCCTGTAACACAATGCCACTCATCCATAGAGTTACTCACACACATAGTCACTCATGCTAATAAAGAATCAAACATCCATTTACTTGCATATACAGTTATACACACACCACCACACTTACTTTTACAGAAACTTACACATACTTAGTCTTTTAAACAATCACTTATAGAAACACATACTTATTCATACAGGAAGTCTACCAATCTCTCACTCTCACATATACTCACTTATAAACACCAATAGTCACATATACTAGTTTAAAACATATGTAGTTACTTATGAAGACACTATTGAGACAGTCATTCACTCACTAACACACCCATGCACACACTCATCCACCCATACAGTCCTGCACACATGCTGTCTTCAACACATACAAACAGTGAGTCACTCATTCATGCATCTATGCACTACGTAATACCCCCCACCGCACCATGAAGACACTCAGACACTCATACTGATACTCAAAAAACCAACTAATAACCTATATAGACACTCATGTAGCTACTCACCAACCCATGCAGCCACTTATATACAAAGTGAGAGACTGATACAGGTATTTACACATTTAAACATTACTCACTTAGCCATGTATACAAAAAGATACACTTAATCAGTCAGTAATACAATCAATTTTTCAAAAACAAATCATCAATTTAGACACTTATATACTCATTTATTCTTCCATCGACCTTGAGATATACATATATTAAACATATTTAATTTTCAGAAAAACACACATTCACTGGATGATGTCATCAGTGATGTCATTTGAGATGTCATCAGTGATGTCATGAGTGATGTCACTGACCATGTCATGAGTGATGTAATATGTGACGTCATCAGTAGTGCATTGCGGGCGCGCGAGTTATAGTTAGCTGAACTAACTATAACGGGGGAATTTCAATGGTTTTTTACGAGTGAAATGTCCAGCTAACTATAACATGTGTGAAACCTTTGGTTTTTTCATTGAATATATATATATATAGTTATAGTTTACTGAGCTAACTATAAATTGCGCCCTCGTTATAGTTAGCTCAGTAAACTATAGCTATAACTATATATATATATATATATATATTATATATATATATATATATATATATATATATATATATATATATATATCCCGCTCCACTCCTTCTTTATGTCCAAAGGAAAATGTCGCACTCGCGGAGTGTTTTCAACACAATTTTAATCGGATAACCAAATGACCAGCAACAGACGCGTTTCGGCGAGATGCCTTTCTCGATGTCACTAGCACATCAGAAACACCATGTTTTTCAACACTGCCTTAATTAACAACATGAAGAAAGACTAACATGATCACTCTAAAACCAGCGCCATTTTGTAATGGATACGTATACTGGTCTATCGCATCTTGCAATATATTTACAGATGATTATGCGATGTTGTTACTCAAATGTGCATGGTCTATATAAACACTCTATTGCACCTTCGCTGTATATAACAGTTTTACGAGTATACGATATCATTCATTATGCCGTGGATCGGCTCATATCCTTTCTATACATGTGTTTCATACAAGCTGTCATTTTGCTCATACTTTTCAAATTTCTTATCATTTGTCGCGTTATTACAATTCATATATCAGACATATTTCAAAAAATGCAACATAATTTCTTCTCATCCAATAATGTAATCACCTACAGTTTTTACTGCGATTTTGTTTACACATTTTTCAAGATTTTCACAATTTTCACCCTTTTGACAATTTTCACACAGTTTTCGGAGTTGATTGGGCTGGGCTTCAATACAAAATATCAAAATATCCAAAATATCAATAAATTTCCAGCTAAATACCCAGTAGATACTTCTTTGATGTGGCACCAAGACAATCAGATCATGAACCTATGTGTACAGACAATTCCTCTCCACTATTTAAACCACGTGGGGACTTAGTGAGTAAGTCTATGATGAAGCGTGACTCGAGTCTACGTAATTTCCTTACTCTGTCCCCCCCACGGACGTTAATCGGAACACAGTCTAATCCGTAAAACTGTAGCAAGTTACGATTGCTTTGATGTTTTTCAGCAAAGTGACGTGCCACAGGATACATCTGGTCATTCTTATCAATAGCCCTCAGGTGTTCTAGGATTCTAATCTTCAGTTGATGAATGGTGCTACCTATGTATCGTAGCCCACATGGGCATACCAGACAATAAACAGCATACGGAGTGCTGCATGTTATGAATTTGGTGATCCTCTTTGTCAGTCCTATGTCAGGGACAGTGTACGTTAAGACTCTTTTACTATTAGCGCAGGCTTTGCATCTGCTGCATGGATAGAATCCCATCATGTCTCTCAAAGTACCCCCTTTCTGTGGTTGTTTATCTAAATGGCTTCTCACCAGCATATCACGGAGTGACCTTGCTTTTCTAAATGTCACTAGTGGAAATGGAGGAATGTCTTCACATATAGTGCTATCAGTTTTTAATATATGCCAGTTCTTTTTAAGCATGTTTTTTAAATGATTAGCTTCTGCCGAATAGGGGGTTATCATCCGAAATTTGCCCTTATCAGTCACCGCTTTATCCTTCTCTTTTAACAAATTCTCTCTAGGAATTTCTCTAACCTTTTGCAGTGTGTTTTGTAGTGCCATACGATTGTATCCCCTAGCACTAAATCTAGCTATGCTTTCTGAGGCTGATCTCTCAAAGTCTACTTCTTTAGTGCTATTCTTTTTTATCCTAAGTAGCTCACCATACGGTATACTGTTGACGAGCTTAGGGGGGTGGCTGCTAGTGGCAAATAGTACTGAGTTTCCAGCAGTGGATTTTCGATATAGGGCTGACTGGATTTTACCATCTTCAACAAACACCTTAAGGTCTAGATAGTCCACTGCCACCAGACTAACTGTACCCGTAAAGTGTAGGTTTATGTCATTCTGATTTAGAAGATCAATATATCTTTGAGCCGACTCCTTCGTACCCTGCCACACGATAAAAAGATCATTGATATATCGATACCACTCAACAACCTTACCATACTCCCCATCACTATGGTAGGTTCTGGGCACCCGCTCCTCCCACCAGCCAACGAACAAGTTCGCATAGCTGGGGGCAAAGCAGGTGCCCATCGCCGTACCAGACAGTTGTTTATAATGTTGATCTTCAAATAGAAAAATGTTGTTCCTCAAACAGAACTCCATGAATTCTATTAACATTTGGCTATGTTCGGAGTATCTCAGTTGACGTTTTTCCAGATAAAATCTGACAGCTTTTACCCCATCTTTATGGCAAATACAAGTATATAGACTTGTAATGTCTAGTACCATGAGTTGGTAAGTAGAATCCCATTTCACAAACATAATCTTGTTCAGAAAGTCTTTAGTGTCCTTCACATAAGAATCTAGCTGGGCAACAAAAGGAAATAGGAAATGATCAATGAAAGTTGATACATTTTCTGTCAATCCTTTAAGGGATGAAACAATTGGCCTGCCAGGCGGATGTCGACTGTCTTTAGGTAACTTTGGAATGTGGTAAAAAGTGGGGATCACCGGATTGGAACTTCGTAAAAACAGATGTTCCTCTGGTCCCAACATCAGTCTCTTATACCATTTGCTGATGAGTTTATCATAATCCTTAATGCTATTTTGGTACACATCTCCAGTTTTTTTTTTGATAACATTTGGGATTAGATAATTGGCGTATGGCTTCATTGCAATACTGGTCTCTGGTTTGCAACACCACATTCCCCCCCTTGTCCGAGGGTTTTATGATGATTGATGGATCCTGCATCAAATTTTGTAGTGCCAATTGTTCAGATTTGGACAGATTACTAGGAGATGATTTAATAATGTTTTTGAATATGAATTTCAAAAGATCATTGGTCGTGGTTTCAGAAAACACGTCTATGGCATCTGGTGGCATTTGAGGGTTGAAGAGTGATTTTCGTTTGAACGGGCTTTCTTCTCGTTCTTGATCAACACCTATATTTATTGCTCTTTGTGCCATGTCTTCAAATTGTGTTGGAGTATCCTCGATTCCCAACCTGAGGTTTTCCAGAAGTTCTATTGCTGGTAGGTCTTTTCCAGTTAATACATCTGTGACTGTCAATCTAGCTGTTGCCCCTTTCTGTTCTTTCATACACGATCTCAATTTGAAATATTTATGTAATTTCAATTTTCGTATGAAATTAAAAAGATCTATTCTCGTTTGTGCGTACTCCAAATGATTACTAGGACAGAATGTTAGTCCTAAGCTGAGTACTTTGTTTTCAGACTGAGAAAGAGGTCTGTCCGTTAGATTGACTACCGTTAAGTTAGATGAATCTATTGTCTCTTGGTTTGTCTCTTGCGATGTATCCAAGCGGATGCTTTGCCTCTTCCTCTTCCTGCCGCCGCCGGCCCTTCTTGTCTTTCTGCGTCCCCTTCTGGTGGCTTGTTTTTGCCCCCTCGTAGCCAAACGGCATAATGAATGATATTGTATACTCGTAAAACTGTTATATACAGCGAAGGTGCAGCAATAGAGTGTTTATATAGACCATGCACATTTGAGTAACAACATCGCATAATCTTCTGTAAATATATTGCAAGATGCGATAGACCAGTATACGTATCCATTACAAAATGGCGCTGGTTTTAGAGTGATCATGTTAGTCATTTCTTCATGTTGTTGATTAAGGCAGTGTTGAAAAACATGGCGTTTCTGATGTGCTACTGACATCGAGAAAGGCAACTCGCCGAAACGCGTCTGTTGCTGGTCATTTGGTTATCCGATTAAAATTGTGTTGAAAACGCTCCGCGAGTGTGACATTTTCCTTTGGACAAAAAGGAGTGGAGCGGGATATTGTTGCGGGGTCCACACCCGCAAAGTCCGCACCTGCCTACGAGTGCTTCGCTTTTCTGTGGAACTGGGAGCGGTTATGTTATGCGGAGGCACCACCGTTACTGCTGTGAGTAAGAGGAACTACGTGGACTAATGGGAGTGAGGGCTTGATTGCCGATACACAGACTATCGAGACTTCCACCAACCGGTGAGTTCTAATTCTAAACGTTTTACATAAACGAGCAGTATAATTCTGAGCGGTAAGGCAAGGAAGCGTAAGAACACATTAATCTGGATGAACATACTGGACCATAGCACGAAAAAGCCATGTTTTGTCGACAAACACGTCGCGAAGCAGCGAAAGACATGTTCAAAACACAAGGTGGAGCTGGGGCTGGGGTACGTACAAATGCTCAAGACTTAAAACAACCAAGGAATAAATTGACTGAAACTATGTTCAAATTGGAACGATTATATGAGCGCGAAACACGCAAATGGTGGGAAGCCACCAGTTTGCAAAGTTATATTGATGAAAAAAGAGTCCCGAGGGGGTTAGGAGTCTATACGGTACCCTCATACGAGAACCCAGACCCACAATTACTAACGGATTGGGCAGAACACACAGCTCAATATTGTCAGGGAACTTTGGGTATACTTGTCAAGTATGCTTGGAGTGATCGGGACAAGGCGCTTAATGAGATCAAGGAAATTGAAGATGAAATGGTCAAAGATGAAGAAAACAAGAAAAGAATAGAGGAATTCATGGGCCAAATGAAAGCAAGATTACAAAAATCCGAACAGAAAATCAAATACCGTAAACAAGAAAAATTTATACGGGATGAAAATGATTATTTACAGGGCAGGGTTTTAACATTTGCCCGCAAGTTCGATGGCCCAAGAAAAGAATTGAGCACCAGATCCAAACAACTGTCATCAAGAAGAGAAACCTCTGAATCGGACATTACGGAGAATGAATCGAGTGATGAACAGGGAGGGAGACCAGTGGAAGTAAGAAAGATCCAGAATCCTTTTCACGACGAGTTCCAGATAATCCGCCAATCTTGGCTACGAGGGGGCAAAAACAAGCCACCAGAAGAGGACGCAGAAAGACAAGAAGGGCCGGCGGCGGCAGGAAGAGGAAGAGGCAAAGCATCCGCTTGGATACATCGCAAGAGACAAACCAAGAGACAATAGATTCATCTAACTTGACGGTAGTCAATCGAACGGACAGACCTCTTTCTCAGTCTGAAAACAAAGTACTCAGCTTAGGACTAACATTCTGTCCTAGTAATCATTTGGAGTACACACAAACGAGAATAGATCTTTTTAATTTCATACGAAAATTGAAATTACATAAATATTTCAAATTGAGATCGTGTATGAAAGAACAGAAAGGGGCAACAGCTAGATTGACAGTCACAGATGTATTAACTGGAAAAGACCTACCAGCAATAGAACTTCTGGAAAACCTCAGGTTGGGAATCGAGGATACTCCAACACAATTTGAAGACATGGCACAAAGAGCAATAAATATAGGTGTTGATCATGAACGAGAAGAAAGCCCGTTCAAACGAAAATCACTCTTCAACCCTCAAATGCCACCAGATGCCATAGACGTGTTTTCTGAAACCATGATCAATGGTCTTTTGAAATTCAGATTCAAAACATTATTAAATCATCTACTAGTAATCTGTCCAAATCTGAACAATTGGCACTACAAAATTTGATGCAGGATCCATCAATCATCATAAAACCTTCGGACAAGGGGGGGAATGTGGTGTTGCAAACCAGAGACCAGTATTGCAATGAAGCCATACGCCAATTATCTAATCCCATATGTTATCAAAAAATAACTGGAGATGTGTACCAAAATAGCATTAAGGATTATGATAAACTCATCAGCAAATGGTATAAGAGACTGATGTTGGGACCAGAGGGACATCTGTTTTTATGAAGTTCCAATCCGGTGATCCCCACTTTTTACCACATTCCAAAGTTACATAAAGACAGTCGACATCCACCTGGCAGGCCAATTGTTTCATCCCTTAAAGGATTGACAGAAAATGTATGAACTTTCATTGATCATTTCCTATTTCCTTTTGCTGCCCAGCTAGATTCTTATGTGAAGGACACTAAAGACTTTCTGAACAAGATTATGTTTGTGAAATGGGATTCTACTTACCAACTCATGGTACTAGACATTACAAGTCTATATACTTGTATTTGCCATAAAGATGGGGTAAAAGCTGTCAGATTTTATCTGGAAAAACGACAACTGAGATACTCCGAACATAGCCAAATGTTAATAGAATTCATGGAGTTCTTATATATATATATAAAATGTTACAATTGCATTGCATTGCATGGTAAAGGAATGTATTGTAAAGCCCTGTATGGTATTACAACACGTTGGTAAGGTGAACGCATTGTAATATCTGCGGGTTAAAGGCATACAGGGTAATGCATCTGATATTCAGCATATAGTCATTCATTTACCATTTGTTACTACTAGAAGTGGTTACGATTTTGTTAATACAAATACATCCATAAGGGCTATAGACACATTTCTGCTTAGTAGATGAAACGATCAGAAACTTCTGGGAGCCATTGTTATGGCCCTATATTGGACTCTGTGTCTTATTTTCAAGAAATTCAAATGTTGATTCCAAATATGAGCACTATTTGAGTGGTGACTATAATATCCTTCTCAATTTGTGTCTTAATCAGAAATCAAATAGTCCGTTCATAGGAAATCAGCTGGAATGATGGTTGATGTAAATAACTATTGAGCATCACTTAGGGTCAAGTGTTTGAGGAGGGATCGCAATTATAAGTAGTGCGAGGTTTATCGCACCCAGCAATTACAAGCTGTGATGAAGATTTGTTAAATTTCGGCAGGTCAAACCTCAGGATTTAACAACTAAAAAGGCCCAGTGTTGCTCGGGACATAAGAATTTTGATGTGGCAAGCATCAAAATCTGCATGTTATCTCCCAAAAACTTGGAGTATGCAATAACTATCGCATGCGGTAACGTCGAAACACCTCGGTGTGAGATTTTTACAGATGCAATACTTACAACATTCAATCATAATCAGTCCTTAACTGAATCCACAGCTGGTATTGAATGCAAATTTTGATGAATATTGTTTTTTCTCCCTGAAACATCTAATCACCTCCAGATTACATTACCTTCTGAATGTAAAGTGTTCATTTGTAAAATGAGACTGCATCTTGCTACATTGAATAAGTATCTGATATCTGACTCCACCATATTTTATAAGGAAGCTGTCTGAAGGACCCCAGGCACAGAAGTCAGAGATGTACAACAAGTATGTTTTTTTACAGTTGAGGAAGATAAGATTTAAAATAAAAAGAAATGCCTCCTCACTTATATAATGATAATACAACAGAATAGGCAGCTGGAGCTATACATTTGGGCATTACACAATACACCATGTTCTAGTCAATAAAAAGAAAAACCGGCTAAGATGGGAATATCACATTTCTAAAATGTACATTGTAAACTGTGGGGCACTTAAGGAAGAAATTAATTGCATAAACTGCTCTTGGTTAAATAAGCAATTACTTCAAGATAGAACCAAACCTGCCTGTCTTCATGATGACAATGATTGATTGGTGTAGAGGAGTTTAAAAAGAGTGGTATAGCTTAGACTGTAATCAATGCGATCCTAAAAAACTGTATGAACGTGACCGAATTAAAACAGAGGTACAGTTTAAATCTTTATCATCACCATAAATAACATTATGATCTTGTTAGAAATGGGGATCTCTAGGTGGCAGAGGTAGGTACCTTTGTCCAAATCGGGACCCTTGCTCATAGTCAGGGTAAGGGGGATACGTTCCTAAAATAACCCCAGCTCACCCCCTTGGTAGCTTGGCACGAGCAGACAGGCTTATCTCAGAGGCAGTGTGTAAAGCATTTGTGAACACATACAGTAAGACAGTGAAAACACAACAATGGACACCACACAAGTATAGAAAAATAAGTAATCTTCATCTAAACCAAAACAAGACCAAACGACAAAAATCCACAATACAGTTACCAAGATATCCTTAAAAATAGGTTATTCACTCAAATAAAGGTTGTAGCAACAAATAACTCCACCTGGAGTTATAACGATGTCGTGACAGATGAAAATCCCAAAGTACGGTGCTGACCGCGAGGTGCGGGGCGTCGGGCCCGGAGTCAAGCAGACCCACAAAGAACTGTACCTTGGAATTTGATGAAAGCAAAGACGATGCACGGCATCGGGAGGTGATGCTTCGTTGGCGCCTGCGGCATCGGTTCCTCACGACCCCAGGGAAGGTGATGCCTCTGTTCCTTACTGCAGCACAGGGGATGTGAGACGTCAGTTCCTTACTGTGTCTGGGAGGTGACGTCACGAATGGCGGCGAGGCATCGGTTCCTTACGACGGTGGATGTGGATGGATTCAAGAGTTACCCACGTCGAAGATCAGCTCCATGTTGATGAGGCACCAGCGTCGCTAAAGTCGAGGCTGAGGTGCGAGTCGGGACGGTGCGTCGAGGACGTCACAAGTGGTATCCTCGGCTCAAGTGTAGGCAGCAGCCTCGATGACGGCTTCGGAGTTGATGCGGCACGGCGTCAGCAGACGTCGGGCCTACGGTGCAAGTCGGGGCGGTGCGTCGTGCTCTTCATGAGCGGCGCCCAAGGCTTCGGTGCAGGTTATGGCGTCACGCGTCGGTGTTGCAATTTCCCTCTGTAGCAGCTGAAACAGCAGTTTCAGATGCAGAGAGACAGAAGGGATGAAGTCTTTGTGTCCCTGAGACTTCAGAACAGGAAGTGAGCTCATTTTAAAGCCCTTGGAGATCTTCCTCAAGATGACAAAGCAAACAGCAAAGTCCTTTTCTCCTTTCCTTGGCAGCAAGCAGCCACTGCAGGCCAGCCCCAGACAGCAAACAGCACAGGGGCAGTATTCCTCCTCAACTTCTCCGGCTCTTCTCCTTGGCAAAGGTTTCTCTTGATTGCCAGAAGTGATCTAAAAGTCTGGGGTCTGGGCCCCATTGTTTATACACACAAATCCTTTGTTCTCTGAAGGCAGAGAGAGTCTGTACCCAGCCAAAACCAGTTCTGTCCTCACTGGTGCAGCTTCCTGGCAGGAGGTGGAGACAGCATTGTTGAAGGCAGATCAGGCCCATTCAGGTGAAAAGGAAATCTCTTCCCACTACTCTAAATGCAGTCCAGGTCTATTCATCCTGGCCCTGACTTATCAGTCTTGTGGAGCTACAGCCCCTCTCCAGCCTCTGTCATCCAAAAGCCAGACATGCAATACACAAACCTAGAAGAGGCGCACTGGATGGTTAGGCAAGAAAATACCTACTTACTAAAAGTGGTATTTTCAAACACAGAATGGAAAAGTCACCCTCCCTAAAAGATCCACTTTAACATTCTGAGTTCAGGCATACTAAACTTTAATTTTCTACCTTGTTCCTTGGGCCAGTTATGTTTATAAGATGTTATAAACAAACTCCCCTTTCTGTCCTATGGGAACAGGTAGCCTTGCAATAGTGAAAAACTGAATTGGCATAGTTCATTATCAGTCTCAGCATACCCGTCCCACTCGGGGTGACAAATGCAAAAAGAACAATTGATGAACAGAATGCAAAAGAATGTCATACATTCACCCCAGTACAGAGATCTGGGCCTAAATCTATTGTTTTTTTGCTGACCATGCCATTCCGGTTTGGACTCAGCCATATGCAAACCAGTCTTGACCCTGTGCCCAATGGGAACAGTCCAGCCTGAACTGCCAGTCCAGGTCAACCCTGGACTGGAAACAAGCATCCTAGGACCTGTTTTTGGCTTTCAGTCCTCATCAGCCAGGATAGCTTGACTTCAGTGGCATGGAGAGCACAGGACCCACGTCTGGGCATACCTGTCCCACTCAGGGTGACAAATGCAAAAAGAACAATTGATGAACAGAATGCTTGGGGGGACCTGGCCTGGCAGTTCGGGCTGGACTGTTCCCATTGGACACAGGGTCAAGACTGATTTGCATATGGCTGGGTCCAAACTGGAATGGAATATATAAATAAGGAGGACGTTTTCTCCCAAGATGTGCGTTAAGGCGCTCTCTCTCTCTCTATCAATCTATCTCTCTCTGTCTGTCTCTCTCTCTTCCTCCTCCTCCTCCTCCTCCCCTCCTCTTGCACCCCTCCCCCAGGCCAGACCAAGTCATGCAGAAAACCTGCTTGAACCCAAGCTACTTCTACGGGGCGTGGTGACTCGCTTCCCTGTCATGCACATGAAAGTAAACAATTACAGGTGAAAGAATACATCACTTATATTGCACGTTCTACGTGATATTCACAAGCAGGGTGTAGCATTGTATGCTCCTCTTATAAAGTCCAGATTCTATGGCATTGTTGACATAAGCATACCCGTGCGCCCTTCTGTGCATTGGGTACATTTTTGTGGTAATTCCACCTCTAAGTTGTTATCCAATTTGTCAGGTCATGTTTCAGCTTCCTGCAGTTTCTGTCCTCAAAGAAAATATAATTAGAGCACAGAAGCGCCCAGGCATGCCTCCAGGAGAAGACTCATTTGGTATGTTTACTTTGCAGTGAGCAAGAAGACATGAGGCTGGAAGTGGCAAGGTTGCCACACACGTGACAAGAATAAATACCAAGAGTCCTGTCTGCTGTAAGCGTCATCTCAGTCTTTGCTGAGGTCGCCTGCCTTCCCGACAATGTGGTAAGAGAGTTAGCCTCGTGAGTGGCAATTGCCTTAAAATCGCTCAGCGTTCTCTGTCCATGTACATATTTCATACGCCCGCTCCCTCACGTGGAGTTCCCTTTGTTCTCCTTGTCTACCCAGTGCTTCCGGCTGTCATGAGTCACGTGATGACGGCACCGCACCTGCGTTCAAGAAATTCAGCATCAGGGTGGGTCTTTAATTCCAATGAGCACAGACAGTCCATCTCCCACTCAAACAACTAGAGATCCCAACCTGATCTGATGAAAGACTGGATGAAAAAGAGTATCCAGGAACATTTCAAGGATTTTTAGGGCCCTTGACCAAACGTATTTTGGGGGTCCCTGTTCACATGAGCTTTGAATTTATAATCCAGTTTCAGCTGTTTCATGCCCTCTTTGGCCAGGTCATTGACAGTGCACAGGTGCACTTGTCAAAATTCTAAATGTGTTTATATCTAATTTTCAGGGATAGTGATGTATGTTTTCAGTATTGTAACACAACAGCAGCTCACTAACATTACTGCAAATAATCTACGTGACCCCTTTTCATTTCTCATATGCGATATTCTGTTTGGAACTAAAAGAAACTTTTTTCATGGATGTTGCATGCTGCATGTTTGTCTGCAAATAAAAATGTCTGTAATAGACTCACACACATCACCCATGTTAAAAATAAATTAAAGGATAGCACTATTTGTAACGATCTGTTTAATAATTATTCAAGGTCACCGGGGAAGACTCTCTGTAGAACAGCGTTGGCTCTATCAGAGGGACCACTGACAGGTTGGGGCCCTGGGCCAGAGCCCACTTTGCCCATGCCTCAAAACATCTCTGGTGTTATCTGCTCCAAGGAGGAACACTGGCAGTGCTCTCGGTCAGCGGTTCACCCAGTATGATCCCCCTTGGTCTCACTCCATTCATACAGACTGTAGCGCCACCGACGACAGTCCCCAGAGTACCAAACTGAGGCACGACCTTCAATGCCCAACTATCCTTTCTCCCAACAAAATATCATACCCAAGTGACCACGCTACCAGTGAATATATCTGCTAGCATACCACCACGCATCCACATCGAACACACAACTGAATCAACAATATCCCTCCCTCACTAGGGCATGTCTGGCCTCTACCTAACATGAGCATTTTTACCTTACAGGGGGTACGCATGTAAGTTAAAGAAACCAGTAGATAAAGGGGATGGGGTGTCTGCTAGTGGATTAAAGAGGCATGAGATGGACTCCGCAGCCTTGGTATTCAGCGTACTCACATTTAATAGAACCGGTCAGGCTTCTGAGCAGAGCTTTGGGAACCGGCACTCATTATTTTACAAATTACATGTCCTCTTATCTTTAATCCTTGTTTATTTCAACAGAAGTTCCTTAAGTAGGGTTGTATGTCTCTACCTTTTCTTATGAGGTATATGCCAGAGATAGATATTCCACATAGCAAAGAACTGTGCCTTCAATTACTACAAGGCACACCAGTTTCTGAAGGAATCACCCATTTAATCTGGCTGTTTATCTCTGTCATGGTTTTGAATTGGTGTGCCTGTGACAGTGGAGGCAGAATTTTCGTGTTTCAGTTCTTACAATCACAACAAGTTGGAGAGAACTGCCCGTCCTCTGTGCATAGCTTCATTTATTGGGGGTTAGGGTACTAGTGAAGATTTTCCGCAATAGAACACCGGCACTAAATTCAGAAAACATAGTATAATACATTACAATTCTAAATGAAACCTGATAGAATGCCATATGGCAAAATGAGCTAAATTGTACAATAAAAAGGTAATACATTCAGTTTTGGTCTAAAGTTAAAGTGCAATTGTGGAATTGCTGGCGTCCAAGAATATAAAACAGCTGACTCTGCATCAGTAAAAAAAAAAAAAAAGATTTGAATCTTTGCCGCTGTCAGTTTAGAAGAGACTGGGCGAGGTAAGATTAACCCTGAAATTCGCAGCTTTTAAGTATCTGGGGTGATTGCAGAATCACTGTGAATGCTAACCGGTCAATCGTAAGTAGCACCCTGGCCTCCAAGGATGCTAGTGGAAATTGAGAAGAATGGGTGCCATATGGTAAACTGTGTGCACACCTACCATCATTCAGGGAGAGGAGTGTACAATCTCTTTAAGAGGGGAGGCATTTGCCCTATTTTTGTCTAAGGTAGCCATGCTAGATAAGGTAAAATTTTAGGAACTAAAAAGCCAGATGTTCTGGAATCTCAAGGACTAGTCACAAAGTTTCCATGTAGGAAGAAGGGGGCAGTGACACAGTTCTACCACAAAGCGCATTCTTCTGACCTCAACATATGACTCCATATCACTGGATGCTCACAGCCCAAAAGCTTTTTATTCTTCCAGTTTATTCATTAAGTTTATAACTAGTACTGATAGCCAAATACGCTCCTTTGTAATAGGAAAGTCCAGGCAGTGAAAGATAATGTCTCATACGACCTATGGTGGCCAATTACAGGTCAATTAAACTGCAACAAGTTTGAACTTTTACTGAGGATAGCTACAACCCACCCACATTTGGTTCGATTATTTTGTGCTTCGAGAATGAGCATAAATAATAATTAGCACATTGGCATACATGCTAATTTAAAGCCTGTAAAAGTGACTGTTTACGTAGATGATCTCACTCTTAACGAATAGTCGTGACTTGACTAACACACATTCACCTCCCGGCCAAAACAGCTGGTCATAGATTCTCTGGTGCCTCATGGTTGACTTGGTCTTGTAATGCACCTTGTTTACACTGAGATTTTTTTGTTCTTGCGCTCATCACCTTATGTTGCCACACCATACAATCAATTATTTTTGTGAATGTAGTTTAAGGTGTTTATGTTTGGTGTCACAGTTTTCCACATCGTGCTTTAAACATGAATCACATACCCTACACCCATAGAGTGGTGTTTTTCTTTAGCTTTACGTGTATGGAAGATGAGGCATAGACCAGCAATGAGAAGATTTCCCACAGAGACTGTCACAAGGCCTCTTAAAATGTCCGCTACATCCGGTCACCGCTGACATTTCACCCACTCCAAGGTTTCTAGGTGTGTATGTCACGTTTCCAAAAGAACAAAGACATTCTAGAAGGTCGGGGCGAGGATGTGGGAGGTGAGGAGGGAGGTGGAGGTCCACAATAAACACAAGAATGCATTAGACAGCTTTGGTGTTGCAGGAATTCTTCACAAATGTTTTAGAGCTTATGCCAATATTGTTTTATCTGTCTTATTTGTTGTCACAAGAAAATAAAGGAAGTGTCACAAACAGCAGTAAGAGCAGAAACATTGCTTGTGTACAAGTCAAAAACAAGTTACAGGCAATCCCCTAACAAACAAGCCTAAACCCCACCAGATCACCCAAGAAGAAACAACCTGACTGACCACTTCCTTCAGAACAGATCTCAGTCCTCATCGCCAACCCCCTCCACCAACTAGACCCCTAGTGCATACCTCTTAACCCTAAGTGAAAAACCGAGCTCTGAGAGATGTACCACCTGGTGCATTCGCTCATGGGTCCAACTGCTGCTCTGCACATCCATTACCAAACCCCATTTCTGTCAACACTTTATAGGGAATGTGCACAGCACCCTTATACTAGAACCTAAAAGAGGTACAGGATCTTGGAGAGAGAAGAAGTGGGCCAAGGGAAGAGCCAAAACCTTCCATTCGCATGCGTGGCCTGGGCCAATGTCCCTAGTTGAAGTGATTGGAAGGTTTGTATGGCCAAGTAGCTGGTGCTTGTGTACTGCATCTCTGCTTGTAACCTGGTGTGTCTTGAATTTCCTGGGCCTGCCACTAATCTAACCTCAATGCTAGGTGAGGCCCAAGAAAAATACTTCTTGTAATGGCTCGCTATGACCTCACTAATAGAAGGCATTCTTCTGCTCAAGCTCATGTTGTGATGTAAGTCAAATGATTCCGCTAAGTCTTTCTGCAGTTTGACACATGGCGTGGCCTAGTGGCCTTTATTTAATGAGATAGGGAGTGCTAGTTAATGCATTTGTGCCGCCACACTGGAAGGAAATTCTACAACTTGCATCCAATACATTATAGACAGCCCTTATCACATGCACCTAAGACACTTCCCATATGCCATATTTGAAATTACACCAAGCTTCAACAACACTCTATAGCCAAATAAAAATGGCACTCGCCATTGGTCTAATCTCACCTACAAATGATCATTCTGAAACAGCTCATGGTAGCTGGAATCCGGCTAACCGTTATGCCCGCAACACAGCACAAAAGCCATGTAATTGGCAAAGCACTGCCAACTCAACAGCATTGTCATGCAGCACACCAACATACACCCTAGAAAATGAAGATAGAAGTAGAATAAAAATAGTGAACCCTATGCTCAGAACATCATGTCATTGGGTACCAACCTACGGCTTGCTGAGTGCGTGAAACCAATGAGGCAAAGGACAGTGATCCTCACACTCAATAGTCCCAAGAGAGTGAAAATCTGTGGCACACCCTCCCACACATAGAAAGCACCACATGGCTCATATATCGAGTTCCATTAATTTTCACACCAATTTACACTACCCATGTAAAATCTTAACACTGAACCAACTATTAACCAGATATAATAGGTAACTGCGCACCAGCAAAACAAGGGGTTTTCCAGTCTAATTGATGGCCATTCCACAGCCGTAAGAAAAGGAATGCACAACAGTGTCATGGCAATAGTAGTTGGCATTACACAAATGTGAATAGCGTAACCTCATTCTGTGCTGGCCGGGCCGCAGGGCTTGAGCTCTAGTACAAATGACATGTTTTGTAGCAGAGGGTTGTCCTTGAAGACCCTTCTTCTGGTATCCAGGGCTTCAAGTAGGGTGTGTCCTGCTAGTGCTCAGTACCAACAATGATAAAAAATGACATTAAAATGAGACCCAGGAATCATGTTCTTAACTTTACACCGTTGTGGATGAGTTTACAAGACTTTTCTTGATAATTCAAAAGCACTTTTAAAAAACACAAGAGCCCGTGCAGAGTTTTTTCTTGAGTCTCACTTGTGAAAACGTGATGGGTATCTGAACATATCTTAGAAAGCCAAAATCCCTCTGTTTCTAAAAAATGGCAAAGGAAACACTTCCCAATAATACCTACCCAAGTAGACATTTCAGCAAAGAATGGACACAACCTTACTTTTATCACCCTTGTAAACAAAATAAAGTTAGATGTCTCAAGCTTTCGAAATGGGACATCAGAAACAACGGAAAGTATTTTCAGGCCATACCTCACAAAGTAATCTCTTTCACAACAATAGAAGTAAAAAGAGGCTAAATATTCATAATTATACATGTTATACCCAACTTTGCTAGTAAATCCCCAGCTCTCTACAGTCCATCCTGGTAAAACTAACAGACGTGGTGAACATGTTTTCTTTTTCCAACATTACCTCCTCCGGCAGCACAAACCCACTATCCCTCATAACGATTTGAGACCAGAGGTACACTTTCTGGTTCTTTTTCACCGTGATGATGGCAACGCCATGCTACTAGGTCTTCCCAAAACCTCTGTGGTACTTCTTAAAGATATCTTACACCCTGCTGCACGCCTGCTCAAGAGAACCAAAACACAGACAACATAACACCCGTTTTAAGAGACCTCCATTGGCCTCAACAAGAGGCCAAAATTTACTTACAAAATACAGCCTGGCTCATTCACAAGGCGAGTCACCTCGGACTGCCCCATCTGAGAAAAAAACTCTGCACCATCAGAGGCGAATCAGCGCTATTTCTTGAAATCCCCAGAACAACAAAGTCAAAAACTCTCAACCAAACATAAAACAGGGCTACCTGAAGAACTTAGATGCAACTCAACCGTCCTGGCCTTTGTAAGGCTCTAAAAATGCACATAGTCAACTTCCACCTGAAAGCAGTTAATTAATACGTGCATCTGTTGCATCTGTTGCTTGTTCTAGTCTCCTTGGGGCATATCAGCAAGGTGGCGCTATGAAATTATCGCCGCTTTTGCGTCCGTTTTCGGGCGAAAAGCGGCGATAATTTCATCGCCTTATCAGCAAAGACACGCTATTGCGTGTTTTGCTGATTTAGCGCCCATTACAACAACGCCCAGCTTTGCATCTCTAATGAGATGCAAAGTGGCCGTTCCATGCCAAAATAACTGGAGAAATGTCGCTAACCGACATTTCTCCAATTATCAAGCTGCGCGCAAACAAGCAGAGCGATAAGAAAAGTAGCGCTTGATGGAGCGGGTAGTACAAAATTTTGTATACCCCCCCCATTCTGCATGAATATACTAATTAAATAATCTATTAAACATAATAATATTAAATGAGTTTGCATGTTTTCTAATCAACATTATTAACTTATAAAATATACGTGGGATTTGCATTTTGCATGGCTAAATAACTTTTATGACTAAAATCCGTACGCATACTAACAGTGGTATATGTAGTAAATAGAATACTGCATGATATATGTTGCTTTTGTGATGTCACTGTAATGTTGCCCGAGATGCCAACAAATGGGGGAATATGAACGCTTTAAATGTCGCTATAAGCTAGATAAATACATACACATAGAGGGATTAGTAAGGGGTTAACATTAGATTAATTATTTCTATGTATTAATTACTCTTTTGTGTTTGTTTTGCTTAAATTACCCTTTGGACCTAAAAACCAATATGGCCGCCGACGCGACACGAGGGGATGGTCACTGCTCCACGAAATTTGGAGTGAAGTGCGCCGCTGCGACAAAGCGTCCCTGTGGCCTCGTCATGACCTGTGCCTTAGTGTTCCCGAACAAGGCCACGGTGGGACCTTAGCCAAGCTGAATAACAAAAGGACTCTTAACAAAACCGGAGTGAACTAACTTTGTGATGTCATCTTTGAACTATACTGAGACTCCACCAGAAGATCTAAACCGACCAATCACGACTGCCCAAAACTTACAATTTGTATCCCCTTAACCTCCATTACATTATAAATTACGCGGTAGAATAGAGAGAAAGGGCTATTGCATTATCCCATACCATCTTCATCGACGAATCTTTGACGAAGACGACGGTGACGCTGCGTGACACTACTGCCTAGGGTGACTGATGCGTTCCTGAATCTTTGACGGACTATATGCTGCCCATCATCTGATGAACTGTGAACTTATCTAAACCTATGGGCATAGGTAAATGCTTGCACGTCTCTGGACCTTGTCCATCCTTTGGGTCTGTAGCGTGCTAAGCGAAGAACTCTGATTTGCTATTTACCAATTGACTGCCAATTTGACTACGCTATGTGAATGACTTAGAGGACGTCCCATAGCCAGATTAGGCAAATATGGTGTTCTGTGATTTACATGAAAATTGATATAAACTTGCTAAATGCTGATTTGAACTTTTCAATAACATTTAGATAAACAATTATTGATTAACAAGAAATGCGTTAGTGTGATTTATTGAGGGAGGTAAGATCGAAATCATGAAATGTGTTTTAGCTGGTTCTAAAATCATCATCAACCAATCCAACTCCATGGGAGGAGTGCCTTGATGTTTTAAGATTAAGATCTGCAGGAGAAAGGGTATTAATGTATAGATATGTAAATTATTTTTCTATAGGTCATAAGGTATTCCTTTCATGTTGAGTGCTTGAAACGCTCATCTCTCCTGTAAGTGCAGACCAGTGTGAAGTGACGTGTGAATGTTGGTGTTATGGGCCCCACCAATGACTGCATGTGTGAAAGCATTAGTGTGAGGTTTGGTCTGTGACGAAGGGAGGATATCGGTACGGGTCTCGTCGATTTCCCCGTTACCTAGGTTTCTGCGCTCCATCACGCTAACCACAGTTATCGCTACTTTCCTTACGCCTGCTTGTAATCTGATTTAGCCATGTAATCCAATGGGAGGTGGATTACATGGCTAAGACCACCCTGCCCTATCGGCGATAGAATCCAGCGTTAGCCTGCGATAATTATCCTCGTGCTAAGAGCGCTGAGCGATAATTATCGCAGGCCGTTGCTGATATGCCCCCTTGTCGTTTCCCATTTAAAAGCTTCGTCACATATAGCTTGACCCTCTCAACTGGTCAGCTAGTTCCATGCAGTCTGTTATTTTATCTAAAGTGTTCTGCTCCTTGTGCAGTGAGGTCTGTACTGTATAAATATCATAATAAATAAAATTAAAAGAAAGTTAATCTGAATCAGCAATGTAGTCTCTTTTAACATTTCACACATTTTACTTTGTGTTGCATAATATACGTGTCTGTATTCCCTAAAAGTTTTTCCTTTCCTCAGATGCTGTGTTTCTGTAGTTTTGTTTTTCATGCAACAAATGCATCTTGTGTGGTGCAAATTGCAAACTGTGCCACCTCTAGGAGGCTGATTGCCAATGAAGGGGCACAATTGAGAGTGCCATGTTGTAGCTGAAAGCAGTGTGAATTTCTCAAAGTTCCTGTCACTGGGTCATAAAGGTGTTCAGATTTCATGCTCATCCAATCCTCGGTCTTCCAACCCTCGGTCTCTCTGCAGAGCGATCAGATCGCTGGTCGCTAATGTGCCAAATATGGTAATGATTCTAGGGGGAAGTGTGTGAAAGAGATACACAGCTGTTCAAATATTGACAGTGCCAAAGTAAAAAGAAAGTGTGTGTTTTTAAGATGGAGAGGGTTGACATTTGCAGTAACTGTTTATGATTTGAGAAAGTATTTTAAAAATGTATATTTTTGCATATTATTAACAATGTGAAAAATGCATTTTACACACTACTTTACATCATGTAGTGTAATTGCCTTTCAAACAAATTTCCTATGATGTGTAGAAGTGTGTTTAATAATGTGTCTTAACTATGCCACACTTCTGTGTAAAACGGCATCTTGGGCAGAATGCATGCCATTTCTGTCACTCACTTGTGATTCTCCCGTCCCCCCAACTTCCCACCCGCGCACATCCTCTCCCCACAGGCTTCTCAGCACACAGTCAGGCTGAGGTCATATTAGTTAATTTTCATTGCTAAATTGTGTTGTTTAAGATTAACTTTCCATGGTGTGGATGTAAAATTGCTACTTGTAGCTATATCTATGTTTCTATAATGGACCTAATCACTTGAAGAAATCTTATTGTTAATGTTTCATATATTGTTTGAACATCACCAGATGACATTAGCATTGGAGGATGCTGAATATTTATTATTAAAATGGGTTACTGATTAGGTACTAAGGCAATATGACTTTTATTTTCTATGTGCTCTGATTAGCCGAAGAAATTATACATTTGCTCACACAACAATTAAACTGCAGAACTGTTGATTTAATATGCAAGAAGTGTGTAAACCCCTTAATTTTGGGGGTTAGCCATATTTTAGAAGACGTTCCTATTCTACTAAGGTTGCTGCCCAATTCCTTTCTGATTTTGCTGCCCTTTGGAACTTATAATATTTTCAGATTTTTGTATAACTCTGTGTAACTTTGAATCTCAGAGTCTTTGTGGCATATTGACTCTATACCACTTATTTAGAATTTTTGTAACAAAACCCTTTAACTTTTCATTGATGTAGAGCTCAGTTATTGAGTGGGGTCCTTTTTGTTTAACCCAATTCCTAGATGAGTTGTTTTACTTTGCTGATTTGCTATTTAGGGAGGTGTCTGGATATGGGGAGACATTGCTTCATGAAACTAAGGTTTAACACTGTCTCCAATCTAGTAAATAGAGCTTTGATTTAGGTACTTTTTTGGGGTGTCTAAATTTTAGGGTATCATTTTGCTCCTACTGGTGTGGAGTGTGTGTGTGGCGAAGTAGAGGAGACAAAAGGAAGTGCATGCCGAAAGGGAAACATCAGTGAGGAGGGAGATGAGGAGTGAGATGTGGAAAAAAGGGCGTGAGGAGAGAAAGGGGCTAAAGCAGAGTGAAGGATTGCAGAAGAAAAAGTGAAGGGGAGAACGGGAGTGATCAAAGCACTCAGTACACTCCTCCTTTTACAGAACTTTGAAATGTATTATTCATATTCTCATTTCGTTCAGAATTATTCGGATTTTCATATCATTCTAATTATTCACAGCAAGGCAAATGCTGTCACTCATTTATCTGATATTGAATAAACATCAGCACTATCAAGCATCGGCAAAGCCATTCAGTCTGGCTTGTGTTAGGTGGATGTGTTGATGTAGTATGCTTAGATGCACTATTAAAAACACACACAGGCACCCAAAAACTGGTGTGGTAGCATGCTGAGTCAAGCACAAGATTCTAGATCACATGTAGCAGTGCACAACATTACTCACACTGGCTACACTTCTTTTAAAAAGGATTCCTAGTTACAGTTAGTTAAGCCAAGGCGATTTCAGAGGAGAGGTGCAGATGTTTGCTTTCCCATTGAGTTTGCTCAAAGACCTGGGCTGCCAGTGAGAACACAGGAGGTTTGCAGATTTTGGGGGATTGGGAATACAGCATCCGCACTGGCGGTGTCTCTCTCTCTCTCCCCCGTCACCCTCTCCCTCCCTCCTTCCCTATTTCACAGTGGCACCGGAGCCTTGTAAGGAGGGATGGGAGAAGGTTGCTCAGCTCCTGGGTCTCCCTTGCTTGTATCAACAAAGAAAAGAAGTTTAGTCGAGCCCAGGAAGAACCAGGGGGTGAATTCAGGCTCCTGTCACAGCTATTAATGTGAATGTTCAACAGTTAACAGCCGTGGCCCTGCGCAAAGTGGATTTGTAGCCGCAGGGCTGAAGGGGGTTCAACCAGCTCAGGCTTTGATAGGTATTTGTTTTTAATTAGGACCTTCTGCATTCATAGGTTTATAGCCCGCCGTAAAGGGCTATACCTTCCATTAAAGGCCCACTTCATTGTTAAAGGCCCTCACCTTCAGCTCTGGCATTTAAAATTGGAGCGACTGCTATGGCAAGCTATAATAATACTAATTATTATAATAAGCATAGTTGTTATTGTTTAGAATTCCATATATTCCCACCACATTATAGAGGCCTAACTAAGAAAAAATATATCCTTGCAATTCTATTGAATACACAAATATTCCAAACAAATGTGGATGCATAAGGCAAAAAATGTAATAATTACTTAGTGGACAATGGACCAGAAACAGGGTTGGATTGGCTTGTGAGTGCCAAAAGGGTTGGTCGGACAGGTCAGTGTGTGTGTCCTTTTCGGCTGCCAGTGGGCCTGTTTTGTGGTCTGTTGAGCTGGTTTATTTTGTCGATTTCCCCGATATTACCACAAACATTGCCTGCAGCATGTACAAATACATGAAGACTCTCAAACCTGCAAAACACCTATACAGCATGATATACATATTTAGAACTACCCCGATTTGCAAATGTGGGCCACTTTTTAGCTTTCTGATTGGCTGAGGTGGCCACATTTATTTTGGTGCTCATGAGTATTTTCAGTCTCAGTCCAACCCTGGCCATTTTCTGTTTATCACATTGGCTTCTCTATGTCATTTAACCAACATCACTGTATTTTCTATTAATAATTTCAGCCTACAAATGTCAACATGCAAGTGTTTTATATGCAAAGGAATGATGGCCAGAGGGGTTCTTACACTGTGTGGGCTACTCAGCAGTTATGTATTCCTTAATGTAAAATTGTACACTGGTAATTTTAATCTACCAATTTAGGCCATAGACAGTATTGTTTTTTTTTTTACAATTTCCATTTTATCGGTTTTTATTACTCTAGTTGAGTGTAGCCGTGGGAGAAGGGCAGGAAACAAAGGAGGTTACCAAACAGTAATGGATGCAGCCAGGGCTGCTTCCTAGCTTATGTGAGCCCAGAAGCCACTGATGCTTACTAGCAGCTGTCCTAAGGACACCTTGGGAACACAAGCTGCTTACTTGTAGTGTAAATCAACACCGGTGCCTGGACATAAGCCTCTTAAAGTGTGTGCCTCATGTTAATATTTAATACAGTGGCTGCCGAACCTGCTCTTCCTGTTACACAGGGACATGGCCTGCAGATGACACCTTTTTATCTTCACAGGATGGCTGGAAGTGCAGCAGATAACATTTAACTAGGCACTGCACTAAGAGTTTATATGAAACTATGGTGAACAGGACCCTTTTGTATTGTTGTCAGTCCTAGAGACAGCTTTAGCTGTTTCTTCAAACTCATATAGCCCCAAACATATATATATATACATACAGGGCTCAATTATGTGTTTGAAATGAACTGCATATATTTATCTTTGCTGTATGCAGAATTCTGAACTGTTAATTATTGCGGGTTGACTTGACTCATTTTGAGTAATAATTTGCCTAAAATTGACCGCCTATCGATGTATTAACATTGTTTGTTCCTAAATGCTTTTTTCACTTGCATTGATGAATTTCAGGACTGTATTTAATTTATGATGTAGTACATATCAATTTGTTTTTCTTAAGTGAACACGGTCCGATATTTAATTTAATTCGCAGTCTTTTCACTCTGTTTTTGATTCAGTGAACCGGAACTAGATTGTATGAACCGGATATAATATTGCTCACGTAAACTGCACGATGTAACTCAGTCGAAAAAGGCGCGAACGCCGAAACGCGTCCTGTTGTTACTGCTGCCATCTCGAGAAACAATGCAATAAATTAATCGCATCGAGAAATCTTGCTGAGTGCGGTCTCCTTCATTCTTCGAGTGGAGTTCTTGGAGCTGAATATATATATATATATATATATATATATATATATATATATTCCCCCGTTATAGTTAGTAAAGGGAACTATAACTCACGCGACCGCAATCCACTGCTGATGACGTCAGATATTACATCACTGTATTTATTCACTTATTTACCCATTTTTCTTTCCTTTAACCTTTAGCTATACATATTTAATAAATATTTATTTTACAGAAGGACACATATGTCATCAGTGATGTAATATCTGACGTCATCAGCAGTGGATTGCGGTCGCGTGAGTTATAGTTCCCTTTACTAACTATAACGGGGGAATTTCATTGGTTTTTTACGAGGGAAATGTCCAGCTAACTATAACATGTGTGAAACCTATGGTTTTTTAAGTGAATTTGCAAGGTTTTTAAAATGCTAATTCCTAACTATAACATGTGTGAAACCTATGGTTTTTTCAGTGAATTTGTACGGTTTTTTAAATGCTAAGTTATGTATTTATTTTTTTTTTTTTTAAGGTTTTTCACGGTGCGCTTCGCGCACCGTGCGCCCACGTTACGCCGTTCGCGTAATTTTACTGTTTCTACCGTGCACGCACGGTAAGCGCACTCCGCGATTTGTCGTAAAAATATTAAAAACATTTATGGCCCTTGGGGGTCCTTTGGGGACCCCCTGACAATGGCTAGGGGGTCAGGAACTGTCCACCCTGCCCCCTTTTCATGTTCTCCACCTTTATTTTTCACCTCCCTTGGACTGCGAGAGACAAAATGGTGGCCGACACTTCCTGGTTTCGACCGATTCGAATGTTTACTAAGATCTAACAACCAATCAGAATTGCGCTCGCGCACGGCAGGGTGCGCTTACCGTACGCGCACGGTGCGCGCCTATAGATATATATATGCTTTTAAATGCTATTTTCTCAGAAAATACTGAACAGATTTACACCAGACCTGCAAAAGGCACATCCCTGACCTGAGGACTACCTCTCTGCCAAATTTCAAGGTTTTCTGTTCTGCCGTTCGCGCTGTAGCGCGGACTAAAGGTCCTATGGGAAAATGCATGGGGAAAACGCGTTTTGGGACCCCCCCTTTTTCTCAGCCCCCGCTTGACGAATTCACCCGAGACTATCTGGGAAGGAGCGGGGCGCCCCACCTATTTTGAAAATTTCGACATTTTACTCATAAAAAACCAATGAAATTCCCCCGTTATAGTTAGTGCAGGCAACTATAACTCACGCGACCGCAATCCTCTGCTGATGCTAATACTGTATTTAGACACTTATTTGCCTATGTCTTTTTCCATTAAATTTTAGCTATACATATATTACAAATATTTTTTTTTCATAAAGACACATATGTCATCAGCAGAGGATTGCGGTCGCGTGAGTTATAGTTGCCTGCACTAACTATAACGGGGGAATTTCATTGGTTTTTTATGAGTAAAATGTCCAGCTAACTATAACATGTGTGAAACCTATGGTTTTTTCAGTGAATTTGCAAGGTTTTTTAAATGCTAATTCCTAACTATAACGTGTGTGAAACCTATGGTTTTTTCAGTGAATTTGTACGTTTTTTTAAATGCTAAGTTACTTTACGCCGTTCGTGGCGTGCGCGCCCACTTAACGCACCGCGCACCCACTTTACGCAGTTAGTGCCGTGCACGCACGGTGGGCACGCGGTGCGCTACGCGCACCACGTGCCCACATTACGCTGGATGGGCCATGTACGCACGATGCGCTTCGCGCACCGTCCGCACACGGAGGACATATTATGCGCTTCCTTGTGAAAGGTAATCTATTAAATGTTCCATTAACTACTTTGCCATGCGCAACAGGTGCCCTGCGGGCACATTTTGCACACAGGGGTGGGAAAGTGTGGATAATTTTTTTTTTATAATTATTTTTTACCGTACGCGTACGGTAAGCGTAATCGGCGTTTTTTTCGCAAAATAAAAAAATTTAATTTGTTGCCTTGGGGGTTCTTTTGGGACACCTTAATCAATGCTCGGTGGTTGGGAGCTGTCTAACCTGCCCCTTTACATGTTTTCAACCTTTGTTTTTCCTCCCCCCCTCAGAGTGCGAGAGAGAAAATGGCGGCCGCCGCTTCCTGGTTTCGACCGATTCGAATGTTTACTAAGATCTAACAGCCAATCAGAATCGCGCTCGCGCACGGCACCGTACGCGTACGGTAAGCTTACCGTAAGCGCACGGTAAGCGCACCGTAAGCTGCCACAGATATATATATTGATTTAAATGCTATTTTCTCAGGAACTACTGAACAGATTTACACCAGACCTACAAAAGGCACTTCCTTGACCTGTAGACTACCTCTCTGCCAAATTTCAAGTAACTCTGTTCAGCCGTTCGGGCTGTAGCTGTGTCTAAAGGTCCTATGGAAAAATGCATGGGAAAAACGCGTTTTGGGACCCCCCTTTTTTCTCAGCCCCCGCTTGACGAATCCCCCCTGAGACTTTCAGGGTAGGAGCGGAGCGTAGCGCCCCATTAGTTTTGAAAATTTCGCGACGATTCGTCGACCGGCGCCAAAGTTATTCCAAATAGAATGTTGCGGTTTTCCTATGGAAACAGGGTCCTAACTATAACTACCTACTGGCGACCGCCAGTAGGTAATATATATATATATATATATATATATATATATATATATATATATATATATATATATATATATATATATATTTCACTGAAAAAACAAAAGGCTACAGGGTTGTTATAGTTACAAGATGGAATAAAAAAAAACTTAGAATTTCACTGTAAAAACCAAAGGTCACACAGACGTTATAGTTAGGCTGACATTTCACTCGTACAAAACCAGAGAAATTCAGCAGTTATAGTTAGCTGAGCTAACTATAACTTGCACCCTTGCAATGCACTGCTTATGACCTCACATATTACATCACTCATGACATGGTCAGTGACATCACTGATGACATCTCAAATGATATCACTGATTACATCATCCAGTGACTTTGACTGTTTTTTAACAGTTATTAATATTAAATATATATACCAAGGTGTATTGGTGAATCAGTGAGTGTATGAGTGCCTGTATGAATGATTTAGTGGTTGCATGGCTTACTGTATAAGTGAGTGATTAGGTGTCTCAGTGAATATATGGGTAGATGACTGGTTCTGTGAAAGTCTGTATCAGTATGTTAGTTGGTGTGTAAGTTGCTGAAAGGGTGTGTGAGTGGGTACATGAGTTGCTGTACGGGAGAGTTGAGTGATTGGTTATCTGAGTACCTGTATAAGTGTCTGAGTGTCTGTGTGGGTGGGTGAGGGGGTGGGTGAGGGGGTGGGTGACTGCCTGTATGGATGAGTGAGTTGGTGAGTCAGTGGCTGTAAGTGTTCGTGAGTGCATCTTGGGTATGGGTGGGTGAGTGTGTTTATGATTGTGTCGGTGACTGAGTGCTTGTGTCAGTGGTATATGGGTGAGTAACTACCTATGTGAAAAGCAGTATAGGTAAGTGCTGGAGTATATGAGTGGCTGTATATATGAAGGAGTATATATGAAGGAGTGATTGTGGGAGTGGCTGTATGGGTGAGTGTGTCCTTGTATCAGTGACTGCATAGGTGAGTGAGTATGTGTTAGTATCTGTATGAATCAGTGAGTGGGTGTGCGCATAACCTTATATGTGAGTAAGAGGCTGTGTGATTGACTCTATGGGTGAGTGAGTATTTGTGTGAGTAGCTCCATGGGTGACTGACAGTGTGTGAGTGACTTTATGGGTGTATGAGTGAATATATCAGTGGTTGTATTACTGAGTGAGATGGATTATGAGTGGCTGTATGGATGACTGGGTGGATGTGTGGGTAGAACTATGAATCAGTGAGTGGGTGAGTAAGTACTGGTATTGGTGTGTTAATGGTTTTAAGAATGGTTGTGTGGAAGTTGGAGTGGGTGTATGAAAGGTTATATTGGGTGTGAGTGAGTGCATCAGAGATTCTGTCGATGATGTCATCAGTGATGTCATTTGGGATGACATCAGTGATGTCATGAGTGATGTCACTGACCATGTCATGAGTGATGTAGTATATGAGGTCATAAGCAGTGCATTGCGGGGGCACAAATTATAGTTAGCTCAGCTAACTATAAGGGGTCGAATCCGATACTGGGTCGGACAGCTCTCCGAGAGCTGTCCGTAGCCTTACTGTGCGACCGACACGTACCTGTAGCCGGTCCGTCCTGTAGAGGAAGTACGATGCGTATAACTGCCAAAAACACGACCGACACGTAGGCTGTGATTCAAGCTCCATTCTCCGTCCGAGCCGTAACTCCTAACGCTGAACCGAGTCGCCTGGAAGCAGTATTCATAGCAGTTTCCGGCCTGACAAGTACGATGCGTACTACCTACGCGCCGGACGGGTCGCCACGTACGGCACGTCACAGCATCCAGAAAACAAGCATACCAGCTAAGATCCGCGCCACAACTCAATCCACGGCTACGAGATGAACCAGCTTGCAGCGGGTACGAGACGGAGCAACAAGTAGCGTGCACGACACGAACACATCATGAATCCCATGGCGCAGGTCATACCAGTACTCCACATCTATGACTGGATCAGGAACCGACGCCGACGGCGCAGGCGGTAAGTCAGACACCTACCACACAAACAAACAACATGTACCCACAAAATGGCACACACATGCAGGGGATCCACATCCTGGCCACTAACAACAGGCCGGCATAGGGGTTGCATGGTCAGCCCCACTAACACCCCCACCAATAGGGCTTATGTTGCCCATCACCCCTGCCACCCCCAGCCATAGGGCATATGTTGCCCATCACCCCTGCCACTCCCACTCATAGGGGACTTGGTGCCCATCACTACTGCCACCTCCAGCCATAGGGGACCTGTTGCCCAGCACTACTGCTGCCCCCACTCATAGGGCTTATGTTGCCCATCACTACTGCCACACCCACCCATAGGGGACCTGTTGCCCATCACTACTGCCACCCCCACCCAGTGGGGACCTGTTGCCCATCACCCCTGCCACCCCCACTCATAGGGGACCTGTTGCCCATCACTCCTGCCACCCCCAGCCATAGGGGACCTGTTGCCCATCACCCCTGCCACCCCCACTCATAGGGGACCTGGTGCCCATCACTACTGCCACCCCCAGCCATAGGGGACCTGTTGCCCATCACCACTGCCACCCCCACTCATAGGGCTTATGTTGCCCATCACCCCTGCCACCCCAGCCATAGGGCATATGTTGCCAATCACTACTGCCACCCCCACCCATAGGGGACCTGTTGTCCATCACCCCTGCCACCCCCACTCATAGGGGACCTGATGCCCATCACTCCTGCCACCCCCAGCCATAAGGGACCTGTTGCCCATCACTACTGCCACCCCCACTCATAGGGCTTATGTTGCCCATCACCCCTGCCACCCCCAGCCATAGGGCATATGTTGCCCATCACTACTGCCCCCCCACCCATGGGGGACCTGTTGCCCATCACCCCTGCCACCCCCACTCATAGGAGACCTGGTGCCCATCACTCCTGCCACCCCCAGCCATAGGGGACCTGTTGCCCAGCACTACTGCCACCCCCACTCATAGGGCTTATGTTGCTGTGACCCGGGGACCAAAGGGTACCTACAACCGGCCACTCCGCATGTCACGGGCCACATAGACTGGTGGAAACCCTCCAAAGAACATATTGACTTGTCTTCCCTTTCCCAGGCTGGCCCACATAGGAACGAAGGACAGGACTGGGAGCCGGAGGAAGACGACGGGAGCGACGTCTCCTTTAACTGGTATCAACCCTTTACCAGCAACGCCCCCTCCACTAGTGACGAAGGAATAGAACCTATCACAGAGCGGGACGTCAGAAGAAAAGGCGGGGATGCCCCCGAAGCGTCGGGAAACCCGGAAGAGAGAGAGCGAGCAGTGAGAGCGGACGGAGAAGCAGAGGAGGAAGCACAACGCATACGGAATCCCAGAGCACAGCCGGAGGAAGGAGAGCCTGGAGGCCACCGTTCCGGTGATTCGCCCCTCCACACCTCAGGAGAGGTGTGGCTCTTGCAGGTACGGAGACGCGTAGCGGGCTTGGTTGGGAGGCCTGTGTGGGCTGCTAAAGCTAAGCGCTAGAGCCGGCGTATTAGCATTCCCTGAGCACTTCACATATAACACCTGAGACCTATCTGATTTGTAAATAAACCATCACGAGCACTACGGGTGGTATCCTCCTCCCTCACCCCCTATCCTGGGATCCCTACGGTGATTTAAGTGAAACCCTGACCTGACTCGGTCTCCTTTCGTTTTTCTCCGAGAGGAAGATCCCCGTGGAGGTAGCCTACCAGCCCCGGAGGAAAAGACGTAAGCAGACCTTGGGGAAGAACCAACAAAGAACCGCAGTACACCCGGAACAACAACCTGACCCAGAGAGAAGGAACAGCCAAAAGAGGAGAACATACACGGGACTCATAAAAGAAGGAGTGTTGTAATCAGAATAAAAAGGCGTAGATCAAATGCCTATCGTCAATTGATTATTCACCAGCGCGAATTCTACCAGGTGACAAGTGGTGCCGAAACCCGGGACCCTCTCTCCATTGATAAAGATGGACGCGCTCATACAGCACATAGTACAAGCACAGGACAAGCTGGGATGGGCCCTCGAAAGACAGCTCACGTCGGCCCAAGCCGACCGCGAAGTCTTTTCAACCTCCATGAACGCACAGATCGAAGGGCTAAACAAACTGGTAGCAGACCAAGCGTTGGGGCCTCAACCCGTGCCACGCACATCCCATCATGGGCCAGCAGGAGTGGCACTGCAGAAGTTTATACAAGGGGACGACCCGGACGCCTACCTAACCAACTTCGAACGGGCGGCGAGAGCATGCGGATGGCCCCCGGAGAAATGGCTTTTTTTTCTCGCCCCGTTGCTAACAGGAGAGGCCCAAGCGGCTTATCAAGTCGCCAACCCGACCGGTACTACTCCATACGGGGAGATCAAGAAGATCATTTTGGATCATCTTGGGTTAGACGAGGAGGCGTACCGGCTACGGTTTCGGAAGGATAAAGGACAGCCGGGGGAAAACCCCAAAACCTTGTTTTATAGATTAAAGTTTGCAGCTGACAAGTGGCTCAAACCGGAAGAATGCACCAAAGAGGACATCTTGGACAAAATATATCTCGAGCAATTCCTAGACGATTTACCATACCCCACTCAACGTTGGCTACGCCAACATGCGAATTTGAGCACGAAGGAGGCCATGGAAATGGCTACCACGTTTGCCAGAGCCCAAATAAAATCCGGAACCAGAGACCCCGAGAAGGGTTTTAGACCACTGCCTGGAAAATTCGTTAGACCTGTCAGCAGACGACCCCTGGAACCTCCCAGGAGCAGACCTAAGCCAACAGACGCCTTCCCCCCCAAAGGCCCACAATGTTTTGATTGTGGAGGGTGGGGACACATCGCAAGAGCCTGCCCCCAGAACAAGCCGACTGAAGAACCCATGGACATTGGGTATGCGCCAAGAGACGTCCTGTACACTGCTGAGATGGGGCCAGCTTTTTACGTAAGCGTTAAAATCAACGAACACACCATAAAAGCCTTGTTGGACTCGGGTTGTAAACAGTCGGTGGTCATGAGGGAATTCATACATCCCCGAGACTTACTCCCAGGGGCGGTGGTCCACATCCGATGTGTCCATGGGGACGTTAAAACATACCCTGTAGCCAATATAACCATAATAGTAGAGGGAGGAACCCCTTGGATACTCCGGGTGGGGGTCGTGGAAAATCTACCAGAAGAATTGATCATTGGAACAGACAACCCCCACTTCCTTACGTTATTTAATACAATAGCGAAACCCCACACCCAGAGGACCCCCATACCGACAGAAGGAAGGGAGCCTGTAGCTTCGGCCCTAGCTAATTCAGACCCTTGGGTGATAGATAAGAATTTCAGGTTTTCCCAGGAGAACGATAACACCCTGAAACATGCATGGGATGCTAGTATCTCCACCCACAATACTCCTCCTCTTCCCCCTTACTTTTTGGTTAAGGACGGATTGCTGTACCGTGTAAAGGAACAGGACTCCGAACCACAACTGTTAGTCCCACGGGAATTCCGCGAACAGATATTGTTCTATGCCCATTCACACTTAACGGCCGGACATCAGGGGGCTGAGAAGGCAACACAGGCGGTCCTCAGGCACTTCTATTGGCCAGGGGTTTATCAGGATCTGCGAAGATATTGTCAACAATGCGAAACCTGTCAACGACAGAGTACGTACAAGCCTCCGGAAGTACCATTGCAACCACTTCCGATCATAGGGAGCCCCTTTGCCCGGATTGGGATGGACTTGATAGGACCCCTTCCGCGGACAAAGAAAGGACACGTCTATGCCCTGGTGGTCGTGGACTATGCCACAAGATACCCTGAAGCATTTCCCTTGAGAGCCCCGAACGCCACCGCAATAGCTACGTGCTTAATAGAGCTATTTTCGCGAGTGGGATTCCCTAGGGAGATCCTAACGGATCAAGGCTCCCCTTTTATCTCAAAATTAATGAAAGAAGTGTGCAGGACCCTCGATGTTAAACACCTGAAGACCTCCATGTACCACCCACAGACTGACGGGTTAGTGGAAAGGTACAACGGGTCCCTCAAGCGCATACTAAGGAAAATGTTAATCGTGGAAGGAAGAGAGTGGGACCGACTCCTGCCTTTGGCCCTCTATGTCCTCAGGAGCCAAGTCCAGAGCAGCCTGGGTTGTTCCTCCTTCCAGATGCTATATGGAAGACAGCCCCGGTCTCTCTTGGAAATGACAAAAGAGGCATGGGAGAGACAAGAGAGAGAGGAAACCTCTCACTTTCTCGATTATACGCGCAACCTCCGAGCAAAAATCGGGAAGCTCAGGGACCTGGCATATTCTAACCTGGAAAAGAACCAAAGGAAACAGAAGACCTTCTACGATAAGGGAAAGAAATGGAGATATTTACATCAGGGAGACTGGGCTTTGGTGAAACTACCCTCTGGTATAGGAAAACCCAAATCCGAGTGGTCAGGTCCTTTTCTTGTTGTTGAAACACTGGGGCAAACGACTTACCGCCTACAAATAACCCAGAGGAAAACTCAGTGTTATCATATTAACCTACTCAAGAAATGGATCGGGCCACCGCCACCCTCCATACGATTCGCCTCCCCTATCACTGAGGAGACGACGACTTTACAACATCTAGTGGTCAATCAGGATCTAAACAGTACTCAACAGAGGGAACTTGAAGCTGTATGCTGGGAATTCGCATCCACTTTCTCAGACCTTCCTGGCAAAACCGCTCTCGCAGAACACGCCATAGAGACAGAACCAGGAAGGATAGTGAAACAGAGACCTTATCGAGTTCCAGCAGCCAGACGGGATGCCATCCGGAAAGAGGTATTGGACATGTTAAAACTGGGGGTTATAAGGGAATCCAAAAGTGATTGGTGTTCCCCCATTGTCCTCGTGCCCAAGCCAGATGGCTCCTCGAGGTTTTGTATGGACTTTCGTGCCCTGAACAGTATTTCCTCCTTTGACGCATATCCGATACCCAGGGTTGATGACCTGATAGAAAGATTAGGGAACGCCCGATTTATCAGTACCCTTGATCTAACGAAGGGTTACTGGCAAGTCCCTCTGAGAGAAAATGATAGAAAGAAAACAGCCTTCGCCACCCCAGACGGGCTATATGAATTCACGGTGTTACCTTTTGGCCTGCATGGAGCGCCTGCCACGTTCCAAAGGCTCATGAACACAGTACTACAAAACCATCGGGCCTGTGCGGACGCTTACCTAGATGACATAGTAATTTATAGCAGCACGTGGGAACAACACCTCCGTGACCTGAGTCAAATCCTAGGGTGCCTCGCCAGGGCTGGGTTACATGTCAATGCCCGCAAATCCAAAGTAGGGTTCGATAGGGTGAAATACCTGGGCTACATACTAGGACACGGGGTAATTGCACCTCAAGAGGAAAAAGTGAAAGCTATAAGAAACACCCGATTCCCGTCAACTCAGAAGGACATACGAGCTTTCCTCGGACTCGTAGGGTATTACAGGAGATTCATTCCCAATTTTTCAGACGTGGCGGCCCCCTTAACAGATCTGTTGAAAAAACGGAAGGCAGGCACGCCGTTACCAGACCCCTCCCCAGCAGCAGTAGAGGTATTGCAAGCATTAAAAGACATCATCACATACACACCGGTGTTGGTATCACCAGACTTCACTCTCCCTTTCATGTTACAAACTGATGCCTCCGACCGAGGGATAGGAGCGGTCCTCTCCCAAATGTCCCCCGAGGGAACAGAACACCCAATTCTTTTCATCAGTAGAAAGCTGTTTCCCCGCGAGGCTCGTTACTCCACCATAGAGAAGGAGTGTCTAGCGATAAAATGGGCAGTGGACAAACTACGGTACTATTTAGATGGTACGCTGTTTACCCTCTACACAGACCACGAGCCCTTGACTTGGATGTGTCGCGACATGGGGAATAATCCTAGAATAATGCGCTGGTTCCTGACCCTCCAGCCGTACACCTTTCGTATCGAACATCGCAAGGGCAGTGCCAATGGTAATGCGGATTTTCTCTCCCGTGTCGTGCCTCTCCCCGAACGGGAGCAGCCTAGGGGGGAGGTGTGTGACCCGGGGACCAAAGGGTACCTACAACCGGCCACTCCGCATGTCACGGGCCACATAGACTGGTGGAAACCCTCCAAAGAACATATTGACTTGTCTTCCCTTTCCCAGGCTGGCCGACATAGGAACGAAGGACAGGAATGGGTGCCGGAGGTAGACAACGGGAGCGACGTCTCCTTTAACTGGTATCAACCTTTACCAGCAACGCCCCCTCCACTAGTGACGAAGGAATAGAACCTATCACAGAGCGGGACGTCAGAAGAAAAGGCGGGGATGCCCCCGAAGCGTCGGGAAACCCGGAAGAGAGAGAGCGAGCAGTGAGAGTGGACGGAGAAGCAGAGGAGGAAGCACAACGCATACGGAACCCCAGAGCACAGCCGGAGGAAGGAGAGCCTGGAGGCCACCGTTCCGGTGATTCGCCCCGCCACACCTCAGGAGAGGTGTGGCTCTTGCAGGTACGGAGACGCGTAGCGGGCTTGGTTGGGAGGCCTGTGTGGGCTGCTAAAGCTAAGCGCTAGAGCCGGCGTATTAGCATTCCCTCAGCACTTCACATATAACACCTGAGACATATCTGATTTGTAAATAAACCATCACGAGCACTACGGGTGGTATCCTCCTCCCTCACCCCCTATCCTGGGATCCCTACGGTGATTTAAGTGAAACCCTGACCTGACTCGGTCTCCTTTCGTTTTTCTCCGAGAGGAAGATCCCCGTGGAGGTAGCCTACCAGCCCCGGAGGAAAAGACGTAAGCAGACCTTGGGGAAGAACCAACAAAGAACCGCAGTACACCCGGAACAACAACCTGACCCAGAGAGAAGGAACAGCTAAAAGAGGAGAACATACACGGGACTCATAAAAGAAGGAGTGTTGTAATCAGAATAAAAAGGCGTAGATCAAATACCTATCGTCACTTGATTATTCACCAGCGCAAATTCTACCAGGTGACAGTTGCCCATCACCCCTGCAAACCCCATCCATAGGGGACCTGTTGCCCATCACCCCTGCCACCCCCACTCATAGGGGACCTGGTGCCCATCACTCCTGCCACTCCATCCATAGGGGACCTGTTGCCCATCACCCCTGCCACCCCTACTCTTAGGGGACCTGGTGCCCATCACTATTGCCACCCCCAGCCATAGGGGACATGTTGCCCATCACCCCTGCCACCCCCACTCAAAGGACACCTGGTGCCCATCACTCCTGCCATCCCCATCCATAGGGGACCTGTTGCCCATCACTACTGCCACCCCCACTCATAGGATGGGTGATGCGCCACACATCCATCATACTCAAATATTAGGTATGTCAGCAAAATACATCTCCTTAACATCATGACAACAGTGTGTAGTCTGTGACAAATGCCCACAACAGTGATTATGACTTCGAACATACAATGTAACTAACAGCACATGTGTGACCAACAAATGAGTGTGCCCTACACAAGGCAAGCATCACTAAAGCACTGTGTCAATGTAAAAAGAACACCCCCTCACTGTGTAGAACAAAAGTTAAGTGTGGGCTTCCAAACTGCAGCAGATGTTGAGCATTGTGGTGATGGGGTCTAAACCCCCCCTCATCACAGTGACCAAAAGGTAAGTGTCATCATGGTCAAAGCTGCAAATAACAAACAGCATGTATGATCCCTGCTCCAAACATATTAAACACTTCTGGGGCGAAGTAGTGGTTGTGTCCCATTCCCACAGAGATGTGGTGAGGCTAACAGTTCTGTGAAAACATAACACACTCTCAGCCATGTGCAGACAGGCACCACACACGGGGGCTGACAATGCATACAGTGTACAATGACACAAGAGCAGAAGTGACCATCACAAAGCATACGCACATCTCGAAAATAGACACACTAATCAAAACAACCTGTGTAGACTGTAGGTGTCAGCTCACAAACTCCCATTCCATGCCAGCAATGGCACCTAACAACCAGGATGAATGTGCACAATGATGTGATATGACTCACAGGGACAGCAGGGAAAATCACAGAAACAACATCCAGACAATGGCCCACGACAGCAATACCAATGCACTGATGCAGATGCACAATCACAAACAGGCAACCTCACACTGCACATCTGACACAACATGTGTGTGTGTGTGTGTGTCTCAGTATCCCCAGGCAACTGCACAACACATGAGGGGGGTTGAACCACAGTGACACAGATGTGGACACTGTGCCATACAAAAGTAAACCATCATTGGGACACCCTTAGTGGGCAATCAGGCATTGTGAGATGAGAGGGAGCACAACAGACACATGTGACACAAGCTTGAATGAACACCAACTAACACAGCAAGAGACTGACACACAACAGCACTACCCCCAGTGACCGGACATTGGGGTGACACAAGCATGCATGACATCTCCACTGTGATGACAAAGGCAGATGTCGTACAAACTGGGAAACCCAGACTTGTGCCCTGTTCCACAAACGTACATCACACATACACAAACACAAATCACTCAGCATGGCCCCACATCCATGGACAAACGGGAGCTAGGGGACCATCCATGCAAACATTTACATCAGTCCACCCTCAACACCACACACCCTGAACTGCAACAATGTGCATCTGTGAAGCCCACATGGACAGGTGACATTGCACATGCACCCATGACAAACACAGGAATGTTGGGAGGAACTAAGGTGCACAGACTCATCACACAAGGACAGTTTACAACCCTGGGGAATAACAGACTTACTGCACAGTATGCGGTACATGGCCATGACGTCAAAGCTCATGTAACCTTCAGAATACCTGCCACAGTCCCAGGACAATGCAGAAGCCAAGGAGAACCACAAGGCACACATGCTGACACCTGCCAACATTGCAGCCATGAACCCGACAAATGGGAGCAGTCACACACACATACACATGTCTCAATCACTGAAAGGTACCACCTAGGGACAACTACATGATATTGCGAATAAACAAGTGCCCTGGGGAACCCTGACTGTGTCCCATCTGTGTCTGACAACATCATCACCACTCAGAACTGACAAATCCCAATGATGATCACCAATTAACAGTAGTGTGTCATGCACCCACACATCTGGTAGCCAATGGCAAAGTAGTGGGATGAACCCAGTACCACTCAGCAAGCATCAACAACAGGAACATATCAAGGGAACACTGCCTGTGTATGAAAAGATATGTGGACACACACACATGCTCATACAACACACACCATGGGCCCAGGCTATGTAACGGGACAACACACTTACTTGAGGGGACCCAACTCCTGTGGAAGCCCAGCTATGCCAAACACACGTCTCACTCATGTCAGCAGAACACTTTGTCAGTCAGCCAGCAGTTACCACACAATGAAGGCTCTGGTCACAACAGCCTGGGTACGTGAGTCTCCCCTAAGTCATCTGCACATACTCAAAACATATGTCTAGCAAGTTGCACAGAGGACCCAGTTGCTCCTATACCAATGATGCCCACACCTGTAGGTCCAGTGGTGATGTGCACAAAGTCTATGAAATTGACAAATTGGACAATGGGAAGCACATCATATGTGGATGGGTGCAAGCCAGAGATGTGACCATGCAAATGAAATGTTCACAGAGATGTCCACAAATAGTTGATCATGACACCCAGGTAGCTGCAAAGGATGACATGGATACCCACCAGAATAGGATACATATCTCATGGACCACATGGAGTACCTCACATCAACACATCAGTATTCAACATTGGAAACCAAGCATTACAGGTGCAAGTGCATGTTAAACATCATCAACATAATATACAGCTAAATCAAGTTCACAGGGATAAAGAAAAAAGCTTTATTCAGCATATTAAAATTTAAACGTCCGTTCAAACAAAAGGCCAATGGCCAGTCCATGTCCAAATGCCAAGGAGTGAACTAGAGTGACAACTGTCACACGTTGCTTGCCTGCACTGCTAAGGACCGGGGTCATCCCCTCGGAGGGGCATACATGGGTGCAGGTCAGGCACCGCAGGGACAGGATCATGGCGCAGCAGAAGGAGGCAGTGAAGAGGTGGTGGATGCAGGCGAGACACTTGCAACTGCAGTGGAGCTGACTGAAGTGGGGGGTGTAGTCACAGCTGTGGGGCACAAGTCAGATGGGGTGGGTGCCGGCACAACTCCAGTGGGCAGGTCAGATGGAGAGGATTGGGTCCCCATTGCAGTGCCCAAGTCAGACGGGGTGGTCGTGGACTCCACTGTAGTGCCTACATCCATGTGAGCGGAATGGGGTGCAGGACGGGGGGGGACATGGTCCCCACTTCAGTGGCACTAACCGTCTGACCAGGTGTGGAGGAGCAAGTGGTAGGGGGAGAGAGCCTTAGCATTTTGGGGATGGTGTATCTGTGGGTGGGGGAACCCGGGGCAGGGAGTGGCTCTGGAGTGGTGGCCTGGGGGATGGAGGAATATCAGGAAGTGCCCGGACGGGGACTGAGTGTCACAAACCAGGTGGCTCAGCATTTGCAGGAAGAAGTGAAAGGGTCCCGTCATGGAAGTGTTAACAGACTCCTCGCCCCTTCTCCTCTACAGGATGATGCCGACGAGGACAACAAATTCCCGCTGAGAGAGGCGGAAAAAAGAAGCCTCTCACGAGAAGACTGGGCGAACGCGGAAGCCGGAGTAGGAATGAGTCGGTGGAACCGAAGGCGCCGTGGGAGCCGGGCAGGAAGACGTCGGGCCGTGGAAGAATCCTGCCGAACCAGGGGAAGGAACACCGCAAACTGAATACCCAATTAATGCAGCCCCGGAAGAAGAACCCGAGACGTGGAGTGAAGACTGGTGGGCGCCTTCAGGAGACACGAGCTTGCCGCCGTAACTCAGGGAGAGTTACGGCTTTGGCGGTGAGTACACCGTGACCTGGGGACTTTAGAAGGGAAAGGAGAAGGGGGTTGGGGGACGCGGAACGTCCGTTGATTTCAGGGCCACCGCCGGTTGGTCACGCAAAATAACCCAGGGCACATGCAGTCAAACCAGTCATCGACATAGACCCATTTATGTTTCTTTTTGTTCTTTGTTCATTTCGGAACCCTTACTTGATTAAGCCAAAGCCTGTCCGGCTATCTGTTTACATTTCGTTTGGGCATACGGGGAGGGAGGGGCATCTAGTTGAACCTGAAAAGGGGAATTCAGTCTGGACTTTCCTTTATACGTCGCACAATTTCCTTTCCATTTCCCTGGCACACCCTTTCCTCACATGTCTCACCGTCGTGGCCTTTGTACAGCACGATTGTCACAAAGAAAGGTGTAGGGTAGTATAGAAATCAACAAATATACTCACCGCCGCTGGAGGAGCCTAGCGCGCAACCAAGATGGCCGCGTAGGTGCGAAGCTCCCGAGGACCTCCGCGACCTCCTGAATTAATCCTGATTATATCCTGTCTTTGATGAGGGGACTGTGTCTGTGTACCCGAGCTGAGGCGGCACCCGTTTTCCGTTTTCGAATCGGACCCCGGACACTGGTGGGAGCACCGATCGAAGATTGCGGCCTTCTCCGCGCCGGCCCCCCGGATTGGAGTTGTGGGGCGATCCGGGGACAAAGCGAACAACAGCGGCGGGCAGGGCTGGGCGACTCGCGTACCCCGCGCTTTCACTTTCGCTTTTGCGCCCTCCTTGCCCTCAAGCGAGGTAGGGTTGCGGAGCGGGGTGCGGTGGTGTGGCCTTGTCCCGGTGCCTGGCTGACCCGCCGGCTGTGAGTTGTCCTGCGGTCCAGTGGTCACCCCCCCCCGGAACCCGTGAACTGGTTTATCGGCCCTTTCGAGGAGATTGGCACGACTTTGGGAGTGCGACATGTCCACAAAGCAAGATGGCGACCGGGCAAAGGTGAAATCGACCCGCCGCGGCCCGGCACATCAGTCAAACAGTATGGACCGCTACACCCTCCAGAAGGGATCCCCAGAGGCACAGCGTACATCCCCCGCGGGCCCGGCTGAGGCGTCTGCTCAGCCCGCGGATCTGACCCTCCGGGACGTCATGGGCGCCATTGCCGAGATGAAGGCCTCGGTGGACCAGCGCTTTGATACTCTTGCGCAGAAGATAGACTCGGCCCTGGTGGATGTGGGCCTGGTGAGAGCCGACTTGTCTAAAACAAATGACCGGGTCGATTCCCTGGCCCACACCACCTCGAGTCTCACTACAGACGTGGCGGCCCTTCAAAAGGAGGTGAACCGGCTTGGCCAGGCGAGCGCCATGATGGACCGTTGATTGGAGGACGCCGAGGGTCGGGCCCGGAGGAACAACGTTCGTATTGTCGGGGTGCCGGAGGGACGGGAGGAGGAGGCGGCGGATTTGTTTGTGGAAGACCTGATCCTCACCCATCTCCAGCCCCGGGGGCTGAGTAAACTTTTTGCGGTGGAACGGGCTCACAGGGTCCCCGGAGGAAGACCTAAGGTCGGAGCCCCGCCACGGCCTCTCATTGCCCGGATTTTTAACTTTCGGGACAGAGACGCTATCCTGCAGACTTCCAGGCTACAGGGACCGGTCAAGCTCGATAATATGGACGTGAATTTCTACCCTGACTTTACTCCGACGGTCCAAAAGCAGAGACTGAGTTTTCTCGGAGTTAAACGTCGCCTACGGGACCTGAACCTTAAGTACTCAATGCTTTTTCCAGCTAAGCTGAGGGTGGAGGTGGATGGTCGCACGCACTTTTTTGACCGTCCCGAGGCGGCTGGGGACTGGTTGGATACTCTGCCTGGGGATCGGGGCCGGGGGGGTGGGGGGGGTGCGGTTGGCGGGGAGGGCTCGCCGGATCAGAACTGAGGGGTGAATAGTAGGCCTTGCTCTGGACAACATTTTGGTTACCATTCACTGATCGTGTATGTTCCCCTCCTATGGAGGTCGTACGGGGTCCATTGGGGGCTTTCCCTCCTCCTCTGGGGGACTAGTTAGTTTTTCATCTATGGGGCGACAGGCACACTGCACTTTGGGGGGGCTGTCTGGGCTCATGCAGGGGTGCAGGGAGGGGGGAGTTCTGTTGGGATGGGTGGGTGGGGGTGGAGTGTTGTTTGTTTGCACCGCAAGGCGAACCCTTTACTGTATTGTTGTTTTTGAGATGCTCTTTGGGGGACGATTGATGGCTTCCATGTATGATGGGGGGTAGGGATCTGACTGTGTTATCATGGAACGTTAACGGACTGGGGGATAGGATTAAGCGTGGTGTGGTCCTGCAGTATCTGAAACGAATTTCACCAGATGTGATCTTCCTGCAGGAGACACACCTTATAGGTAATTCCTTTCATGCCATGAATCGGAGAGGCTATCGCTTGGTGGCCCATTCGGGCTTCACCTCGGGCTCGCGGGGGGTGGGCATCATGATTAAGAACTCGCTCCCATTGGAGATTGATGAGGTGCGCCATGATGAGAGGGGACGTTACACTGTCTTGGTGGGTAGAATGGAGGGCAGAGTGGTCGTTTTTGTATCAGTGTACGTTCCGCCGGGGTTGCAATCTCCCCGAGGGGGGAGGGCAGGGTAGCCCCAATCAATGCCTGGTACCTGCGCGACCCCACTATTCGAGCCGAATTGATCAAATCCTTGCAGCGGTACTTTGAGGAGAATGTGGGGTCTGTCCCTTCGGCTATCTCCCTTTGGGAGGCTTTTAAGGTAGTTCTCAGGGGGGAGGCCCTCTCCTTTATCTCCCATGCCCGGAGGCGCGAGCGGGAGGAGGTAACCCGGGTGGAGGCCGAAATTACTGAACTAGAGGGTGACCTGGGGAGCGGGGTGACGGATGCCACATTGCATGTTCTACACCTCAAGCAGGCGGCCTATAGGGCCCTCGTCACGGAGGCGGCCAGGGGCCTCAGTAGAGAGCAGCAGGGGCGACTGTATGATGTGGGTGATAAGGCTGGTAAATTGATAGCGTGGTTGGATAAAAAGGAGAGAGCGAGTCGTGTGGTTCCGTTGATCGAGAGGATGGATGGTGTATGTGTCACCGAGCCGGACGCCATTGTCTCCTGCTTCGCGGATTATTTCCGCGAGGTGTATTCCCCGGTTTCTCCCTGCTCGGAGGAGGATTCCCATGCCCTGCTTCGGGACATCGCGCTGCCCTCCCTTTCGGTGGAGGACAGGGATTCGCTGGACGCTCCTCCCACCTCGGACGAAATTGCTCTTGCTATCCGCTCGGTCGCATCTGGCAAGGCCATGGGCCCCAATGGCATTCCTATCGAGCTGTACAAGCTGCGACCGGATGTGCTGGCGCCCCACCTGCGCGCGATGTTCCTGGCGGCCCGCTCGCGGGGTTCCCTTCCGCCGGACCAGCGTCTGGCCACGATCGTGGTGATCCACAAGGAGGGGAGACCCCGTGAGCGGGTTACATCCTATAGGCCTATCTCGCTCTTGAACGCGGAGCCCAAAATCCTCGCCAAGGTGCTGGCCAACCGGCTGGTCGGCGTGGTGGGCGACTTGGTCCACCAAGACCAGTCCGGCTTCATACCCCATCGTAACACGGCCCTTAATCTGCGACGCTTGCACGGGGTGCTCGCGCGTGTCCCGTTCGTGCGGGAACCGGCCATCTTGGCGTCCTTGGACGCCACCATGGCGTTTGATACGCTTGAGTGGCCATACATTTGGGCGATGCTGGCGAAGTTTGGCTTTGGACCAGGCTTCATCGGCTGGGTCAAGTTGTTGTATTCCGGCCCATTGGCGCAGGTGGTGGTGAATGGACGAGTTTCGGCCCCATTCGCACTGGGACGGGGCACGCGACAGGGTTGCCCCCTGTCGCCTCTCCTGTTTGCACTGGCCCTGGAGACCCTGGCGGAGTGGCTGCGGTGGCACCCTTCCATCCGTGGTCTCCGCTGGACCCCCGAGCATGAGGACCGTGTGTCCCTCTACGCTGATGATATCCTTCTATATCTCGCCTCCCCGCGTAAATCACTGATCGTCCTAGTTGATGTTTTGCGCTCATTCGGTCGCAACTCAGGCCTCGTCATCAACTGGGCGAAATCCTGTGTATATGTGCTTGCCGGGGGGGCTCCGGTCCTACCACGGGACTGTCCGATCCAGATTGCCTCCCAGGGGTTTCGGTACCTGGGCATATATATTACTCTGGACCCGGAGGCCCGCTACGAGCGGAATTTTCTGCCCCCCCTCCAGCGCTTGAAGGAGGACGTGGTGCGTTGGCGGCGTCTGCCGCTTTCGCCGCTCGGCCGAGCGGCCTTGTTTAAGATGATGTCGTTGCCGCGCTTTCTATACGCTCTCCAGAACACTATGGATTTGGTTCCGGCGCGCTACTTCCGAGAGGTGGAGAGTTTGCAGCGTCGCCTGTTCTGGGACGGGAGGCCACGTATTGCCTTGGCTAAATTGACGCTCCCGTGGTACGATGGGGGGGTTGCCCTCCCGGATATTAAACGGTATTACTGGGCCTCCCAACTAGCTGCGATTAATCATGGCCTTTACGGGCCCGCCCTGAACCCGGCATTTGAAATGGACAAGATGCTCCTGCCCGGTGGCGACTACAATCGAGCGCTCTACTCTGGCGCGCCGGACCCTCGCCTGACGGGACCGACGCGTGTCATGGTGCGTGTGTGGCACGCGGCAAACGCAGCTATGGGGTGGAAGGACCGTTTGACCCGGGCGTCACCGCTATATGCGTCGGCGAGGTTGGGCTCCCTGTGGACCTCGAAGGGCTTCGAGAAATGGGACACGATCGGCATCAGCACAGTGGGAGATCTCTGGACGAGGGGGGGATTCAAAACTTTCGAGACGCTGCAGACGGAGTTTCAGTTGCAAGGCAGTGAGTACTTCCGGTACTTACAAGTCCGCCACGCGCTGGGCTCCGTCTTCCCGGATGTCGCGTCCATTCCGGAGTCTTCCCCCCTGGAGGACAGAGTGCTGGATGGCCATGTCCCAGACAGCACGATCTCCCTTATATATAAAAAACTGATCAACGACCGATCGGGCCTGCTGACTGGCCTCCGCGAGGCCTGGGTTGCCGATGGGCTGGAGTTGGACGACGAGGACTGGATGTCCGCGGTGGCCTCTCCGAAGGAGGTGGCCATCCCGGCTCGCCTTCGCTTCGTCCAGCTTAAGATCCTCCACCGGGTTTACGTGACGGGGCCAAGGCTTCTACGTATGGGCTCTGCTGAGGATGGACTGTGTAAGCGTGGCTGTGGTGCTTTGGCAACTTTCTTGCATATTCTGTGGGAATGCCCAAAGGTGGAGCGATTCTGGCGTGGTGTGCACGAGGTCCTGCGAGTGGTTACGCGTGTCGTGCTGTTGCCTGAAGCGAGGAGATGCTTGCTGAATGTGTGGGAGCCAACTGACTACTCGGTTCCGCAGACGCGGTGGGTGACTCTGGGATACATGATAGCTAAGCGTGACATTGCTCAATTGTGGGGATCCCAGAGGCCTCCGGCGGTGTCGGCCTGGAAAGAACACATGGATTGGTGTATGTTTCGTGAAAAGGTGGTGTATGTTGCGAGGGGTAAGCCTGGGGCGTGGGTGAAAATCTGGGGCCCCTGGAACGCCTATCGCGGGGGTATTTGCGAGCCGCCGCTGCTGCCGGCTGCCTCACCAGCTCCGTCCCCCTAGCCGACCCCCTCCCCCAGCCATGGGCACGTGGTTCCCCAGTCCCTGATCTGTTCTCATTCCCCTCTTCAGAGTTTGGCGATTGGTTGGGGTCCCCCACTTAAGGAGCGCGTGCTGTCACTTGGGATTGCGGGTTGCCTTGCGGGTGTGGTTGTTTTTGTGTTGTTTTGTTTTGACAAAAGGAAACCGTATTGTGGGTTTGGAGTTATGTGGCCTGCACTACTGATATCTCCTGATTTACCCTTTTTGCACCGCCAAGAGATTTTTCTGTATGTATGTCATATGCTTCTGCCACTCTAGCGGCCGGCCAGACGGTTGTAGGCCCATACTTGTAACTATTTGAGATTGCAATAAACGGTTTCAAAAAAAAAAAAAAAAAAAAAATAATATATACTCACCGCCCTTTATTTCTCTTCCCTCTGAGTATACTGGACAACCGCCACCAGCCGGAAGAACCTCGCAACCAGGAAGTAGAAGCCATCCAACCCATGCAACTCAACCATCTCACCTCTGCTGCACAATATTTGGGTTTTGTGATCTAAACTGGACAATAATTGTCTCCCAACAACTATCCACCTGCAAATACTTCTTAACAAAGACGCTAATAAAACATCTTGTCACCATTCTCCGGCCTCCTAGCTTTCATTTCTGACCCTCCCTCCGACAAGGACGGAGACTTTGCCTTGGAGCTGCGTGGTGGCGGGGGGGTCTTGCTCTTCCGGCTCCGGGGGGCCTTGCGGGTGGGGGTCTCAGTCTGACTGCGCCTGGGGGAGGGTGTCCGGATGTGAGGGGCACTCCCCTCTGTGTGTGGGGACTTCCTCTTCCCCTTGTAATCAGGATCTGCTGGGTCGGTGGGGAAGAGGCCAAGGTCACAGAGGAAGAGCTTCTGGAGAGATGGGGTTGCAGGTGAGGCAAGGGAAGGGGGTTGGAAGGGAGAGCTTTCGGAGGATTGCGGAGTGGTTGTGGATGACTGTGTGTGTGTCTGCAAACCAGCCCCTGTGAGTGTGGTATCAGTCCCCTGCGCTTGCTTATGTGCACGTCTGGACCTTGGTTTGGGGGTTTGTGTGCTGCCCGTGTCTGTGGCTCTGTGAGAATGTGCAGGTGTTTGTGTGCTTGGGACAGGTAGGCTGCTAGGAATCGTGGGTGGTGCAGGGGTAGGAGGGGTGCGGGACTGTTGAAGGAGGGACACTGCTGTCGTCAGGGAGGAGGCCATGGACTGATTGGTCCTCTGTAGGGCAGACATGCCCGATGAAATGCCCTCCATGAACGACACCAGTTGTGTCAACAGACTTGTGTGTGCATGGAGGACCTTCAGCATCGATGTCTGCCCTACATGGATCTGTCTAAGTAAGTCCACAGACTCCTCACTCAGGGCAGCAGGGGACACAGGGACAGGGGGTGCGGTGCCTGGCACAAAGGAGACATGCTCACGAATACGGGAGCCTACAGGGACCTCTGGGATGGGAGCCGATGGGAGGGTGGTGATGGTGGTGGTGGTGGTGGCAGAGACAGCCTCACTAGCTGGGGTTTGATGGCTGCTGACACCCACCTCCACAAGGGAGTCATCCTCAGAGCTGCTGTGGCCCTCAGCTGGGGGTGATGGTGCTGACAACTCCTCTGTGTGGCTCCACTTGCCCTCCGTGCCACTGGGTCCCCCCGACTCCTCTCCTTTTGTCCCTGTCAGGCTCTGTGGCTCCTCCTGGTTCATGGAGCTGTCCCCTCCTGTGGCCGTGGATGTATCTGGATAGGAATAGGAAGTAAGAGAACAACATTAGTCACCTGCACCGACTGCACACACCACAGTGAGTACATCACATCACATGGCAAGCCCTGGCATCATCAGCTGAACACAGCTCAAAGTGCCAACACTGTTTAGAATAAGCCAATTGCCATTCTCAACATCAACCATGGCACACATATCTCTCCTTGACTTGCACACATATGTCTGTTGCATGTTGTATGCTAATACCCCAATGTGCCGACATGCACCACCCACACATTATTTGGACATGCAAGTGAACATGTAGGAGTATGTCACTATAGACACAGCACATCTCTTGCTACTGACTCAGTACAGGTGTCCGGATGAAGGGATGGGCAGAGACTCATTTCACATGTTTGTGATGCATGCCAGCAACACACACTATGATGTTCTCATGTCCTGATGGGCAATGCCACAATGGGGTGCATGGTGCACACTTGAACACAATGCAGGATCACTCATAGCAAGTTAAATGCCATGGCACTGGGATGCCTGGAAAGTCAGTCAACACTGTCTCCTGTCACAGGGGCAGGGCATCCAGACAACAACAATATGCACTGACTCACAATCCTAGCTCAGGGGTAAAGCTAACTCTGCAGATGACCGGCACACTTGCCCATCCCCTGCAAACAACATATACAGGACCCAGAAGAACCCACATCATGCAAATCAGACATATGAGTCTCTGCAAACACAACTCCCTGTACATTAACACATCACAGTCTGCCATGCATGTAACCCAGCTGCATGAAGGACACAATTGCATAGACCATTGTGCGCTGTCAGATGATCACGCACCTATATGTCACACAGGTCTTGTCTCTCACAGTCACATCTCAGATGTCCTGATGACCCTCTGAATCATGGACACCCCAGTTGTACGTAACAACAAGCCACACCCTAATGACACAGAGTCAGACACCTGAGGGCACATGTCACTAAACACAACCTGTAATTTAATACACAGGAGTGGGATTACAGAGTGTTTCTAAATGCCCTTGAGGAGGCATGACTGCCCAGGTCTCCATGAAACAGTGTTTGGCCCTGGACAGTAGTCAGGTGGCTAAGCAAGTGTGACATACTTGATATACATACTCCTGAGGCCCCAAAATTGGAGTCCCCTGCTGCATGGGTTTGTTTGGAATACCCCAGCCACATGTGGCGAGTCAGACCAGCAATTGAAACACATCTCAAGGGCACACACAGATCACATGTCAGATCTCAGGCATTGGGCAAACAACTGACCCACCCATGAAACACACAACAGAGTCACGGGAACAGATGCTGTCCAGTAGATGAAGCATAACTGACTGCAGGCACATAGTGCCCTAGTGACACAAGCAACAGAATGTAGGGGCCACACCTGTGGAACAGATGAGGAGGGTGCAAAACACAATTGAGGGACCTGAGTATTGGACTACAAGACCTAGGTAACGTGGAAGTGTGACCAGGCCAAAAGACTGAAATTAGCATGTCAGACATAGTACACAGATTAGGCATGGATTTACCCCCTTCCTGCTGCTGTCTGGCCTTCAGCTGCCTATCCAGGTCCGGGAAGACCACCGCCAGTAACCGGAGCATGTGGGGGGTCAATGTCCGGTGTCCGCCCCTCCTGCGAGGAGGTGACAGCTTCAGCTGAACTCTAGCTATCCTCCGGGTCCGGCCCCGAAGGTCCTGCCACCTCTTCTGGCAGTTGCGGATCCGGCGCTTGTAGACCCCCACCAAACGAACAGCCCGGGCGATGGTCAGCCATATCTCCTGCTTCTGGTGGGCATCAACCTGTGAGGATGACAAAGTTAAAAGTACATTAACACACATGCCCCAGATTTGTGCTGCACACATTTGGATATACATGTCATTGTCACAAAGGGAAATGAGTTACACAGGTAGTGCAACCATGGGGAAGGACAAATCACCTGCATGTCTGACATGTTAACAATGCCTGGATAGTTTAAGCTTGCACTATTGCACTTTAGCAGCAGGACACGTGTTCATTACATGTACCTACACACTTTGGGGGATAAAAGTAGTCAGTGAGAATTCTTGCCGCTGGTGTACACACTGCTAGTACTGCTAGTCAGACAACATGCATAATTAGGAAGGCAGTGGACTGCACACTCACCTGCTCCCCTAATTTCCCATAGAGCTTGCTGTACTGTGGAAGGAGCCCGTCCAGCAGGGCCTGGTTCTCCTCCTCAGTGAAGGCTTGGGCCCTCCCCAGAGTACGGGCCAAAACAGGAGCCAGAGGATGCAGAGACAGCAGCAGTGGTAGCAGGGATGTGGTCCAGTAGCATGTAGTGCAGGCAAGTGAGCTCCCTGGGGTCTAGCCAGCCTTATATCTGTGCTGTAGAGGCAGAATCTGTGCCATGTGTCCCAAGTGATAGGTCCAACACGGTTGTATTCTATGAATCTGGCCAATCCATGGAATTGTACGACTCGTACACACCTTCCGCATCATTCAAATCTTCACCTTCATGAAACACTTGAAATTGCAACATTGTTGTAGGCATCCAACTGAATTTCCAGTGCACAGCTCGTACAAGTTTTGAATCCGCATCCGTCTCCATGACAGTCCAGAGCCAATGGGTGCACCCGGCTCGGTCAACTGACTGTACAAGGTGTATTTTGAAAATACACATGCACCCATCTCCATACGATTTAATGGCCAAGGCGTACGCCTGTCTCGGACCATGCCTGCCCGACGCGTATGCATGATAGTCACCCGCGTCGGACCTCATTGCATTCAATGACAAAGCGTACGCACAGCTCGGTCATGAACCGTGCAATGCGTACGCATTGTCACCTGTGTTGGACCTCTTTGCATTCAATGGCAAAGCATACGCACGGCTCGGTCATGAACCGTGCAATGCGTGCGCATTGTCAACCGCGTCGGACCTCATTGCATTTAATGGCAAACCGTACGCACGGCTCGGTCATGAACCGTGCAATGCGCACGCATTGTCACCCGCGTCGGACCTCATTGCATTCAATGGCAAAGCGTACGCACGGCTCGGTCATGAACCGTGCAATGCGGACGCATTGTCACCCACGTCGGACCTCATTGCATTCAATGGCAACGCGTACACACGGCTCGGTCATGAACCGTGAAATGCGTACGCATTGTCACCCGCGTCGGACCTCATTGGTGTGACTATTCTACGGATTCAACACACAATTACTTGCCAGGGACAACTGTGCACACCTACCACACTACAGCATTGGTCACACAGTGTCCCATGGCATGTAAGGCTGTATTCCCTGGGTGTTTGGGGGGGCCACATTTGGTTTGTTGGGTGGCACCTTTGTGCAGCCACTCCCAGGCTGTGCACGTGTACATGGGGGCAGAATCCTTTGTGTGTCGTGCACATTACCACTGTGATATGCAATTGTACAGTAATGGGCATGAGTCACGGACACAGTTTCATGTTGGATATGTTTGGGGCATGTCACATACACCCTGAGTCCAGGGGGTGATGGCATGTACATCACAGTGAGACCTGTAGCCACAATACTGATGTGCACCCACAGTCTGTGTGCATGTTGTGTCTCAGATGTGTCTGATCAAATGTGCCCAATGGGTGACAGTCGCCACATCCATGTGGTATATGCATCAAACTTGATGGTGTGTGTGTGTCTAAGAGACGTACCTGTAGGTGTAGGTCCTGCAGGAACAACGGTGGCCACTACCTGTGGGACTTACGCTTGCCTTGTGGTGTGCACGTGATACGCTATGTCCATGCCAGTGTCGATGTGGCAATACAGGGACCCTGGGTTTCTGCATGGCAAGGATCTGTGATGCCTGGGAGACATCAGGCCTCACTTGTCACTGTGGTGTGTGTTTGGAACGTCACAGCAGTACATAGGTTGGGTGACACAGTCAGATGATTGGCTCATGGGACTCATGTGGACATGTGGAATTGAGATGTGAGGTGATGGTCATGTAGGCGACATATGTGTCCATGCCCAACAGCACACACCTCAGTACATTGTGTAATGTCATGATCTATCATGTGATGTTGAGCATGGTCATGGCCACATGGGTGGATGAACTGACAATCTTCCTTTGTGCAACTCTGTGCTGCAGGGCAACAGCTGTCTATAGACCATTCCCAGACCTTGCGACCATGCAGGAACGCGACTGCATCAGACGGTACCACTTCACCAGGCCACTGATTGAGGAGTTGGCGGAGCAGTTGGCACCACATCTGCTACCTGGCCAGACATACCCTACAGCACTGACCCCAGAGGTGAAGGTGATGGCAGCCCTGCACTTCTTTGTACTGGTACCTTCCAGTACACTGTGGCTACTGCTGGTGGTATGTCGCAAACAATGTTTAGTCGGGTGCTACGCGATGTCTTGGAGGGGATGTTGCATTTCCTAGACCTGTACATCAAGTTCCCGAGCCCAGCTGAACTTCCTGAAATAAAGGATGCCTTTTATACACTGGGGAGGATGCCGAACGTCATTCGGATCTATTGATGGGACACATGTGGCCCTGATACCACCACAGGCACATGAGCAGGCATACCGGAACAGGAAGCACTACCACTCCATCAATGCTCTAGTGGTATGTCTTGCTGACATGTCTATCACACATGTGTGTGCACGGTTCCCTGGTTCGGCGCACGATGCCTATATAATGAGGAGTAGTCACATTGCAACGCTGATGTCACAGATGCCAGCTCAGCATGCATGGCTTGTCGGTGTGTACTGACTGTTTCTCATTGTGTGTTTGTCAATGTTGTATTCCGCACTCCTACAAAACTCAGCTACTTGTTCATTTTTGTCATGCATAGTTTCCAGTGCTTGCGACAGTTGTCTTGCCCCCGAGGAGCCGCTGAGTGCTGCTGTTATGCTGCTGTTGTGCAGCGAAGAGCAAGAGCCCGCACAGAGAGCCGCCGCGAGCCGTGAGCCGCGAGCCAAGAGCGGCCCCTGCTGCATTGCTGCCAGCTGTCTGTTGCTGGAAGCCTCCCCAGGAGGAAATTTGCTGTTGGGAGCCGGCCTCTGCTGCTGTTGCAGTCGCGGGGTTTGAACAGCCTACAGAGCGACGCCGGCGTTTGGATCTGTGAGCGCGGAGAGCGTGGAGAGCCGCCCCCATCCGCCGGCGCTGCTCACGGTTAGCTGCTGGGGCCCCCGCCGTCACCTGTGTTGCCGCCTGCGCTGTGGGCCGCCGCGGGAGCAAGGCACAGGACACAGCGGTGGGAGTGGAGAGACTCGAGAGTAAAGCAAAGCAAAGCAAGGCGTGAGGAGCAAAGCACACCCTCGCCTCCATTGCCTCTACCGCCACTGCTGCCAGCGACAGCATCGGCAGCAAAGTGACATCTCCGCAGGAAGGAAAGAAGTAATTTTAGCATAGTGGTCGCCCTGCCGCTATAGCACCTGACAAGCCACCCCCACCTTCATCACTCAACAACTTTACTACACCAGTGGGGGGGGCATCAGTGAAGCGAAATGAAGTGAAGTGAAGTGAAGCATCAAGGGGGAGAACCGCAGGAGTGGATAGGAGAGGAGCCGGCTGGAAGAGAACAGCTACAGCTGTATGAGGTGAGTATTAGCCTTTTTATATAGGCTCTTGCCTCTTGGGCTCAAGTTAGACCTGCCTTGCTTGGAACGGGACAGATCAGCTCCGATCAGCCTCCGCTCTGTCCATCCTCTCCTACCTTTATACACTTTATACAGTTGTCCCCTCAACTCACAGTTATACGCAGCCTGGGAGGGTAGCTCAATTACGCTACTGAGTTAATGCACCAGCCAGCACAAGTCAAGTAAGTGCATGCTGCAATAGTGTCCCGACATAGCCTTCTGAGGCAGCAGAAGGCTAGAGAGCGGTCAAGAGCGTGGGAACGCGGGGTTTGGCAACAGCTCTCTGCCTTTCACTCTAACTGGAAGTACTCGCATAAAGTTTTTGTTGCTCGAAGACACCGCATCGCTGCCAGGAAAATGAGTAGCATCAACATAAACCGAGAGGCCCGCAAACCAATAATAGGAGGTCCTAAGATCCACCAATACTTTACAAGACAAAAAATTGAAGCTTACAAGACACATAAGGCCCACGAGACGAAAGAATGGGGTACATTAAATAATAGCCCCAATCTCAATACATAAAGCCAGGAGCTGGCAATACTGAACAAAGATAACCCCCTTAACTCAAAAAACACAGACCAGGACAGCCTGGAGGAGATATTAATCTCAGAGATGGCGAGACTCGCAGAAACGGTAGAGCAGGCAGATACAATTAACAATGTCATTAAAAATATCACTGCCAAAGACAAAAATCATGAATTGGAGGAACATGGACCAGAGCAAATTATTGAGATATCATCGACTTTAAATGATGCCGAAGCAATAAACAAGTCTCAGGGTCCACTTCAGGGCCCTCAATCTATGGAGCTTACTCGTAATAAGAACGCTTTTGTTATAGAGGCCCTGGTCCACCACCACTTAAACAACCAGCCACAGGACAACTCGGATGCCTCCATCAATCCAGGTGACCAGGGGAGCCTCCAGGGCTGCTCCACGCCCAGAAATCAAGGTAGGGCACAAAGACAACAACAATCAGGTGCAGCTACCTTCTTAGATCTGGCATCCCCAGAATTAACAAAAACTACACCTATAGCAGACTTTAAACAGCAGCTACTGGGAAAGGGCTTGGTAGGTGCCACAACTGACAGACACTGCAGAGCCCAGAGTGACGAACAAGAAATAAATAAAAAGCATGGCCCCGAATATATCTTGAACACAATAAACACGTCCTTACTGGAAGCAGTAAAGGCAATCTCCTGGCAATCACACAAATTAGAGATCCAGGTGGACCTAATGCACATCCTGGCGCAAACGGTTCTGATCATGAACGAATAAGTGGACACAATCGGCCACAACGTCAATCAGCTGATTGTCAGTAAAAAGGCCTTTGGGAGCACCTCAAGCCCCGCAAAAAACGTTAGTGAAGCAATTGTAGAGAAATTAACTACACTCCCAGATTTTCTGGCAACGCTGATAAAACAATGCAGTGAGGCACGGATAAATCCCACATTAAATAGGAAATACTCTGAAAAACGGGACCATGGCTGTGGCCTCGGAGCCATAAATATTTCCATAGCTATGGACTCAGAGACCATGAAGGATAACGCAGATACAAATACTTGCTACATCCCAGTTAAAAGGGCCAGCTCCGCACCCAGCACAGAAGAGGTTAACCAAACCAAGAATACAGGCCATAAGGCAACTGAGGGGCAGCTATCGAGACGGCAAAAGAAAAAACTTCGGAAAGCTCAAAAAACAAACAAATGGAAAGGTGGGATGCTAGCCATGCAAAAAAAGCATGAAACAACACACATTTTAATCCAACACGGCAATCAGGTTGATATTGATAACGCCAGGAATAAAGAGGGTCCTATGATCTATCCTATCTTTCAAATGAGAAACAGCTCCTCATCCAAAGTACCCAAAGAGAACAACTGCCAGGAAATCTATGGGAAAACATGCCCGCCAATACAGAATATGGAAGGAACACATAAGGAAAAAGCTTCATCCTGTAATACACAAACTCCCTTAAATCCACAAGCAAAAACATATGCTGAGACAGTGATTACTAACTTTGGCTATTCAACTAATGGACCAGAAACCGGCGATCTTAGAGTAGAGTCATTGAGAGGGGAAGATAATCAGGAACAAAGGTATAGGCTAGTCACCAGCAACAATACGCCTTCCCACCCAAAATGTCAGATGCTCAGTGAAAAGCCATTAGGAGATAAAATCGAGCTAACACCATTAGTAACTGAGAAGGAAGCCGGTGTAGTGAAAATCCACCAACTTCATATGGAATGCTATTGCAAATCTCAAAACACAGTAAGCGCTTTCCCCACACAAACAACAAAGACAACAAAAGTAAGGAAGATCTCTTCACCTGGCCAAAGGAGCGAGAGGCACGAGCAGTCTTGCTACTCTAGCATTAACCAAGAAAAGGCCGCAAACGCAGTGCCCGGCCGGAATAACGGCCAAATTAAGCCCACAGTACAAATACATCACAGGACGAGTTATGAGGGCATGGAAAATGCCCTAGCTCTAGATCCTCAGGCAGACGGGGAGTTCATGCTGATCTTTACCAATGCCGTGCCTGCCAACAAATGGGCTGTTCACGCCACCAACCTATACGTCGACCAGAAAACACCTATGGAATGCATTGCCAAAGAAGAAGACCACCAACATGAGAAGAGCATTGCGGTGGATCTACATCAAACAGAAAGGGAAATATTAACCATCCTCCAGGGCATAAGGAAGGATGGGGCGCCAGGGCCCAACGGGCTGCCTGGGAATATCTTTAAGGAAGATCGCGAATTCTGGGCACTCCACATTCAAACCTTATTCAATCATTGTTACAATTTTTCTGTTGTCCCGGACTCATGGAAAGGTTCCATCCTACATCCCATTTACAAAAAGGGGGATGCATCAGATCCAGGGAATTATAGATTGATTGCACTACTGGACGTGGAAGGAAAGGCATTTGCAAAAAGGCTCGTGAAAGAACTAGAGACAAGGATCACGAAAAAACGAAACGGTTTCTCAGCTATGGCCACCTTGTCTTTCCTGGTCTCTTGACTAAAAAACTGGAGAGTCTATACACAATGGCGTATAGAAAAGTTTTCAAGCTACCCCATACGACCAGGCGATCATTGATCCGATTAGAGGTCAATATTGCAACAATGGACATTGAATGTAAAAAACACATTGTCAAACTCCAACACAACGTGACCAATGCATGCCCGGGCTCTATCAGGGCAGCACTACAGGTGGTCTTCACAGACAATAACAGTCGTTGGGCGAGGTATCTCTTGATTGCCAAACAAACACCGGGACCATCAATCGAACCTCCTACAGATATACCATTAACAAAGTGTAGAGTAAAGATCCTGCTAAAAAAGTGTGGCAAGAACATCTCGAGGCAACAGGACCTTGAACGGATCAGATTGGTCCTGGGTGCAGAAGGCCTTCCGGCCTTGGAAGAAAAGCCCTACAAAATGTTATTAGAGTGAGGCTCTTAACCTTGCCAATACAAGATTATAGAGCCCACTGGAAAAACTGGTCACCAAGTGGCTCCGGCTGCTGCCTGTGTCAATATCATACAGAATCTGCGGAGCATGTTATTTGTTGTTGCCCAGTCTTGCTTTCTCCAAGGCGCTTGTATCTAAGAACCATGCTCATACATCACAGCGTTAGATCATGCAAGGAGGTCTTAAGGCATATCTACACCACCACAGTCCCGATGGAGCTGGCATTAATTGGGAAGTTTTATGCGGCTGCTGAAATGCTCATACGAACAGCCAGAGAAGAGTCCGCTGAATAAACTATGTCTCAGCACTACCGATATTTGAACTCTGCACACCCCCCATGTCAAATTTTGCATATGCTGTCACTAAATGGACTGTTTTAGTCACTGTATAGCATTTCTGCTTTTTACACATGCCGTTTTAATCAGATTTTATGTTTTCAACTTGCACTTTTGTTGTTTTTGTAAAAGATTTTAAATAATCAAATAATAAAGGTCAGTAATCAGTAGTTGTTCATTTTTGTGTGTGTAGGTGACTCCGGATACCCCAACATGCCGTGGTTGCTGACACCCCTCCGGAACCCTGTGACACCAGCCGAGATGCGCTACAATGAGGCACATGGTCAGAGCAGGAGGGTGATTGAGCGGACATTCGGCCTCCTGAAAAGCCGCTTTCGCTGCCTGGACAAGACCGGAGGGGCCCTCCCATATGAGCCTGCAAAGGTGTGCAAAATAATCCTTGTATGCTGCATGCTCCACAACATGGCAGTGCGGAAGGAGGTGCCTCTCATCCAGGATGACGATGACGATGACCAACCTCCGGCACCTGTGGAGGATACCGGCCTGGGCCAAGATGCCAGAGATGATGAGGATGAGGGTGACGTTCGCTCACAACTCATCAACAACTTCTTCACCTGAATGTGAGTTCCCAGGGTTGTTATGTCAATGTATGGAGGTAGCCTGGAATGTGTTGTGGCTGCTCTGTTGCTGTCTGAGTGTGTCTGTGTGCCACTTGACTGGATGCGTGCAGTGATGTGTCCATTCAGGTGGTGTGTACTCCACAATAGGGTAGTACTGCTAACTTGTTTTTGTGTAGTTTTCTTGCAACATGTTTTGTGCATGTGTATTGCATTTCTCTCCTGTTCTGCTGTGCTTTTGACTGTGTCTTGTGTCTGTCCTTCCCAGGGTACTTTGCCTGTTGTTTGGTCAACACTGACCCCCAACACCCAGAATCCAACACCAGTGTGGAAGTTGTCAATTCCCATAAACTGATGTACCACACATCCCTGGACTTCAATTCTGCAACACTTTGTGAGCGTGTGTCCACTGAATTACCTTGCAACTATTGTGGAATAAATATGTTGCTGATGTGTAATGGACCTGTGCTACGCTTTTTTATGTGTGTTGTCTGTCTTCCCACATCTGACTGACATCTGCTTACCTCACCTGTGGACTTGTTACCACTGACTGGGGTTGGTGTTGTGTCTGTGCATGCCAATATGTTTCAGGTCAACATCATTGTGTGGGATGAGTAACATGGCCATGGTGAGTATGTGTTGTGGTGCCATAGTGGTGTGTCTCCCTCACATGTGTCACATCACCATGACTCACCTTACGTTGGTCACATTGTTGCAGTATTTGGCATGCACTGTGTTGTGTAGCAGATCGACATCTCCATGACACATGACAAGTTGGAATCACAACAGAGGCAAGTGTGGTATACTGGTGAGTTTATTTCCGAACATGTGTGAGGAAAGTGCACAGGATGGTGGGTGCTGTACATTGGTTTTGGAATCCAAAGTTCACATTAGAGTTGGATGTGCTGGTAGATGAAATGTCCAGAGTAAAGTCCACAGTCATCTGCTACATTGGTCCAACATGATCCTTCCATATCATGTGGGCGAGTTGTGTGCGATTGGACAAGGTGAACGGGTTGCGCACAAAGAACATTGTCCAGAACAGGTTTAGAGGCCCTGGGGATGTGCTGGGAAATCTGCCTCTCACATGTCCTTCTTCGGACGACCCTTCTTCTTCCTGGGGGGGGATCCTCAGGTGCAGGCCTCTGCGGTGCAGGGGACTCTCCGCCAGAGTCCTCCTCCCTCCCTGTGGCGCTGGCAGGTGGTGTTGCAACAGATGTTGTGGTCACACAGGGAGGTGTGGACAGGTTTGTGTTGATCTGGCAGAGGCATTGGAGTATGTCCCTATGCACCGCAGTAAGGGCATCCCACTTGGCCTCCATGCGGGCATGGTGGGCAGCCTGCTCCTGTTGCATGTCCTTGAGGATCCCCACTACCTGGCCAAATTCTCCGGTGCTATCCTGGTACGCATATATGATGCGTGCCAGGTGGGAGTTATCATGCAATCCAGACCCCTCTGCAAGGCGCGCCCTCTGGGTCCCACCCCAACCAGCACCCCTATCCACACGGGCAGGAGCAGCAGCGGGACGCACAGGTGACACTGGGACCCCTTGGGCGGTGTTGCTGGTGGTGTTTGCTGTAGCTTCCGGGGGGTCCTGTGTCCCTGTGCTGTGGGTGTTCAGTGGCCATGGTCTGTCCGTGTTGGCGGGGGTGCCCTGTCAGTTTCCAGATGCTGGAGGCGTGGGTACAGAGGGTGCAGATGTTGATGCTGCTGGTGCTGCATGATGACTCACAGTGGAGGGGCAAGGTTGGTCGTCGTCATCCGAAAAGGACAGAGACAGAGTCAAACCAGAGAGCTCATTGTCCGCCAGATTCTGGGACTGGGAATCCTCTTCATTTGGTGCTGGGTGCCCAGCACCACCTGTGTTTGGAAGAGACACACGATGTGAGTTATGTTTCTACATGCATCGATGGTTCACAAATATGAAATTTTCTACTTTACGAACAGATGCCTGCCTGTACACTGCTTTTTCCCAGCTTGTCATAGACAGAGTTTGATATTGTTGATGCCCAGTTCCCAGCATGGCCTTGTGCTCCCCACAACAGAGCCCAGTGTCAGACATCCTGTCAGTCCATTCCCACTCCCTGTGAGGTGAGTATGGTTCAGTGTGAGCTTGCTGGGCCATGTGGGTGGGTGGGGAATGTCTGTGACTGCAACTCCCATCATGCTCCTGGCTACACCCCCCTTCCCAGCATGCCCATACTTCCTTCCTCTTTACTCTGCTTCCCTGTGAGGGGGTGTGACAGCAATGGCAAGATGGCTGACTGTGAAGTCCTGGTGTTTGTTGTTGCCCAGTTCCCAGCATGGCCTTCTGCTCCCCACAACAGAGCCCAGTGTCAGACATCCTGTCAGTCCCTTCCCACTCCCTGTGGGGCGAGTATGGTTCAGTTAGAACTTGCTGGCTGGGCCATGTGGGTGGGTGTAGATTGTCTGTGCCTGAAACTCCCATCATGCTCCTGGCTACACCCCCCTTCCCAGCATGCCCATACTTTCTTCCTCTTGACTCGGCTTGCCTGTGAGAGGGTGTGACAGCAATGGCAAGATGGCTGACTGTGAAGTCCTGGTGTTTGTTGGTGCCCAGTTCCCAGCATGGCTTTGTGCTCTCCACAACAGAGCCCAGTGTCAGACATCCTGTAAGTCCCTTCCCACTCCCTGTGGGGCGAGTATGGTTCAGTTAGAACTTGCTGGGCCATGTGGGTGGGTGTAGATTGTCTGTGACTGCGACTCCCATCATACTCTTGGCTACACCCCCTTCCCAGCATGCCCATACTTCCTCCCCCTTGACTCTGCTTCCCTGTGAGGGGGTGTGACAGCAATGGCAAGATGGCTGATTGTGAAGTCCTGGTGTTTGTTGGTGCCCAGTTCCCAGCATGGCCTTGGGCTCCCCACAACAGAGCCCAGTGTCAGACATTCTGTCAGTCCCTTCCCACTCCCTGTGGGGCGAGTATGGTTCAGTTAGAACCTGCTGGGCCATGTGGGGGGGTGTAGATTGCCTGTGACTGCAACTCCCATCATACTCTTGGCTACACCCCCCTTCCCAGCATGCCCATACTTCCTCCCTCTTGACTCTGCTGCCCGCTGAGGGGGTGTGACAGCAATGGCAAGATGGCTGACTGTGAAGTCCTGGTGTTTGTTGTAGCCCATTTCCCAGCAGGGCCTTGTGCTCCCCACAACAGAGCCCAGTGTCAGACATCTTGTCAGTCCCTTCCCTCTCACTGTGAGGCGAGCATGGTTCAGTGTATGCTTACTGGGCCGTGTGGGTGGGTGTAGATTGTCTGTGACTGCGACTCCCATCATACTCTTGGCTACCCCCCCTTCCCAGCATGCCCATACTTCCTTCCTCTTTACTCTGCTTCCCTGTGAGGGGGGTGACAGCAATGACAAAATGGCTGACTGTCAAATCCTGGTGTTTGTTTGGCTACAAGTCCAAAGAGAGCCCCTGTGCTTCACACAGCAGCACCCAGTATGGTGTATCTTTTGCTGATATTTCACAGAGGTGTGGGTCAATGCATTCTACCCGGTGAGTTGTGTGGAGTTTGTGTTGAGGGGTGTGTGTGTCTCCATATGCTGGTAAGTATGGTCAGAGCTGTCAGTCCTCCTTCCCACCCAGCCAGACATCCCACCATGAAACGTGCTTCCATTGTGGGGCGTGCAAGTTGTCTTTCAGGATGTCAGTCAGTGGTGTCCTGCTTCTGATTGTTCACATGCCCTAGCAGGACCTTGTGCTCCCCACAGCAGGAGCCAGTGTCAGCCATCTTGTCAATCATTTTCCACTCCCTATGATGTGGGCATGTGTCAGAGACGTCTTGATGGGCCAGTGAGGAGGGGGAGCATTATCTGTGACTACAGGCCCCATCATGGTTTTGGATACACTCACTTCACCTGCATCCCCACAATTCCTTCCTGTCAGTCAGCTGCACTGTGAGGTAGTGTGTTTGTGGTGGCAAACTGTCTGGCAGTGTCTATTTAGCTTTGTGCCACTGCCTTGCTCTATTTGTTTGTAGGTTGGTGCATGTCATGACACAGTTCCAAGTCACTATGAGATGGCAGGTATTGTGTTTGTCTGACTGGCATACACATCTTGGTATGATTATCTTTTGGTTACTGTAGCTTTGCTTGCGGTGCATGGTTTCACTGTCCCCTTCCCACACAATCTTGGGTATGTTGTTTGTGTACTCACCAGGCTCTGGTATGTCTGTTAGCCCCTGGACGCTCTCTGGTGGTAAGATGTCCCGCACCTTCTCCTCCCAGGTCCTGAAGTAGACTGGTTTGGCAGGAGGGCCACCGCCGGTGCACTGACTCAGGGCGTGATCTTTTTCGATGAGTTTCTTGACCCTCCTGCGCACGTCATACCACATGTTCTGGATATCGCCCTTTGTGCGCCTTGCTGGTGCTTGATCGTTCACCTTGTCCACAATCCTCACCCACATCTTGGTTTTCTGTGACATGGGGGTCCTTTGGACCAATTTACCAAACAAATGTGGCTCTACTCTGATGATCTCGTCTACCAGCACTTCTAACTCACTATCTGTGAACTTTGGATTCTTCTTTGGGGGCATGGTGGTGGTGGTGGTGAGGGATGTGTGTGTGAGGGTGCAAGTGAGGATGGGTTGGTGTTGGTTTTGCTGGCTGTATGTGTGTGTGCTTTTGGATGAGGTGCTGATGGTGTGTGGGTTGTGTGATGGGTGATTTGTGAGTGCGTCTTTGGTCGCTGTGTAATGGTGTTTGCTGCTGCCTGTGTCTCCTGTTTGCAAGGGATGATGGTAATGATTGTAGTTCTTTATATAGTTGGAGTTGTGGGTGTGTCTTTGTCCCATTTTTTTTATTTGATATTTATTGGCTTTGTCATTGCTTGTTTGGTCCTTTTTTTGTCTTTTTTCCTTTGGGTTTTGTAGGCATGAAGGAGACGTTCATCTGACGGAAACGGACTCTGATGTTGGCTCGTGCGGGCTTCTCCACCTCATTCACGCTGCCTATCTTTTGTGTTTCATACGCGTCGGTCGCGAAGGTCTCTATTGCTTGTAGGCCTGGTTGTCTGTGTGCGTCGGATGTGCGGCTTTGTCTCCGTGCGAGTCGTTCTGGTTTTACACGCATTGCATTGTACTGCATGGATCGGACATCGCGGGTACGGGTCGGTCGGGTTCATTCCGGGTTCGTGACGGTCGGTGAAATTCGTGTCGGTTTTCCGGCCGGATCACTATTTTCCCTACGGTCGTCCGGCTTGTGTTCCGTACGTGTCGGTTGTAATTCACACGTGTTGCATCGTACTGCACGGGTCGTACGGCGCTGGTCCGTGTCGGTCGGTATCCAGTCCGGGTCCGTGTCGGTCGGTTCGTTTATCAGCCGGAATCGGAATCGGCCCCTAACTGTTGAAATTCTCTGGTTTTGTATGAGAAAAATGTCAGCCTAACTATAGTATCTCTGTGACCTTTGTTTTCTTCAGTGAATTTCTAAGGTGTTTTAAATTCCATTTCCTAACTATAACATCCCTGTAACCTTTGCTTTTTTCAGTGAATTTCTATGGTTTTTTAACTAGTAGTCGCGTTTGCAGAGTAGTGGAGAAAGGGGGCAGGGCCTCTGACCAGCTCTCAGGAATCCCGCTCTGTAGGACTTATAGGAAGTACCAGGAGGGCTTTGTGGCCCCCCAGGTCCCTCAGGAGTAAAGTGGACTTCATCCCCCAACCAGTAGTGCACCACGAGCCGCGTTTGCAGAGTGCTGAAGAAAGGGGGCATGGACTCCGAAGACCTCTTAGCAATCCTGCTGTGTGGAACTTATTGGAGATAACAAAGATGACTTTGGGGGCCAACTACCCCTCCTATTATCTCCTGTAAGTCCCACTAAGTAGGATTGCTGAGGCATGGTAGGAGGAAACACCCCCTTTCTCCACCACTCTGCAAACGGGCATCCTGGTGCACTACTAGTAAGGTGATGAAGTCGCCTTGACTATTGATTGTCCTTGGGGGCCAACTAGCCCTCCTGTTACTTCCAGCAAGCCTCACACAGTGGGTTTGCTAAGAGGTTTTCAGTGACCCCGCTCCCTTTCTCCACTAATCTGCAAACGAGCCACCTGGTGTACTATTATTGTCCCCACGGCATTTGAGGGTCCTCAGGGGCCAACCAGCCCTCCTGTTACCTCCAATAAGACCCACACAGGTAGATTGCTCAGAGGTGGTCAGAGGCTGTGCCCTCTTTCTCCACCACTCTGAAAATGCACCTCCTTGCACACTACTCGTTGGGGGGAAGAAGTACACTTTAGTCCTGAGGCCATCATCCCCCCACCAGCAGTGCGCTGAGAGGCGCGTTTGCAGAGTGGTGGAAAAGGGGGATTGGCCTCCGACCACCTTTTAGCAATCCCACTGTGTGGGGTTAACTGTAGGTAACAAGAGGTCTTGTTTTTTTGCATAATTTATGCATCACTCTATGCCTGCAAGGGTATTGTTTTGATCTCTATCTATCTATCTATCTATCTATCTATCTATCTATCTATCTATCTATCTATCTATCTATCTCTGACGTCACAACGCAAACTATTACAATGCATGCTTTTACAACATGGTTTTTACAATGCAACTTCCATTTCAACGCATGCTATAACAACACAAGCCATTACAGCGCATGTACCATTACAACATAAATTACTATCCTAACACCGCTGTGTGCTTACCTCAGAGAAGGAGCTGGTCTGTGAGGCATATGTGTTGTAATGGCATGCGTTGTAATATCATGCGTTTTAGTGGAACTTGCATTGTATTGGCTGCGTTGTAATGCCTACGTTGTAATGGAAGTTTCCTATATATATATATATATATATATATATATATATAAATATATATATATATATATATATATATATATATATATACACACATCTATGGACAAGTAATCACGCACTCTCAGGGGTCCAAATATCCAAACCTTATGTTTATTTCAACCGCTACGCGTTTCGACACTCCTGGTGTCTTGATCACACGATAAAGCTGCTACAAACCAACGTGCATTAGTACACAAAATATAGTGGACACAAAAATAGGACTCGCGATATACATCCTTCAACTTTCGCAGTTAACATGGTGGCCATTTTGTAACATGAAAGTTTACATATAATTTTAAACATTTCTTATGCGTACATTCTCTATACATGTCACATTGATGGTATGTTGTATCTGTTTTGCTTTATCATGTTTGTTACATGTATATGTATTTATCTATATATATATTCACTGAAAAAACCATAGGTTTCAGGGGCATTATAGTTAGCTGGACATTTCCCTCGTACAAAACCCTAGAAATTCCCCTGTTATAGTTAGTTCAGCTAACTATAACTCGCGCCCCCGCAATGCACTGCTGATGACGTCACATATTACATCACTCATGACATGGTCAGTGACATCACTGATGACATCTCAAATGACATCACTGATGACATCATCCATTGAGTATGTGTTTCTGAACAGTTTTAATATGTTTAATATATATAGGGAAAGGCCTGTTGAAGAATAAGTGGGTGTACAAGTGTGTGAATGGGTGATTTTCTAGGTGTGTAACTGACTCTATAAGTGAGTCATTAAATGTATCTTACTGCAGACTAGTGACTAAACTGTGTGAATGTCTGTATCTGTCTATCTGTTGGTGTATAAACGGCTGCATGGTTTTGTGAATAGCAATATGAGTGTCTCTATGGGTTATTGATTGGTTGTCTGAGTATCTGTATGGGTGCCTGAGTGTATGTGTGGGTGGGGCGTGTGTGACTCTGTGCATAGATGTGTGAGTGGGTGATTCTATGGGTGCATGGTTTTAAGAGTGCAACTGTGATGGACTGTATGGTTGGGTGAGTGTATGTAAGGGTGTGTTAGTGATTGAATGTATATCTCAGTTGTACATGTGACAGTAACTACATATGTGAAACACAGTGTATATGTGTATAAGAGTAAATAACTATCTATATGTGAGAGTGTGTGATTGCGGGACTGGCTGTATGGATGAGTGTGTGCTTGTACTAGTAATTGAATAAGAGTGTCAAAATTGTTTAGTATTTTTATGAGTAAGTGAACTTGAGTGTGTTTAACTGTATAGTTGAGTCAATTGGACTGTGTTTAATTATTTGCACAACTGACTAGGTGTGTCAGTACCTCAATGGATGATTGGCAGTGTGTGAGTGTCTATATATCTGTATAAATGCATATGATAGTCTTGTACGGAGTGACTGTAAGTATGAGTGACTGTACAGGTGAGTGAGTGGAAGTGCATGTAGATCTAAGAGTCAATGAGTGGGTATGTAGTTATTGGTATTGGAGTATCTATGGTCTTCAAAATGGCCGTCTGAAATTTTGAGTTGGTGTATCAAAAGTTATATTAGGGTGTGAGAAGGTGTACTAATTTATCACATAGATGACGCCATCAGTGATGTCATCAGTGATGTCATTTGAGATGTCATCAGTGATGTCATCAGTGATGTCACTGACCATGTCATGAGTGATGTAATATGTGACGTCATCAGCAGTGCATTGCGGGGGCGCGAGTTATAGTTAGCTGAACTAACTATAAAAGGGGAATTTCTAGGGTTTTGTACGAGGGAAGTGTCCAGCTAACTATAATGCCCCTGAAATCTATGGTTTTTTCAGTGAATTTCTAAGGTTTTTTAAATGCCAATTCCTAACTATAACGCCCCTGAAACCTTTGTTTTTTTCAGTGAATATATATATATGGAATTAAGTGGCAGGACGTTTGGGGGCAATGGAGGATGAATCAGGCAGGGACATCGGGTTTGCATCTATATGCGCACAGACATTGCTTCTATTTCCAAATTTTACAGCACTCATTATGAGAACATTGGGACCGATATGAGATATTTACCTGGCAGGCCATCATGGTGCTTTCTGGGATTTGAAGTCCACCTATATGGGCTTCAACAAATGCTCCAATTAGAAGTCGGCCCAGCTGAACTCCAACCAATGGGTTTCCAGCAGCAATATTTAAAAGCAACGTTTGGAGCTAAAACTGATGTGAAGGCATTTGATAAAGACAATTACTGTCGAAACGCGTCATGCCATATTCCCTGCAATAAAGAATTTTCTTGATGCCCCCGCTGTGTCCCTCCGATTGCTTCCGAGTGAAGAGGTCGAATATTGGATATATTGCGAGCTTGCCCCTGGCGCGCTGAGGTGACCCATCCAAAGAGTGTCCGGAGATCCAAGGGCAACGAAGAAAAGTGACTCCAAGGTGTTGGATTTCTCCGTGACCGCCGCATCCAGGTTCGCGAAAGACTGCTGTAAATGCACAGTTTGTGATTTCACGGAGAGATGGAATCATTGCATTACTATCTCCGGCTTAGCGTAACTTGGAATTAAGTGGCAGGACGTTTGGGGGCAATGGAGGATGAATCAGGCAGGGACATCGGGTTTGCATCTATATGCGCACAGACATTGCTTCTATTTCTAAATTTTACAGCACTCATTATGAGAACATTGGGACCGATATGAGATATTTACCTGGCAGGCCATCATGGTGCTTTCTGGGATTTGAAGTCCACCTATATGGGCTTCAACAAATGCCCCAATTAGAAGTCGGCCCAGCTGAACTACAACCAATGGGTTTCCAGCAGCAATATTTAAAAGCAACATTTGGAGCTAAAACTGATGTGAAGGCATTTGATAAAGACAATTACTGTCGAAACGCGTCATGCCACATTCCCTGCAATAAAGAATTTTCTTGATGCCCCCGCTGTGTCCCTCCGATTGCTTCCGAGTGAAGAGGTCTAATATTGGATATATATATATATAGATATATATATTCACTTAAAAAACCATAGGTTTCACACATGTTATAGTTAGCTGTACATTTCACTCGTAAAAAACCAATGAAATTCGACGTTATAGTTAGATCAGGTAACTATAACTTGCGCGCCCACAATAAACTGCTGATGACGTCACATAGTACATCACTCATGACATGGTCAGTGACATCACTCATGACATCAATGATGACATCTGAAATTACACATTGTGGATTGCGGTCGCGCAAGTTATAGTTACCTGATCTAACTATAACGTGGAATTTCATTGTTTTTTTACGAGTGAAATGTACAGCTAACTATAACATGTGTGAAACCTATGGTTTTTTAAGTGAATTTGCAAGGTTTTGTAAATGATAATTCCTAACTATAACGTGTGTGAAACCTATGGTTTTTTCAGTGAATTTGTACGGTTTTTTAAATGCTAAGCTATGTATTTTTTTTTTTTTTTTTTCTGGTTTTTCACTATGCACGCACCGAGCTCCCACGTTGCGCAGTCCATGCCGTGCGCGCCTCGCCTTTGTTTACGCAGTTACATTTGTTTTTTTCTCCCTTGTGGGTCCTTTAATTTATGTAATAAATGTGATTGTTACTTCTTTATTTATTTATTTATTTATTTTTGCCGTGCGCGTACGATAAGCTTACCGTACGCGTACCCCGCGATTTTTTTTTAAAATTATTAAATTTATTTTTCGTACTTTTGGGTCCTTCTTGGACCCCCTGACAAACACTAGGGGGTCTGCAACTCTCATCGTTGCCCCCGTTTCACGTTCCCCACCTTTGTTTCTCAGTGCGAGAGACAGAAAATGGCGGCCGACACTTCCTGATTTCGACCGATTCGAATGTTTACAGTCATGTAACCACCAATCAGAATTGAGCTCGCGCACGGCACCGTACGCGTACGGTATGCTTACGGTAAGCGCACAGAGCGCGCTTATAGATATATATATTGATTTAAATGCTGTTTTCTAAGGACCTACTGAACAGATTTACACCAGACCTACAAAAGGCACATCCTTGACCTGAGGACTACCTCTCTGCCAAATTTCAAGTAATTCTGTTCAGCCGTTCGGGCTGTAGCTGTGTCTAAAGGTCCTATGGAAAAATGCATGGGGAAAACGCATTTTGGGACCCCTCTTTTTTCTCAGCCCCCGCTTGACGAATCCCCCCAAGACTTTCAGGGTAGGAGCGGGGCGTAGCGCCCCATTAGTTTTGAAAATTTCGCGAGGATTCGTCGACCGGCGCCAAAGTTATTCCAAATAGAATGTTGCGGATTTCCTATGGAAACACGGTCCTAACTATAACTATATACTGGCGACCGCCAGTAGATAATAGATATATAAATATATACATATATATGTGTATGTATATATTACCTACTGGCGGTCGCCAGTAGGTAGTTATAGTTAGGACCCTGTTTCCATAGGAAATCCGCAACATTCTATTTTGAATAACTTTGGCGCCGGTCGACGAATCCTCGCAAATTTCTCAAAATAGGTGGGGCGCTACGCTCCGCTCCTACCCTGAAAGTCTCGGGGGGATTCGTCAAGCGGGGGCTGAGATAAAAGGGGGGTCCCAAAACGCGTTTTTCCCATGCATTTTTCCATAGGACCTTTAGACAGGGCTACAGCCCGAACGGCTGAACAGAATTACTAGAAATTTGGCAGAGAGGTAGTCCTCAGGTCAAGGAAGTGCCTTTTGTAGGTTTGGTGTAAATCTGTTCAGTAGATTCTGAGAAAATAGCCTTTAAATCACTATATATATCTGTGGCAGCTTACGGTGCGCTTACCGTGCGCTTACCGTAAGCTTACCGTACGCGTACGGTGGCGTGCGCGAGCGCGATTCTGATTGGCTGTTACATCTAAGTAAACATTCGAATCGGTCGAAACCAGGAAGCGGCGGCCGCCATTTTCTCTCTCGCACTCTGAGGGGGGGGGCTGTAAACAAAGGCAAAAAACATATAAAGGGGCTGTTTAGACAGCGCCTATGCACATAGCCATGTTAGTTGAGTCCTCAAAGATCCCCCAAGGCCAAAAACGGTAAATTTTTATTTTTTGAAAATTTCGCCGATTACGCTTACCGTACGCGTACGATGCGCTTACGCTAAAAATTTTAATTAAAAAAAAAAAACACTCTCTGTGCTTGGCATATTATTGTCATCACTTACAAATTAAATTTAACAGATTACCTATCACAAGGAAGCGCATAATATGTCCTCCATGTGCGCACGGTGCGTAACGTGGGCACGCGGTGCGCGTAGCGCACTGCGTGCCCACCTTGCATGTAGGGCACTAACTGCGTAAAGTGGGTGCGCGGTGCGCGAAGCGCACCGCGTGCTCACTGTGCGCGCACGGTGCGCGAAGAAGCGCACCGTGCGCGCACGGAACGAACTGCGTTAAGTGGGCGTGCACGCCACGAATGGCGTAAAGTAACTTAGCATTTAAAAAAACGTACAAATTCACTGAAAAAACCATAGGTTTCACACACGTTATAGTTAGGAATTAGCATTTAAAAAACCTTGCAAATTCACTGAAAAAACCATAGGTTTCAGACATGTTATAGTTAGCGGAAATTTTACTGATAAAAAACCAATGAAATTCCCCCGTTATAGTTAGTGCAGGCAACTATAACTCACGCGACCGCAATCTTCTGCTGATGACATATGTGTCTTTATGAAAATAAAATATTTGTAATATATGTATAGCTAAAAATTTATGGAAGAAGACATGGGCAAATAAGTGTCTAAATACAGTATTAGCATCAGCAGAGGATTGCGGTCGCGTGAGTTATAGTTGCCTGCACTAACTATAACGGGGGAATTTCATTGGTTTTTTATCAGTAAAATTTCCGCTAACTATAACATGTCTGAAACCTATGGTTTTTTCAGTGAATTTGCAAGGTTTTTTAAATGCTAATTCCTAACTATAACGTGTGTGAAACCTATGGTTTTTTCAGTGAATATATATATAGATATAGATATAGATAGATAGATAGATAGATAGATAGATAGATAGATAGATAGATAGATAGATAGATAGATAGATAGATAGATAGATAGATAGATAGATAGATAGATAGATAGATAGATAGATAGATAGATAGATAGATAGATAGATAGATAGATAGATAGATAGATAGATAGATAGATCTACACATGCATATTTGTTAATATCTTTGGTGCCGTTTGATGAATTCTCAAAACACTTTTTCCCTATGCAGTTTCCACAAGGAAAATTAGACAATAATACAGAAAAACAGTTGCACAGAATTACACCAAATTTTCCTGAAAGCTAGATCTTTACCCAGAAAAAGTACTTTTCATGATTTGGTGTTCATCTCTTAAGCTGTTTTAGAGAAATTAAGGTTCAAAATTTGTAGATATCTGTTGCCACTGGAGTCTCACGCAAGTCCTGCAGGAAAACATGGCAAAAAAGGAAATCTGATTGGCTAGTCCACGGGAGCCACACAGACCTGAAGGAGCTGGGTGGCAGCTGCAACATGAAGAACAAACTTGCAGCTGCCATTACAGGACTCTGGGACTCAATCCCAGAGTCCTGACAAATGGGGGAAAAGTGAATTAAGGGGAGCCGAGTTGGGATAAGATTGACCCCTATCCCTTGTTGGGCAGGATATCTCAGGCATCCCCAAGGGCCGAAATTTAAAATCAACAATTTTTTTAATGTAGTCACAGTACTGTGGGTCTCCTGTGAGACCCAGCCTGGCACCCTAGTGATCCCGCGGTTAAGGAGACACAAGAAAAAAATATTCTAGCACAGCCTTCAGGCTTTGCAAAGCTCCTTACAGAGAAAGCACTCCTAATACACTATGAAGCCCCATTACATGGGCAAGCCCAAACTACGCACAGTCTGCGTTCAGTGTGCAGACTGTGCGTAGAACTCACTCCAGCCAGACATGCAAGCACCATTAAGTGGGCAAGCCGACTTATGCATAATCAGTGCTTATTTCAAAGACTGAGAGCCCACTCCCTCCAGAGGTGTAAGCCCCATTAGGCCAATAAAGCGCACAGTCTTCCCCCTATTCGCATAAGTGGTTCTTACAATCCTGTATATCTGCATAACCTGAATGATAATATTGATGAATGATCCTTTAAAATCTGTAGCCCTTGTGCCTACGGCTTGAGAGAATGATATGTGAGTATTTTTTTTATTTTTCCACCGTGACACTTGATGGAGATTTTCAGTCATAACTTATGGCCGAGACTCTTCTAGGAAGGAGCCAGGTGAACAAATAACAGGAAGTAACATGCAGAACCTGAGAAGGTTGTGTTGAAAAGTGATTGTGCTGCTTGGGAGAAGACCTCCTAAACACCCCCATGCAGAGCACTGGTCTCACTTGCTTTGGGCCCCAGGCTAGCTCTAGGGCAGCAGTCCCACTGCCCCCACCCCTAATCCTAGTGAGGCCACTTAAAAAAAGGGCCAGCTGTCTGCCTTTACAATCAGGCCCACACGATCAATTTTTTGCGTGATGCACAAGTGGCAGTCAGTGATGACGTCACATAATGGTCAGCTGCACATGTCGCCACCTGTTCTACTCCTCGGAGTTAAATGTGTGCGGGACAAGGCAGCCGGTTACTATTTGTTATGATGTTTAGTTAGTGGGCGAGCCCACTTTGTGACAAAGGGGAGGGGTGAATCCATGGTCAACCCTCCAGCCCCCTTCCCCATGTTACAGGCCATGACGGGGGAAGAGGAGTGAATAAAGGGGCTTGCCTGAGGCAGAGACCGCGTGGTCAGGAAACCCATTCACTCTGATACACAGGACCCGTCACTGCCTAGCTATTTTCAACAGGGAGTTACAGTAGGCAGATAGTGTCCAGACTCCTCTCTAGTTCCCGGCATCCGAACTCAAGGGGATCAGACAGTTCATGCTCCAGTCTGGGCTGTGGACAGTGGCAGTGCTAAAGACAGGTCGTAGAGGTGGGGTGAGGGCACATACAGTGCTTAATCGGTCTCGTCCTGAAGCAGATTAAGATACCCTAATCTAATTATATATAATTGCTTCTGTCTGAAAGGCTGCTTGATGCCGTAGCAAAAAGAGAGGATGTGTCTGAACCTCAGTACATGAGGCCCATATGATGTTTGCGTTCTACACTCGCAAGACAGGCTCATTGTAAAGTTTCACTGCTGCATTATTAAAAAGTATTCCCTCCCAGTGTGATTCTCCTGCCGTCTCCAACTAAAGCAACATCAATTTCTCAACACTTGGTTCATAAAGGGCATATATTTTGGAAGCTCCAGAGATGCGGGTGGGAGGGCTTATAGCCATTTAAGACAGCATGAGGCTTTAAGACAGCATGAGCCACAGGGCATGATGCTGAAATGCAGCACTCAAGGTTTTCAACAAAGATTTTAGCACTTTTTATAGTGAAATGAATGGAAAGTCTAGATATGCGACTATGAAATACTGAAATATTTCATGTTTGATCTTTCAGAGCGCCCTTATAGAGCCCATGACTTTTTAGCAACTTTAAGTGAAAATTGGACTGTAAATACACTATTTTAATTCATTAAAAAAATATTTGGGGGAGAACTCCCTTCCCTAAAAGGAAGAGGGCTCGCTTCCTTCCTTGCTTTCCTGCATTCTTTTGGGTGCTGTGCAGGAGGCAACTGGTGGTGTCAGTGTGAGTGGGTGACACCAGTGGTGGCAGGGGTGCCAGTGAGGGTAGTGCGCGGCAGCCTCTGAGGAAAAAGGTTAATGTGAATGGTGGTGCTTTTCCTGCGTGTTATGTGTGCTGACGAATGTAGAGTGAGATAGAGGGAAATCTCAAAAATTGCCGACAAGCCTGTTCCTCTGCACAGTCATTAGGGTTGGGACAGTGTCAGCCTTGTGTTGGGTGCATTAGCCTTGTGACGGCCTATGCCAACACCATCCCCCTCTGTAAGAAAGTGGCTCTGTATATACTGTACCAAGGTAAGGTACAGGGTGCACAAAGTCCACAGTCCCCAGAGGTTTGGCAGAGGTTAAAGTTAGATATAACCTTACTCTCTAAAGTGGTAGCTTGGTCGAGCAGTAAGGCAGTATCAGAGGGCAGTGTAAAGCATTTGTTGTACACACTCAGTCAGCAAATGGTCTCACACACTCAAGAACTGAACTCTAGGCCTATTGTTTTGAATATAAAAATATAAACAGCCTCATGCATCAACCCAAAATCCAGTCGGTAAAATACCGATTCGGTAATAGCTCCCGGTATTAAGGAAAAAATACCCAATCCCAATGCATCAACCCAAAAGCAGAAATCGCTATTTAAGGAATCCTTAAATAGCGATTCTTTAAATAGGGATTCCTTAAATACCGATTCCTTAAATAGGGATTCCTTAAATACCGATTCCTTAAATAGCGATTGCATTTAAGGAATCCCAAAGTGAGATTCCTTAAATGCAATGCATCAAAGTTAAAAAATTAGCGATTTCGCAAATAGGGGGAGCAAATTACCATGAAGATGAACTGCATGGTAATTTGCAAAAACTTTGAAAAATGCACTTTTGTGCATTTTTCAAAGTTTCATGTTGCGCACACACATGCCCTTAGAGCATGTGTGTGTGCAACATATGTGCACATATCATTTTCAGGGGTGCAACAGGGTGTCCTTTTGACACCCTGGCACCCTTGAAAGTGCTCCCGCTATTAGCGATTCGGTAATACCAAATCGCTAATACAGACTGGCTTTACATTCATTCCTATGGGCCTCCAAGCCCATAGGAATGAATGGGTAGGTATTCCTTATTACCGATTCGGTATTACCGATTCGGTAATAAGGAATATTAAGGAATCGCTATTTGAATAGCGATTCCTACATGCATAGCCTTTTGCTATTCCTTATTAGCGATTCCTTATTTTTCGCTAATAAGGAATCGCAAATGGCATTGTTGATGCATAGGCCCCATAGTTGTTTTATTTCAGAACCACAAGTAGGTATCAAAATACTTTCTCAGAATGAGATGCTTTAGTTAAATACTTTCAATAAGCAATAGACTTTTAAATGCAATAGTTACAGTTGTTGCAATAGGCAACACAAGTTAAACACAATTATAACATTGAGCTCAATGGGAATTTTAAAGTAAACACAGTATCAATTACTTTGCATAGGTTTTTCTTACTCAGGGCTGGATCCTGGATTCAGCCCTGGTCCATCTCCTCTAAACAGTTGAAAGAAATCGTTTTTGTTATGCAGGCGATTTTTAAGGAATATTTGTATGTTTCAAAAATCGACACTTAAAAGAACTTCTGGCAAAAACCAGGCAATGTTATCCTACGAAGGAAAGTTTGGTTATCGGAAAATCACAGTTGTAATTGCTTTGTAGGGTCAGTGCTGGCCACAAAGATCCAGCACTGGGATCTCTCCTGATAGCAAGTGAGTAATTTAGTTTTCGTTGATCGGGTGATTTTTAGTGAATATTTCAAAGTTTCAAAACTCGACACTTAGAAGAAATTCCAGGTGAAAACCAGTCAATGTTACCCTATGGAGAAAAAGTGAGTTATCGGCTTTGAGGTAAGTACTTGACTGGCAGAGTTAAGGTTCTGGGCATGGACTCAGGGGTCTCCCAGGGTCAGGTAGGTACAGTTGTTACACCCTCAGCGGCACAGGGGCAGCCGGGTGCCGAGAGAGTAGGCCCAATGTTAGCCTAAGGCGGGTAGGGGACCTTTAGTTGGTGGCTGCTTGCAGGCAGGCCACGCGGCTGTGGGAGCTGAGCTCCTGGTCACTTACAAAGGGCAAGTGGGGAAGTAGAATAGAACAGATGCTGCACTTCCAGGGGCACTCGGGCGGCTGGGTGCAGGGTGCTTTTGAGCCGTCGGGCGCTCAAAGTATTTCAATGGGAAAGCTGCAAGACGAGCAAAGGCTGCAAGCTCTGGGACGGAGATACTTCAGGTGCGACCACCACTTCGAGAGGTAAGTTGGGGAGCTGTAGGTTAGGTAGGCACCCAGGAGCTTGGCACAGGGGGCCGCAGGGCGCCGGGTGCAGGGCTGTCTTTTGGCATCGGGAAATCTTACCCTCAGCTGGTCGCGGTTGGGGGGGTCCCTGGTTGTGAGGCTGCAGGCGTCGTCAGGAGCGTCGAGGAGGGTCCTTGGGTGCTGAATTCTTGGTCACAGTCGCCAGGGGGACGTCCTCATGTTCTTTGTTCACTCAGGCACAGACCGGGCTCGGTGGGTGCAGAATGTGCTGGATTCGCGGTTCCTGGCTAGGCACCAGGGGTTGTTGCTTGTTTGAGCAGAACCACTGGTCGTGGGAGTCCTAGTCTTTTAGAGGAGCAAGGCAGTAAGGTCCTCCGGGGTTTTCGAGCTTGCTGACCACTGGAGACGCCGGGGTTTAGCAGGAGCAGGTTTGAGGGTCGACAGGCCGGTAGGGCTGGGGCCAAGTCAGTTGGTGTCGTCCTCTTGTTAGCAGTTGCAAGGCAAGTCTTCTTTCTTCTTGTTCTTCTTGTTTCAGAATCGGGATCTGAGGAAGGAAGGTTCAGGGTGCCCCTAAATGCTAAATTTAGGGGCGTTACATGTAGGGTAAGGTCAGGGACCTCCCCCTTTCCTCACTTGGGTTTTCCAGACGATCTTCCGTCAGAGTGGGGGTCAGAATCGGTGGGGGCTAGTTGCTGAGTACAGCAAGTGGCCTGGAGAAGCTCACAAAGGCGACATGCCTTTGAAGCTTCCCCTGCCCATCCTGGGGGAGGAGACCTAGCACCTCGCCCAGGATGTGCATTGTTGCAGACCCACGAGAGCGGATGGCTCTCTACTCAGGGGTCCAGCAACATGTCTGCTGGGTGGCAGCCTAGGCAGCCTCTTAGTCAGGACGCTGGTTGTTGGTTAGATTCAGGGGGCATCTCTAAGATGCCCTCTGTCGTGCATTTTACATTAAATCCCACACTGGCATCAGTGTGGGTTTAATGTGCTGAGAAGTTTGATATCAAACTTCTCAGTCTTCAGTGTAGCCATCATGGTGCTGTGGAGTTCGTGATGACGATCTCCCAGCACCATATACTCTTAATGGCAGCACTGCACTTACAGTGCCCAGGAATGGACCTGGGTACTGTAGAGGTACAGGGCTCATGCACCTGTACCCACACCACTGGCATAGGGCACCCAGCTAGAAGGGTGACTGTGGTATGCCAGGGCAGTGTGTTTGTGGGCATGACACACAGGGATGTGTGCCATGTCGACTCTCTGTTTTGTTCTGCACCAAGACACTCAGACTGCAAAGGCAGTATGAGTGTGTCAGGGTAGAGGGCCTCTAAGGGTGGCACAATAAGTGGTGCAGCCCTTAGGGGCGTTCTCTGGTCACAGGGCCGTGGGTACCTAGGGTACCATTTACCAGGGGCTGACGTGGCCAGAGATGCCAATTGGGTTTAGGCTTCAATGCAGTTTTAGGGAAGGAACACAGGCCCTGGGCACCTGATTGGCAGGAGCCCAGGGCACACTCAGTCAAAGTACATCAGCAGTTCAGCAAAAAGTGGGGGCATACCATGCAAGAAAGGTGGCACTTTCTCACACCCTCTCACAGGTACATCCTGTTGTGAAATCTTCCCACCAGCTCAACAGGCTGGTCGGTCCACCTATGTGTGCCGCCACTGATGCTTCTAGGTGTCTTTTGTGCTTTACTGTCTTATCTTTAGCGCTATATTTTGTGGGGAGCACTTTTCTCATGTTGGTCACAGAACATGTTCAGTCTGCTAGGAACCTTCCTCTAAAACTGCTACGAACTTTGCTTTATGATGAACAGCTACTCAGCTGCCCTGGGGCGTATCTATCAACAGTGCAGCAGGTGCAGTAGCACCAAGGACCATGGATGTGAGGGGTAAACATTACCTCATTAAGTGGTTCACTAGAACCCATGGGGCCCTTGCTACGCCACAGCGACTGTCTCAACTTGCTGCTGCCAGATTAGCTATTTGCAGCTAGTTATTGACTGCCTGCCAATCGGAAAGAATCTTTGTTCGGAGCAGTGTTTGTCCACGGCCGCAGTAACATGTCTGGGCATTCGTTTCTGTCTAGAAGATGCTGCTACCAGCCCTGCTCGTGCAGTGCAGTGCAGTGATGCCGCACTGCTCGCAGAGATGCAGATACACCCTCTCAGAGTTGTGCAGAGTTAACCTTATAGGGCAATGCATCAGAATGTGCAATTGTCACTTTTGTGTGAAGAGAATGTCACTTTGCCAGCGTTTTCCAGCTACAGAGATTCATTTTCGATGCCGCTGCCAAAAGTGGTTATCAAGAGGAAGTCACGGGTTTTCCATGTTAAACTGATCAGCAAAAGCGCTCAGCCAGACCCATATAAGATTATTAACTATTTTAATATTAAATATACCAATTATTTCAAATTCACATTCTTCGCCCAAAAATCAGACGATAGCCAGATTATTTAGAGGGAAGGGATTAGTGGATTAGGGGAACACACGTCATTGTCCTAACGTGTACTTCTTTCTTTTGCAGTTTTATATATATAGTACAGACGAGTCCAGAAGGTATCGAAGCACTTTTCATGAGCACCAGTTACATTACACAAGATCACATTAATTTAATGTTATGTTTTTTCAGGCACAGGGATAGTAGGTGATTCCCTTCCTTCCCTCTTGCTTCCGAGATTCACTTTCACTTGCTTAACAGGAAGATGCAGAGCACCCGCAATCCCAAAAGGGAAAGTCAGTTTTCACGAGTGAGCCTAAGAGTTTAACAATAGATGTGCTGAGCACTGCCGCAGGGCTTGGGCACTGACTTCCAAGTTAATAGGCGTTTGCGCCGCGTTTACAACAAGTGTAAAGTGACACCCAAGTCACTGCTTTGTTGATTTCACCCAGTGACACTTCCACCTGTAATGCAATCATATTACCCTGAATCTATTTGAATATGCATGAATATATTCAATAGAGGAATTCTCTAAACTATGTAACGCCAAGACTACAGAAGCCAGTTCAGACAAACTTGAAGGTCTGTTAGCACAGACTAGGGTCAACATACAGTATGAAAATGCCTGTTGGAGGTACTGACAGATTTTTATGCTTAAGGTAAGTGTAAACCCTGATGGAGCAGGGTTTCCACAAAATAAAACCTGCTCGGATTGAACCCCCATTGTGTGAAAACACTAATTGAGTGATGTGCAAAATAAATGCAAAAGGCTATTGGAGAAAAATAAAAACTGCGCAAGTACGTGTTAAAGTGCTGTAGTAGGCCGCAAATGCATGTGAAAATAATAGACTAAAAGCTGCTAGTTTTATTTTTCACTAAATTGAATCAAAAGAATAATCCTTTAAAATGCGCATAGATAAAGCGAGAAAGTATGCATTACATGGGGTGTTTTAATAGTGTGACTTTATAAACGATAAATAACACTTGTATTTGTCTTTCCTAGAAGTGTAATTTTTCTGCTCTGCAGAAAAAGGCCTGAGAGTCACTTTTGAAATTAAAAAGACGTATTAGAAATGTAGAAGGGGAGAAAAAAAAATGTGAACTGTCCTTCGCGAGCCCTGTGTGTCTGCCAAGGTTGCCTGGAGGGAACTAATTGATATAAAGAATGGAACACTTCCTCAGTGAGCGGCACGTTGAAACAATCGAGGCACAAAAGCTGCTACATAAATGAGATGGAGGAAGCGTACAAACCATGGCAGCTTGAAATTTGTATTTCCTTGGCTGGAAGTTGATAAAATGAATAAACGAACAATGGATCTTTTGCAAAATTTGTCATGTCAAGAGTGGTGTGATTCTAATTCTAACTTTAACAACATGGATGACTCTCTGCCTTACAAACCTGATCAATCCTCAGGCACCATTCCTGAAACGCAACCTGCTAGTAAATTACCTGCAATAACTTCTAAGCACCCTAAGAAGGACCCCCCTTCTCCTGTAAACTCTTCTTCTGCCTCCATGGATTACACCCTTGCAGAAGTTAGAGCACAGAAGCCTTTCGTAGAAGACATTAATAAAACTCTACAGTTTCTTCATGACAAGTGGTCTTCTCTGGACTCACGAGTGCTTATTGTGGAGCAAACAACAGAATCCCCCCAAGCTTCTTGCTTCAGCATTTCCTCTTTAGAATCTGAAATATCTCTACTCAAAAAACAAGCGGAGCTAACCGTAAGCTAACCGTGGCGTGCAATGGATGCGATTCACTACCGAGCCAGTACGATGCACGCATCGGACAGCCTGTGCGAGCCGGAGTGTCCGGCTCGCAAATCGTCCGGGCGGTTGTCTTTGGGGGTCCACGTCAGACCCCCTGTCACCCACAGACCTACGACTCGGACACAGGGGGAGACCCAAGTGTCCCCCCAACACAGGCATGTACGATGCGGATGGCACCAATGCGTACTCACTGTAGGGGGTGCACTTGTCCGCGACGTACCCATTCAGTCAATGGGAGCCCATGTACGCGTCGTACGACCGGCTTCCATTGACTTCTATGGGAGTCCGACCGAACCGAGTCCGACAGCATATGGCCGCATCGTACTCGCTCGGTCGGACTGCAGGACTCTGGCTCAGTTAGAAAAGTGACCCGGATCGGAATCGGCACCTTAGTGTTATTGACTGGTTATATGAAAAGTGTACAGTTGTTTATTTCTAGATCCAATTATTATTTTGCCAAACCCTGATTACATAATAAAGATTGCATCGCCACAAAAGGAAAATACAAGGATGATATGATCATGAGAATTTTGGTAAGCTTGGTTTACACTCACCCAGCGTGAAAGGGATTTGTTGGGCATTGAATTGGGGCTAGGTGATGAAATATATTTAGTCCTGATCGCTGGATCAACCCCAAGAGCCCTGGTGACTCCAGGCAAAGAATGACCAGGTGCCCAAAAGCATGAGGCAAAAATCGGGAGCCTCTTTTTCTCTCCACCGCGCACCATCCAGCATACCACAGCAAACAGGTCTCGGAGTGTGCATGCTTCGAGGACATTTGTTAAAGGTGATCATGGTGGCTGCAGGGGCTGGTGTGGGTGCGCATTGGGGGGACTACCATGAGCGTAGCCGTGGATACACTTTCATAAAATTATGTGAAATACCTTTGTTTGCACTAAACTATTACATTCTTATTTTCTCTTCAGTTCAAGGAATATTTCGCTAAATGGCAGCAACGTCGTCTCAGCAACATCAACCATACACTTTCTGGGTAGTAGTGGAGAAAAGTTCCTGGTTCGCCACCTCGCTCGGATAGAGGCAACATAGCCCCAGCAACATCGCCCGAGAACTTTCGGAACTAACAGGCATAGACAAAGCCAATAGTACTGGCGGGTAGGTGTAAGGTTAATTTTGTAGGGTATAACTGGACAATATTCTTCCAGTGAAGCCATAAATTGTTGCTTATGTACCTATGCAACTAACAACCATTGACAAAGTCAATAGTCCTGAATTGCTGTAGGTGTCAGGTTACATGTTGAGTAAATGTATGGATACAAGGGCAGAAGAGGCAGAACCATGTGGCAGTCTAGGCCAAGCAAACAATTTGTAGGCTAAAATGTTTCAATCCAATGTCGAAGAGTGAGCCTCAAGTGTTCGGGCCAGAATCATCAGGCTACCTGGTGACACGACAAAGTACTTTTGAACATGCGGATGGCACATTTGAATAGGGTGCTTGCTAAATATTCCTTAAGTTCTACTTTGTGCCAGACAAATGCGGACAATTTGTACAAGAGTGGTTATTCAATACTTCGTTCAGTTAGAAGGGATGATTTGTCTAATTCAGATATGGCCCCTGACTATTATACTTCGACTTGTAATTTGTGCAGGTCCAGCTTGTCTAAGTTGGGTGAGGGCAAGTCACCCAATGGCTGTTATATAGCAGTGAGAGTTCAGATGGCTCATGGAGCACGGGATGCTTGGCCTGCTCGCAGGGGCGGGTGATTTCTCTGCGGGCCTTGCCTTGCATCCTACCCTGCGTTTGGTTTTACTGACTAGGGTGATGCAATGGAATTGTTGCAGGCATTTCGATACTATGCAACACCATAAACTTAACCGGGTTGAGTAATCAGGCCAAGGAGGGGCTGTGTGACTCTTGGGTGCTGGAGATGGTCAGTTGATTGGCATGCCTTTCTAGATGTTTGTTGCAAGCTAGCACATTTTGTGGTTCCACTTACACTTGGCAACTACTTTAATATAACAGCTGGACGAACTTGTTCCTTAACTTAGATTACAGGGCAACATCACAGTGGCCAGGTGGGCCGTGCGCGAAAGGCTTAAAGAGTTCTCACAGTCTGGGCCAGGTTTTGTGATCAGGACAGATGAAAGGACTGATTCCAGACCTTTACTTGAATTTCAAGTAACAACATGGTTGAGTGATAATAAAGGGCGCCGAAGTTAACAACTCCTTTCCCCGCATGGGCAAAAGGACTGCAGAGGATGGAAAAAGTAAAGCTGAACCTATCGGTGGTGGGTCAATTTTTGTTAAATTTACGGGGGTATTACGAGGCGTGTGAAACTGGTGCATAGGAAACCCAAAGGGAGCATGGGTGATTAGTTGGCAGTAGGTCCACAGCTATCCACCAGTCCGCCTCTAGCACGAGTAGTAACGGGGCTGCATTCAGGACCTGCAGCTCAGAGGCAAGGTCTTTCGCACCTGGTATCAGGGGCCTTGTCCACGTGAAGGGTTCAAGTCCCAGAAGACCCCCTTTCATTGATCACCTGACTGCAGCACATTCACCCAAATTCCATGCAGCAGGCTTGGGATACAATTTCACCTGTCTGAGCTACAGCTGGCTGTTCTTTTGGGGGGCTACCTATTAGGGTGTATTACATTGGCCTAGAATGCAAAAGTCCTTACGGGCATAATAGAGGCCCACAGGTCCTCCATTTTCCTACTATTCTAGGTTCCCGTAAAGTCGCCAGATGGCCTGATGGTATGCAGACATAATATGGAGTTTTAAATATCGATATGCCATAATATCGATATTTAAATTTCGATGTGATAGAATATCGACCTGCAAGAATGTCGTCAACAAAAATATCGACATGAAGGTAAGAAATATCGTTTTACTTAATATCGAAGTTAGTAAGTAATAATATCGTTGTTTATATTATCGAATTTTTTGGGGGCGTTCTGTACATTAGTATATGTGTCAAAAGTATAGCTTATTTTTCTAATGTATGTTTGATTTTTTTACAAGTAATTAATTTTATGTTAATTAATTTTTGTGTAATTATTTTAGGAGAGGGTTGTAGTTTTATAGGGAAGTATGGTGGGAAGTAATTCAATTGTAATTAATTCATACTTTTATTAATTGATATTTATGTAGTTAATAGTTTATATTGTTAATTGTGTTAAAACATTTCAATTAATGAGTTATTGGGGGAGGAGCCAAGATGGCGACCGGAGCAGACGCTTGAGCGCCCGGCTCCGTCGGTCCGTGGCCTCGGACTACTATCCTGATGCCCATCCTCGCCGATTCTCGAGGTGCACCGTGTGCGAAGACGCGCTGACCGCGCTGCTGCTTTCCCGGAGTCTTAACCCGCCCGGATGCCCGAGTTCTGGGTGCTTTTGTCCTCGGCACTGAAACCCTGCGCCCTTACGGCCTTTGCCTGCCTCCTGGAAGCTCCGCAGTTACCGGACCAGCTAGCGCTAACCTGAGCCCCGCGGTCCCGATCTCGCCTCGCACCATGGATCGTTGCCTGATGAGCCCGGGGAGAGACGGCCGGACACCTTCTGCACCCTGTGCCTGACGGGCTGGAGCTGTGGGGTGGGCCCCGGTGCGGTGAGTCTCCTGCCCCGCTCTGAGGACCGAGCTGTGGGGGGCTGCTGCCCCCTTTGCCTATTGCCTAGCCAGCGGCGAGGGGGACCGGCGAGAAGATAAGCGACTGTCGGCCTTTCCTGTTGCGGCGTAGACCTGAGGGGAATTGACCCCTTGCCACGACCCCCCCCCCCTGGCCATTGCACCGTATAGCGGCAAAACATGGCGTTGAGTGCCTGCTCGCGGCTGGGGGGTGACACTCCGGTCTCGCCCGCTGCTCACTTCGCCCTCCCTCTTCCGGACACCAGCTCCACAGTGCCGTCCCGGATTGCTGCCGATGTTGGGGCCCGGCTTCCGCTGACATGCGGCTCCGTTCTGGCTGTCCTGCGGGACTTTCAACTACAGATGTGCGCTGGCCTGCAGGCGCTGAGTGAGAGGTTTGACCCCATACTGTCGGCTGCGGGCCGTGGGCGCACTGTTTGTCATCCACAGGGCGTGGGTCCTCCGGTGCTCTTGTCCTCTTGCGGGGAAGCAGCGGCGGTGTATGACTGTGCTACACTGGTGCCTTCATCTAGCGCTCCCGGCGCCCAGGGTCCACCGCTCTCCACCTCAACCGCGGATATTTTGTCCCCCTGGTCATGGCTGCCTGCTTTATTGTTCCCTGCCTCACCGCGTCCGCGAGGCTATCCTGCTGAGCGATACCTAACGGCTTCGAGGGACCGTCCGCGGTGGCCCACTGCTGCCTTTTTGTGGAACTCCTGTACCTTACTTGCCAGGTTTGGATTTTATGTGGTGCAACGAGGGACCTCAATCGATGGTGGGCGGCCATTTCGTGATCCTACTTCACCATCCTCTCACAAGCGGCCATCTTGTCTTTGTCTGCTCGGGACACGGGGCCTTCACGCAGGAGCTGGTTTAATCCCAAGCCCGCGATCGGGCCAGGGCTAGACTGACTTCTATCGCTATGGTTTATGGACGGGCTGGCCTGGGACTGGGACTGTATGTATGTTTTGCGCGCACTCGTCGCGACTTGTATCCCTTGCTTAAACTGTGGTGCCATGGTATCTTTGCATGCCGTTTTTTGGCGTAGAGGGCTCTCAGTGTGTGGGGGCCATAACTGGCTGATGGTTCGGGGCGCTCTGGTGTCCAGTGGGCTCCTCCCCACCTTCTTTTTTGTTTTCTTCCCTTCTTTACTCTGTTCCTACTTTCTCTCTTCTCTATATTTCGGGTTCCTTGGGCGACAGGCACTATGCTGGGGGGGGGGTAGGCCGTAGCCTCCGCATTGGTGTAGGGTGGGGGGGTAATACTCTGTTCTCAATTAGTTCTATGGGCCTTTTTTCTTTTATGTCTCTGTGCTCTACTTTCTTCGATTCGGGGTCCGGGTGTGGGGTGGATCGAGTGGGGGCGGCTCTGGAGGGGTGCGTACTTGCTCATGTGACTATCCTGATATATCTCTGCACCGCCTCACTGATGGAGATTTTACTCCCATTGTTGTTCTTACTGATGTTGCTGCTCGCCCGTGTGGTGAAGCTATCTTGCGGACTCGAATCTACTTTGCTCTTATCCTTCATTGACTTTTTTTCTCTGATAAAATTATCAAAAAACTTAAAATTAACCTTCACCTCTCCTTCCCCGGGTTTCAAAGATATCTCCAGTATGTGACTCATAACCGGTTGTTAATCCTGACCGTTGATGCACGGGGGCTGTAATGTGGGTATCAGTGCTTTACTGTATCGTGGCCGGCCTGACGGTTGTAGGCCCGTATTTGTTCTTTTAAGATGCACGAATAAAGGTTTTTAAAAAAAAAAAAAAAAAAAAAAAAAAAAAAAAAATTAATGAGTTATTAATTGGATAATAATTATTAATAATTAATGAGTAAATATGTTAATTGTGTAATTTCTTTAGCAGTGGGTTGTGGGTTGATAGGGGAGTCGGGTGGGAAGTAATTTAATTTTAATAACATTTTTATTATTGTTTGATATAATATTTATTTAAAGTTATTTTATAGTGTTATTGTGTGATATAATTTATTTTTGATGGTTTTTAAATTGCTTGTTAATTGTTATTAATTATTGAATTAATGAATTGTTAATTAATTTTGTTAATTGTGTATTATTTTACAATATTGGTGGTGTTGTTCATAGAGGAATATGGTGGGAGGTAAATTATTTTTGACCAATTATTTATTTCTTAATTAATGTTAATTATTTTGCAGGAGTGGGAATATTAAATTATTCCCCTCCACAATCTAACACTTCCCCTACTGTTGCATTTGCTGGAGTGGGCATAGTAAATTATTTCCCTACGCTATCCAACACTTTCCCTACAGTTACACTTGGTGGAGTGGGAATAGTAAATTATTCCCACCCGCTATCCAACACTTTCCCTACTGTTGCACTTGTTGGAGTGGGTATTGTAATTTTTACCAACCTGCTATCCAACACTTTCCCTACTGTTGCACTCACTGGAGTGGGAATAGTAATTTTTACCCACCCGTTATCCAACACTTTCCCTACTGTTGCACTCACTGGAGTAGGAATAGTAAATTTTACCCCTCCACTATCCACCACTTTCCCTATTGTTACACTTGTTGGAGTGGGAATATTAATTTATACCTCTACGCTATCCAACACTTTCCCTACTGTTACACTCACTGGAGTGGGAATAGTAATTTTTACCCATCCACTATCCAACACTTTCCCTACTGTTGCATTTGCTGGAGTGGGAATAGTAATTTTGCTATCCAACACTTTACCTAATGTTGCACAAACTGGAGTAGGAATAGTAAATTGTACCCCTCCACTATCCAACACTTTCCCTACTGTTACACTTGTTGTAGTGGGAAAATTAATTTACAACTCTCTGCTATCCAACACTTTCCCTACTGTTGCACTCACTGGAGTGGGAATAGTAATTTGTACCCACCCGCTAGTCAACACTTTTCCTACTGTTGCATTTGCTGGAGTGGGAATAGTAATTATTACCCACCCGCTATCCAACACTTTCCCTACTGGTGCACTCACTGGAGTGGGCATAGTAATTTTTACCCTACCGCTATCCAAGACTTTCCCTACTGTTGCAATTACTGGAGTGGGAATAGTAATTTTAACCCCTTCACTATCCAACACTTTCCCTACTATTATACTCCGTGGAGTGGGAATAGTAAATGATTCCCCTCCGCTATCCAACACTTTCCCTACTGTTGCACTTGCTGGAGTGGGAATAGTAAATTATTCCCATCTTCTATCCAACACTTTCACTACTGTTGCACTTTCTGGAGTGGGAATAATAATTTTGTCCCCTACGCTATCCATCTTTTTCCCTACTGTTATAGTTAATGTAGTGTAAAATATTTTTTTACAAATAAATAATAATTTAAATAATTTAATGTATTATATATAGGTTTATGTACATGTATATATATATGTGTATTTACAATTTTTATTACGTTTCTAACATTTTATAATTAAAATAATTATTAATTAATATTATTAAGTAAATATATATATATATTTTAATATGTATGTCTAATTGTTTTTATATTGCATTTATTATTTATCATTTTTAACTGTTTTTAAAAATTCTAACTTTGTTTTTATTACTTATATTTATTATTTAACTTATTTTATATTATTTTTAAGACATTTAAAATAAACGATATTTTAAACAACGATATTTTAAACAACGATATTTTGGTTTCGATATTTTTGTACTTACCTTTGTAGAGAAGGGATAATCTTGTAGGTCGATATTTGGTCCGTCGATATTCTGTCAGTGATCTGGCCTGATGCTTTAAACCTACACTTTCCCTACTGTTACACTCACTGGAGTGGGAATAGTAATTTTTACCCATCCACTATCCAACACTTTCCCTACTGTTGCATTTGCTGGAGTGGGAATAGTAATTTTGCTATCCAACACTTTACCTAATGTTGCACAAACTGGAGTAGGAATAGTAAATTGTACCCCTCCACTATCCAACACTTTCCCTACTGTTACACTTGTTGTAGTGGGAAAATTAATTTACAACTCTCTGCTATCCAACACTTTCCCTACTGTTGCACTCACTGGAGTGGGAATAGTAATTTGTACCCACCCGCTAGTCAACACTTTTCCTACTGTTGCATTTGCTGGAGTGGGAATAGTAATTATTACCCACCCGCTATCCAACACTTTCCCTACTGGTGCACTCACTGGAGTGGGCATAGTAATTTTTACCCTACCGCTATCCAAGACTTTCCCTACTGTTGCAATTACTGGAGTGGGAATAGTAATTTTAACCCCTTCACTATCCAACACTTTCCCTACTATTATACTCCGTGGAGTGGGAATAGTAAATGATTCCCCTCCGCTATCCAACACTTTCCCTACTGTTGCACTTGCTGGAGTGGGAATAGTAAATTATTCCCATCTTCTATCCAACACTTTCACTACTGTTGCACTTTCTGGAGTGGGAATAATAATTTTGTCCCCTACGCTATCCATCTTTTTCCCTACTGTTATAGTTAATGTAGTGTAAAATATTTTTTTACAAATAAATAATAATTTAAATAATTTAATGTATTATATATAGGTTTATGTACATGTATATATATATGTGTATTTACAATTTTTATTACGTTTCTAACATTTTATAATTAAAATAATTATTAATTAATATTATTAAGTAAATATATATATATATTTTAATATGTATGTCTAATTGTTTTTATATTGCATTTATTATTTATCATTTTTAACTGTTTTGAAAAATTCTAACTTTGTTTTTATTACTTATATTTATTATTTAACTTATTTTATATTATTTTTAAGACATTTAAAATAAACGATATTTTAAACAACGATATTTTAAACAACGATATTTTGGTTTCGATATTTTTGTACTTACCTTTGTAGAGAAGGGATAATCTTGTAGGTCGATATTTGGTCCGTCGATATTCTGTCAGTGATCTGGCCTGATGCTTTAAACCTGGAGGTTTCTGTAGGCAAATGCCACAAGTTTATGCTTCAATGGGCTAGAGATCGGTGGACGGTGTGGGGGCGCTAGAGTCCCTGCTGCAACCACCAGTTATCCTGCAGTTCGGGGGCCCATCGTGGCTGGTAAACTCGTGTGTGAGCTCCTTAATGAATGTAGCTGCCATCAATCCACAGCTAGCTGCATTCTGACGACTTCTGAGGCATAGCAGAGGCGCTTGTCCGGGGGCTGCCTGAGGCAAGAAAATGGCGGCCCGTCCTAAGTGGAGTGAAAGCAGGAGTGCCGGACTCTGATTTAGCGGAGTGCAGTATACCAGGCAGCACACCGTGGTGTGAGGGGCCTGAAATCGCAGGGAATGCAGCTGGAGTCACGTGGGGGCCTTGGATTTGTGTAACACCGCCCGTCGGCTGGTTCCACTTTGGACCATGGTGCCGTGCACTGAGAGGAGGACCCGTGGTGTGGCCTGGGCCCTCAGCCGTGCAGCTGCTGCAGGTGAGGTGTGATCGGCCGGTAGCACGCTCAGCGGATGTGCTGCGAGATTTGCTGGGAGGCGGACTGTGGGGTGCAGCTGGCCCGGGGGACTGTGTGGTAGTGACCGGGCCAGCGAGACTCGCTCTCGACCCGGCTGGGGTGGCGAGCTTGTCCCCGACTGGCACAGAAGCTGTCACGGCCTGCGGGGGCCTTGTGCGGTGTGGCAGTGTCTCAGGGAGGCAGGTGCTGTGGCCGCGAGGTCCGAGAAGCCTGCCCTCACCGGTGGACTCCTGTCGTTGGCCTTGAGAGATGGTGCTGGCTGTAATTTGGGGCACCCTGCACTCTGGACTGCCCGGCTGTCTGGGGGAGTGCTGAAGCAAGGGAACAGGGTCCTTGGGGCTGCATCGGTTCTCAGCTGGAAGGCCCTCTGTGGCCTACACTTGGCCAACATCGGGTGTGAGACTCTGCTTCCCCTGGAGCTGCGCTGTCTGGTGGTGATTGGAGGCCCTGCTTCGGCCTCCCTGACTGTAGCCCTGACGACGGGACTACCCCCCTCCTGAAATAAGGTGCACAGCGCCCACGGGGCCCGGGAGCTGCTAGTGTCTGAAACTGGCTACCTTTTAGGGAAGGGTCGACTGGCCACCTGGGACCTGAGGACTGATCATACCGGCACCTCGAGGCAGGCGGAGGCGGCACTATGGTACAGCACTTGCTCCTGAGTGGATGGTCTCGCAGCAACTAGGAAGCGGGGCCCCGGTGGAACTCACATCTGCTGGGACAAAACAGGCAGCATAAGGACTCGATGTGCAACGCGAGGGGTATTTCTGGTGCATGCAGTGTGCTGGGAGCTGCAGTCCAGGGGTCCTGGCTCTTGGGAGGGGTGCGGGGACTCCCGCAGCAGTAAGAAGTGTCTGTGTGCACCTGCGTTAGTGCCATATTGAACCTGGACAGATGGGTATCGGATGGTTCCGCCTAGGGGGTGGTCATCTCTGGCTGCATTGCCGGGCAGTTCGCCATGGGTAAGGCGGATGCGCGGCAGCCAAAAATCTCATTTGATAAGCGGAAAACTCCAAAAGGTGCCACCCCCACTGTGGAAGAACAAACCGAAGTGCCCATGGCTTCTACGGCTACCCCTGAGCCTAACATTTGTAAAATGTTTGCGGATTTGAAACACTCTCTTTCCGCCATCGACCTGAAGATCGACTCGATGTCAGACCACCTGGACCGTCTCCGAGGCAATGTCTCGAATCATGATGAGCTCATCGCGCGGGTCAAATAGGGCACATCCACGCTAGAAGATGAAGGAGCAACGACTCAGGAGAAGTTGCTCTGCATGGAGAAGGTGGTGGAGGTCATCAGAAATAAAAACGAGGACCTTGAAGCAAGGTCTCGGCGCAACAATTTGCGCATCCCTGGAATCCCAGAGACCACTGCGATGACCCGCGTAGAGGACTATGTCGAAGAAATTCTGTGCTCCCTCTTTAGTGAGGCCCTATCGGCGATGTGTATTGTGGAGCGTGCCCATAGGTCTCTTGGCCCTTGGCCCTCCTCCTAGGTGCCCCATCCCGCCCTATCATCGCGAGACTCTTAAACTATAGGGACCGCGATACTGTGCTATGAAAGGCTTGTGATCAACAAGAAATCCAGTAGCAGGATAACCTGATCTCATTCTTCCCCGATTTCACTCTGTCTGAACAGGCCGCTCGTCGAGAATTTGTACCGGTCAAAAGAATGTTGCCGCAACAAGACATCAAGTACTCCCTGTTATATCCAGCGATACTCCGAGTCTTCCACTCTGGCAAAACATCTTTCTTTACAGATCCCAAGCTCACTGCCAAATTTGAATGTAGCCTCAAGCGTTCGAGGTTGGAGGCCCCCGTGAATAGGGATCAAATGGCAGAGGACTCCCTTAACGAGAACGCTTGAACAAACCTGTTTGAGCTCAGTAGTGTACAGTTTGTCAGAGGAGACTTCTGCGCCCGGTTGATTTGATATATGCCCTGGACCCTCTGGGATCGGTGACTCTTGGAGCTCATGTGGCAGCTGGCGCTGACCTGGGTCGCCTGACTGCCTAACTTTGCAGCCCTAGTGGGCGTTCTCAGTCCAGCCACCCAACACTCATATGTTGGGCAACGCCGAGCCCCCCGGTGCCACCCTCTGGGATGAGTCCCATGTTGGAGTTTGTTGTTGGCCTCTTCTGGCCTTGTGTGGGTGGGGTAGATGCTTTTCGGCCAAGTTAGACAGCTGCAGTAGGTGGGGAGTGGGTCATTGGGATGGTGGATAAGTTACCTGGGTTGGGTTGTTTCTCTCTCTATGTGTTTTCTCTTCCTTTTTCTTTTCCCTTTCTCTCTCTGCTCCTGAGTCCGCAACTGACGGCTTCTGCTCAAGCTCTTGGTACGCCTGGATGCATGGAAATGCAGATATGACTGCACCTGCTGACAAGACACACACGCTAAAAGCTGAAACCTGGAATGTGAGTGGCCTGAACGATGGTAGAAAGATGCGGTTAGTGGCAGCGCTTCTTAATCGATATGGGGCAAACATCTGCTTTTTACAGGAGCTGCATCTGTTCGCGCCTGCAAGCGGGATGGACGGGTGAAAAGTTTGTTGCAGGATATTCCAACTACGCATGGGGCACAGCCATCATTCTCAGAAAGGGCCTCCCTTGGCATACGCATACTGTAATATGTGATCCCCAGCATCGTTATGTGATAGTGGCGGGTTCTTGAAGGTCGCCCAGTGAGACTCATATGAATATACGGCCCCAACACCAACGACCCCCAGATTTTTAGTGAGTATGGCATTTAGCAGACTCCCTAGGCCCCGGGGCGGTGTTATGGGGACGTGATTTTAATGTGGTTCTCAACTCTGATTATGACAGGTCAAGCAGGGCTCGCCAGCCTAACCCTCGAGCTGCGGCGCAACTGTAGGCCCTTATGGAAGACCAGGATTTGATAGATGTCTGGCGCCGCCAACACCAATCCAGCTGAGAGGGGACTTGCATTTCTCTACGGGCCGCTCGTGGTCTAGAATTGACTACTGGCTCATATTCTGTGACGTGGACACATAGGTTAGGCACTGTGTCCATCTTGCCCAAACCCTATCGTCCACGCTCCAGTACTATTAGAATTTATCTTACCAGACGCGCCGAGTAGATCCTTCAGCTGGAGACTTCCCGCTGGTGCCCGGCGGGACCAGGTGTTCCGAGAGGAGATTGGATCTGCCATAATGGAAGACTTTGACACCAGCTTCGGCTCTGTGGACTCTCCGGCCACACTATGAGAGGCGTATAAGGCTGTTATCAGGGTAAAGTGTATCGCCAAACAAACTGGTGTCCTACGTTCATTGAGGAACGATCTGCGGCAGATAGAGAAGGAGATACGATCGCTTGAAACAGAATTTTTCGAGTCCAATCAGCTCACGACCCTTGGGCAGATCAATGCTAAGATAGCGGAATTTGAGGAGGCTGCGCACAGAGAAACGCATTTCCTGGGTCAGGAAGCGCGCGCTCGCCAATACGGGGAGGACGTCCGGGCTGGCAAAACCCTTGCGGGTCTCCTTGAAAAGCCTTGGGCAAATGGCTATATCTGTGAGTTGCGCACGGACGAGGATTTGCTGGTGATCGGGCATGAAGCTGTCCAGGCTTAAATGACTCAATATTACTCTTCACTGTATGTGGCCCGACAATTGGAGGCACTTCCTGAACTTCTCCCCTTCTTCGACTCCATTGAACTCATGCGGCTCAGTGATGCACACCGTAAGTACCTGGACGAGCCATATACAGAAGAGGAGGTGATTAGGGTAATTCGGGCCATGATCGGGGATAAGGCGCCGGGGTTGGACAGCCTCACCCCCACCTTTTACAAGGAGTTTGCACTGCTTCTCGCACCTCACCTCCTCAATATGTATGAGGACTCACTCAAGCGGGGCATTCTCCCCCCTTCCTCCATGAAGCACTTATCGTGACCATCCTTAAGCGGGATAAGGAACCGCTACTCTGTGATTCTTATAAGCCACTATCAATGATCAACGTAGACAATAAAATTCTTGCTAAGTTGTTGGCTGTGTGGCTGCTTCCACTGCTCCCTACGATACTCAGGCCCGACCAATGTGGCTTTGTTCCTGGCAGGAGCAGTGCCCACAACCTCCGCACCCTCTTTGCGGTGATGCAGGAGGTGGATCCCTCCATCCCCGCTGCTGCTGTTTTCCTGGATGCAACCAAAGCTTTTGATACGCTGGAGTGACCTTATTTGTTCTCGCTTCTCGCCCGCATTGGTATGAGTCCTGCCTTCCTTAAAAAGATTGTGTTACTATATACCTCCCCAACAGCCAGGCTGCGGATCAACAGGGTCATTTCCCCTCGAGTTGCTGTGGCACGAGGCAGGAGTGTCCGCTTTCGCCCCCACCTCTTTGCCATAGCCATGGAGCCGCTGGCGGCCAGATTGCTGCAACATCATGCCAGAAGGGGCTCAATTTCACACCCAGGGTAATCCTTGAGTCTATGAATGCGAATGATGTGACTCTGTACGTCAACAATCCGGCAACCAATCATGACCCCCTTATACGCGAAATCAACAGGTTCGGAAGCCTTTCAGATGTAAATGTTAACTGGGGGAAATCTATGATTTTTCCTCTCACTGCCGCTACGGTCACGTTTCAGTCAGAATTCCCGCTTAAATGGGCAGACTCCGCTGTGAATTACCTTGGTATTTGGATCAGTAGGGATCACGAGGAGCTGTGAAGGTATAAATATGGCAGGCTCATGGAGTGGCTGGAGAGCCGCTTGCCGCGCTGGAGAGCGCTTCCCCTCTCCCTGGCCGGCCGTATCGCCATTGCCAAAATTGTGATTCTGCCGAAATTTCTATTTGTTTTTGTAAATCTCCCGCTCCCCCTTACCCTCGAGTTCAAGAGGAGACTTCGCTCAAATCTGATATCTGTTGCGTGGGCGGGAGGGCAACCTCGGGTGGCCTGGGAAAATTGCACGCTCCCGTTTGAGCAGGGCGGTCTAGGAGCACCTGATATGGAACAGTACCACAGCTGCATGCAGGCCCAATTCAGGTTCCATTGGGTATATCCTACTCTCTTTATGGCGCACACCGCCCCCGTCAGTGACCAACCTGACCCAGTTCTTCTACACATGGCACTGTTTCACCTGCAGGGTCGCCCGAGGCCTGGTATCGACACAGTTGGCTGCATGGTCAGGGCCTGGCAGCAACTCTGCTGCAGGGCACACCTAGACACCTTATTGGCACCGTCGGTGCCGCTCACTCGACACCCAGCATTGCCTTTCATGAATGAGGCAGGGGTCTGTCAGCGACTGCGCAAGCTTCAGTTGCATATGTTGGGACATGCTTTCCCGGATGATGGCTTTATTGATTTGGATACCACACTGGGGGTCGAACATACTGGCCTACTTGATAGACTGGCTTACTTCCAATTGCGGGCAGGGCTTCAAGCGCTATATACCTCGTTCCCGGTTACACCCCCAACTTTCCACGTTCTGGAAGCTTTTTTAACTAACCTCTCACCCCGCAAACTCATATCGCACCTCTATTATGGCATGCAGTGTGAATCTCTAATCAGCATTTGCCCCACCCAACGTGAAAGAGAGGAAAGCCTGGGAACCCCGTTTTAAGAGGGAGTATGGGCGTACTGCTGTACACAGTCAAGAGATATGTCACCCAATTATAGATTGAGGCTTATAAATTTCAAATTCCTCCAAAGACTCTATTGGATCCCTGTATGAATGTGTAGAGCGGGGTTAAGAAGGGATGCGAGATGCTTGTGCTGCAGAGCGCCTGAGGCTTCCTTTATGCACCTGGCTTGGGAATACGAGGGTGTGGCGAAATATTGAAATTGCGTCTTTGATGTGTTGGATGAAATGTTAGAGTGCAGGATGGAGCGCTCTCCGCTTACTGCTTTGCTAGGGTATGTTAAAATACCTCCCAGCAGACACAAGGAGACTGGCTGCTATGTTGCTGTTATTAGCCAAGAGGCGTGTGGCTATCTGCTGGGGCCGTAAGAGTAGACCGCGTAGGGACGAATGGCTTAGGGATGCTGCTTTGTGCCATAACCAATTATCAGAATTCTGAGAACTCATGCCGGTACAGGCTCTCCCTCTCAAAATATGGGAACCACTGCAAAGTTTTTACAAGCACACCCTGATGATCCCACACATGCTCCAGCGGTGGAGGTATGATCGGCTACAATGTTGTGCGCGTTGCCAGTGGGAGACAGCCCAACACGCCGGAGCACCCCTTTCCCCCACCTGACCAGAGAGATACCCTTCCCTTTCCCCCCTCCCCTCTATGCTTCACCATCCTTCTTCTTCCTCCTTTCTGTGCTGATCTCTACTTGAGGTCTCGTTCTCTACTCTAACTTCCTTTCCTTTCTTTCGTTGCTGACTCGCAGCTGCTGCTACCCGGACTGATACACAGACTGGCAAGAATATATGTTACCACTGAACTGTGAACATATTGCTGGATCATCATTTTTCACAGCCTGATTACTGTATATCTAAATGTATACATGCACAGTCTTGCATTCTTGTGTATCTCTTATGTTCCCTCTTCCGGGACAGTGGCCCGCAGCTTGTAGTAGTTAAAAATCCATAAATAAAGTTTAAAAAAAATAAAAAATAAGTGGGTCATGTAAAATTTCAATTTGCAACCTGGAGATTCCCCCATTAATGTCAGCAACTGCTCACATTGGGCGGTGTAAAATTTCAAGTTACAACTGGGAGATTTTCCCTTTAATGTCAGCAAATGCTCACATTGCTAGCAGTTAAGCAGCCTGGGAAGTCTGGAGGCAAACACCACAGATTAAACTGAACAGGCAAAATTCCTGCAAGAAAGAAGGGATACATGGCAAGTACATGAGGACACCTTTGCTAATGTCACATATTTCTAAGCTCATCGGCTAGTTGAGCCTCTACACATCATAGTAGGACAGTCACCAACGTGGAACAGGTTATTGGGTATGCCAATTCACACTTCATACAAACTGGAGCCTCTATAAAGGATAAATGCTGAAAACACGGACTGGGGTACTTTTGGCTCAAAACCCCACTTCACCAAGCTGCAGTGTGTCATGTTGTTGCTAGGTGTCTTTGAGTGACAGGCAAGTGCACTAAGGGAGCTGTATTATGTGGCGAGGTTACTTGCAGTGAGGCAAAGGGGTCCCAGCGGACCCACAATAAGGGGGCTGCGACAAAACATGAAACTGAGAATCTTAGATTCCGACATCATCCTTGGTTTAATAATACGTAATTTTTGATTCTGTGGAGGGCAATCTAGTCCGGGTTAACAAATTGAACTTGGTCTTTAGCAGGATTAAGCACCAAGGGTCACAGATGGTTAGCAGGTAGTGTGTATCTGTGATCGAAATCCAGCTAAGCAAGCCCGGTGGGCTGCGCAAGTTGTCACTCCAAAAGGGTGCAGTGACTGCAATAGTGTGCACAATACAAACATTCCCTCACTTCAGATATGACCCCATTAATGTGTTCGCCAGGGTTTAGCAATCAAAAAGGTCTGTGCAAATGTCTGGTCAAATTCAGCAAAGTATGTGCACTCTGGTCTGAGGGCATGTTATAGGTTGCTTCAGTTAAGCAAAATATTCCCCACCCTGATAGCCATAGCAGCTAGGCTGGTAGTGGAAGCTGTCATCTAACAAGTGTGCTGCTGTCCCAAAAGTTGGGGAAACAAGGTGTTAAAGCACAAAAAGGCTACAATGTATTAAGAACAGCTGGCATGTCCTTTATTCAAGAAAAGGCACGTATCTGTACTTATTGCCCCCCCCAGTCCCCACCCACTTGTCTGCTCCATGGTACACATTAGCAGAAGTTGGGAAGTGCACGACTTGCGCTGGGAGGGGACATCAACATGGCGTCACAGCAGCTAAATATCGCAGTCAGAAGGCGAGGGGCTGGCATGCAATATGGGCATGTAATGAAGCAGTATACAGGGGCAGGTGCGATACTATTGGCTTCATATTGGCCATACACGGGCAGGAGGGTACAGTGCCAGGAGCCCGCAAATAGAGAGGGTTTTTAGAAAGGGGTTGCGTAAGTTTCCCAATCAAAAAATGTGTGTGCTGCGACTCCATTGAGTGGGAGAAAGATGAGTTTGGTGCACTCATGCTGACAGTTACTAGAACACAGCGTGCATTCAAATTTGGTAGGAGCAGGTACATTTCCACTGCTGGTGCGGTACACAGGTATGAGTTTGATCCTCCTATTTTGGGAATAATCAAGTACAAGGGTAAACAATGGATTAAATCAGACATAACCAGGGTTTCGAAGAGCAGTAGTTTTGCATTCCCGTTTGGGTAAGAATTCTGGCCAGCGTATATTCCTATACAGGAGGAGGCCGGCTGGCAGAGAGAAGGGTATGGTGTTGACCACAAATAATAACTTGTTAACAAAGGCACTGTTGGCCTGGGAGGAGAACTCCAAAATGATTTCCAGCGTATTATGAATTCAGTGACTGGGCGGTGATGGGTAATGCACAACCCGGAAACACCTAACAAGCAAGCCCATATTGGCACAGTGCATGATAGAGATTGTACCCTGAACTGCAGTTAAAATAGAAAGCAGTTGTTTCACATCCGGGCAGGCCATCGAACATACCGACGCATGGGTAAATAAAGCTGTGGTTAAAACAGAACAGTAGTTCCCAATTTAAGTGGAGGCTATCAAACTTGCCTACTATGGGGTAAATAAGCCATGCACAAGCCCACCAAGCAGGAGGACTTGATTCAACTTTATTAGAAATCAAATAGAATAAGCGGACTTGGTAAATAAGGTGTGGTCTCCTGAGTGCATACGCCACAAAGGTCCCCTGATAGGGACGGGGAACACCTGCGGACTGGTAACCTGTCAGAGGTAGATAGGAATGGTCCAGCTAGAAGGACTGGTAACCTGTCAGAGGTAGATGGGAATTGTCCAGCTAGAAGGACTGGTACCCGCACGTTGCAGGAGGTTATGGAGCCTGCCATGGTGGGGGGGGGGGGGGCCTGGATATGACGGTGTCCACATCCAGGGCTTTGGCGGAGTTACAGGGCGATCCAGGGGCTGATTGGTACGAGGGGTTCCCTTTCAAGAGCACAACAAGGGTGCATTATGCCAAAATCCCAGGAGTCTTTGCGGCAGGACCCTGGTTGAAAGCGACGGCACCCCGCTAGTCCTTTGGGCGGTTGTAAGCCTGAGCAACTGGGGGCTTGCCTGGTTACGCTCCACCCCTAAAAAGGCTTGAGTAAAAGGTATGGACTAGGGGTCCATGATATGCAAGGGGGACAAACCCTTACATAAATGGTAGCACCGATTGGATTGGCCAAGGTGCAGTTTGGCTCATCAGGTGGGCAGAGCAGCTTAGGTGAGTCACCGCTGCCTGCCCTTGGATCGCCCATACGTTAACCCACCAAGTTGGCATACTCCTTGTATGTAATAAACCTGCAGCAAACTTTCTCAAACAAAAACTTGTGTGGACTGTTTATTTTAAGCAGCGCAACTAAATACTGTTGAGCAGGGGGATTGCCAATATCGGCACTAAGACAGAGAGGTCGGCACATCACTAACTAAGTCAGATGCGCGGCACCCGGAAAACGTTTTAAAATGTTTCATTTGAACAGCTGTGTAGGTGATGGGTACCGTATCTTTTGCTGTCCAGCATGAATAATCAAACATTTGTTCTTGTCTTAAGTAAAAAAGGTCCCCAACAAAGATTGCTCAGCATTGTAATTATCCCCATGGGCCTTGAATAGCTCACTGTAGTGATGTCTATTACACTCACCTGTACCTCCGTGCTACATCCATGCTCTCTAAAACGACCCCGGGCGCTTGGCTGATAGGTAAACTTGGGCCGGATCACATGACCTGCGCAGAAGTGCAAAATGTTTATTCTGTCTTCTACCTTTTACTCTTTATTGCTTGGCCTGCGAACATATCCTTGTTAAATCGCAATCTGACTTTTTGTCTGGAAATAGCATCACATATATCTGAGCCAAAGTTGCTATACATTATCACTTGTTAATTGTAACAGTCGACTGGCTCGCTGAAATTCTCAATTCCATTTTGTGTTATTAGTTACTCTAGGCGTCAGATTATCGTAGCACAGAGAGCAGTTCTTAATTTTAAGTTGGTGTGTACAAGTGGGGCACACCAGAACTCATTTTTGGGGACTAACACTTATTTTTCCTCATCAGGCTTTGATCCAGAGCAAGTAAGGGGAAAAAAGGGGGCAGGAGGGGTGAGAGAAAGTTGGATACACCACCATAGAGAAGTAAAGCAGGAACTTGCAAGAGAGATAAAAGGGCCAGAGTGTGTCTGATGGTGAATTAAAGAGGCACGGAGTGTATTCAATACAACATAGAGTTCTTAGAAGACCATTGAGGTGCCAGCATGCATGCATCAAAGGCTCCGGGTCGCGCATGGGTAAGGCAATCTGATTTTTTAAGTTTAGCTAGAAGGTATTAATCGGGCCACTGAATACATAGATGCATTTCTTGCCAACATCACATAGCAGCCTTTTGATTTGGGGATGGCTATAAAGCCTTATTCGGCGCATTCGTACACGCAACTAGCGTCGCAGTGGGAGCTTTATGGACTTTGAGTGCTCAGATGGGAATAGGTCCCCCTGCGGTCAGTACCTTGAAGCATCCAGGCAGGAGCAGTTGGGGGGGTCTAAGCAGAGCTTACCATTATTGTTAAGGAATAGGTGGTCTATTCATGAGACCAGCATCCTTCACTTTGGGTTGACATTCCTGGCGTTTCATAGACCTCCAAGGCCCGAATTGCAGCATGACGTAACACGGAGATGGGTGTTGGTCGCTGACAAACTCCACAACCAGCACTGGTTTTGTTGTGGAGCCCATGGCCAAACTGGCTTGTATTGCCCAGGCACCCCCTGCACATAGCAGAGGGGCCCCCAGTTCCCCATTTTTAGCTATGTGTGTTAGATCTTTCCATGATTTGCCATCAATTTGGGCATTACTACTAATCTATTCATTTTAGGCTTTTACATTGGCACTAAGCTCTGACGAATCCAGGGTGACTCAACCCATGGAAGCCATATGCTCGCTTCTTAGTTTCCTTTTGAACTACTGCCTATTCCTCCCAAGGCAAGGGAATTGTTTGTACAGTTGGTACGGAACTCCCATAAGTAGCTGGTCACCAGCCTGGCCTGCCAAACCCACCAGTGTGCCAGTAATCAGGAACTGATTAAGGCACCATGATCAGGTTCCAAAACATTGTTTTCAGGAATACTGTTTGACTTGGAGGATGTGAAGGCCGTTTAGGAAGATATCGTACCTCTGGGGGCATTTTTTCTACTGTTAACTTATATTGGCATGGCACATGTCAGATGAATTTTGTAGATCTTATATAGAGCTTGGTATATGCCAGGAGATATTCAAGTACTAGCCAGTGAGAGAAGACCATAGGGGCCCCAAGGTATTATACAAATTCAGGCTGTGCAGCATTGCCTGAATCTGCCCAAGTCCAGCCCTAAAACTCTCATGACACGATCATAGGTGTACCTTCAAATAGCTATGGAGTCCGCCGTGTTTCAGAAGATCACGCAAGGCAACTGTTGCCCAAAATGCACTAGTTTGGGTTGCTTGCAGGCCATATGCATATCAGCAGTGGGTAGCTTTGATCTAGAGTACTTTTGGGCACACCCTCCTGCTTGGAGCAATGGCTGCAATTTCCCCAGAAGTAAGTAAATGCAATTAGTGCAGAGAGACATAATAATTTCTCGCAGAGCCTGGTGCGCTGGCGATAATCAGGTCTTTGGTAGGTCAATGATTATTTAGGGTACGTCTGTCCAAATCCTCCCTCCAGTGGCAAAGATGACTATTTTTCTCCAGACCTGGAAAATGTGGCTAGTGCAGCACTCCATGATTTCATACAGGGCCGGGCTGGTAAGCAATGTCCACTTCTGGCAGCCATTTGTCACCTTCGTCAAATTCTGGCTATTCAGAAGCATTACACTTTGACCAGTCCTGGGAACATCTCCTTTGTATTGATTATACATCCAGGTTTACGTCTAACCACAGTGCTGGGTGGTGGCAAGGAGATTGACTAGACAAGGGGCAAGGGTCTCTCTTATAATGTTCGTCGTCGAGGACAGTCTCCAGCTTGTTCACAATCATCTGACAAGCCTGTAGGGGGTAATGTCTTCATTTTATTTGAGGGCCCATGTGATAGGATAAGGTGGGTTGGTTTGGCAGGGAATAATATGCTTAGGAGCCGGAATGAGGGTCTGCAGACCACTGGAACTAGAACATCACAGGGCGGACAAAGTGGAGGCTTTAGAAAGGCCCAGGCTGTCGCCTAGTCTTCAACCCAAGGACTGGATGTCAGGGTATGTTTCTGGTTGCAGAGATGGTCCTGTCGCTCAACAGTGGGTCGTGGTGGAGGCAGTGGGAGGTACAATCTGCCAGCGTCACCTCAGGTGCAGGATATATTATGCAACCTGCGTTACATTATCTCAGGACGGCCAGACACTTTATAGCCTGCAGGGACTGCTAATTGTGAATCTTACCAGTGGATGATCAAATCACCATCTCCCACATAGAATAGCCTCTGTCAAGTTGCAAGGCTTTTTTTTTTTTGGTATACACAGCGAGAAGAGGACTCGTAGCCAGAGCTGGTATTTCGTCAGCTTCAGGCACAATTAATATGTCTGTTTTGACACTTTGTAAGAGTAGACTGCAACCCATGGCAAGTCACTAAGTTTGGATGATGGATGCATCAGCAGCAGCACTATCATTGGGGCTATTACTGAGGCCCTCCGGCGGTGGCTGGGGGGAGGGCGAGATCGCCAGTGACCTCTTCGCCCTGTGGCAGAATTTCTTGCAGTAGAAAAAGGGGGCTACCCAAATTTTGGCCTGATATACTGAACTTACCCATTGAAGGGGTGTTTTGTGCGGACACTGGGCAGGCACAAGGGGGGACTGACCTGCTGATGGTCCTGGACCTTTCTGCCCTACTTCGAGATGCCAGAGTTGAACTTTTGGGGGTTCTGCCTGGTGACCGGTGCCCCGGCAGGGACGGAGCGCTATGCGGTGCCCTGATGATGTAGAACTGGGGGTATTGCTCATCCCTCACAGTGATGGAGGGGAAGGTGCTACAAAGTTATGCCCAGGCTGCCTTGGGTTGAGGGCGTGGGTGATGGATATGGAAAAGGGGCCTGCTGGCACTTTTGCATTCCGAAGTGTTGCCAACTGTTTTTATTTCTTGCGCAATCTTTGAGATGTTTCTGCTGATCTTATGAACTGTATTCTCAGAACAATAATGCCTTGGACTGATCTTACCAGTGCATTCTGAAGTGTTGCGCTTTAATTGATGGAGACAACTGTTTTATTGCTTGCACAATCATTAAGCTGTTTTGCTAATCTTATGTCCTGTATTCTCATAGCAGTGAGTGGCCCATCTTTCTGTATTTTCATAGCTATGATGTATGTTTAACAGCGGGTATTTCTCACTGATGCGATGTGACTATCTGAATAAAAGGCTACGCGCTTGGTTAAACCACATTAATGGCAAATGGCTATCTCCTTGGGAGTTGTTTCAGTGGTGGGCAGCGAGTTGCACGTGTGAGCGCACTATGACCAGGCGCCCCCTGCAAATAGGAGAGGGGCGTCCTTAGTCGCTCCACGTGCATGAAGCAAAAATCGGGAGTCCATTGTCTGTTTCTCAGGAAGAGGAGACGGTCACCAGTGACATCATCGGGGGTTCCCGTAAAGCATATAAGGCATCACGATGTGGAGACCGGCCTCTTTTTCTCTCCACCGCGCACCAGCCAGCATACCGCAGCAAACAGCCACCTTCCCACACCTGGAGGAAGGAGGAATTGGCGGAATTTCTTGCAGCAGAAAATGAGGGCTACCCAAATTTTGGCCTGATATACTGAACTTACCCCTTGGAGGGGTGTTTTGTGTGGGCACCAGGCAGGCAGGAGGGGTGACTGACCTGATGGTGGTCCTGGACCTATCTGCCCTACTGCGAGATGCCCAGAGTTGATTTTTGGGGGTTCTGCCTGGTGACAGGTACCCGGGCAGGGAAAGAGCGCTATGCGGTGCCCTGGTGATGTGGAACTGTGGGTATTGCCCATCCCTCTGAGTGATGGAGGGGAAGTTGCCAGAAAGTTATTCCCTGGATGCCCTGCATTGAGGCGTGGGCGATGGATATGGAAAAGGGGCCTGCTGGCACTTTTGCATTCCGAAGTGTTGCCAACTGTTTTTTTGCTTCTCAATCTTTGAGATGTTTCTGTTGATCTTTTGTACTGTATTCTAAGAACAATAATGCCTTGGACTGATCTTACAAGTGCATTCTGAAGTGTTGCGCTTTAATGGGTGGAGGCAACTGTTTTATTGCTTGCACAATCGTTGAGCTGTTTTGCTAATGTTATGTCCTGTATTCTCATAACAGTGAGTGGCCAATCTTACTGTATTTTCATAACAATGATGTATGTTTAAACTACGGTTATTCTTCACTGATGCGATGTGACTATGTCACATCACATCACTGAACCACATTAATTGCAAATGGCTATCTCCTTGGGAGTTGTTTCAGTGGTGGGCAGCAAGTTGCACTTGTGAGCGCACTATGGTTGATATTTGTTGTTGTCTGAAGATGGATTAGGAAAAAAGATTAGTAGGAATATTTTCAGGTTCTTATGAAAATCCGTCAACACATTCTGTAAGAAAAAGGGATGAGGTCTAACAATAATTTTTGTCACTGTGACATAAAATGCAGGTTTCATCAAGAGAACAAATGCAGCTTGTTTGTCCTCTGTTTACATAACTGCCAAGAGAAATTCAGGCTTAGAACTCATCGATTTAAGGTCACCGCCACAGGACCTTCTTAGTGAAAAACTGAGGAGGGGTTTAGCTTTATTCAATCTTTATCCACAACACTTGGGACATCATGCTGCATGGGGGCAGCTGATCTTTGACTAGATCTCACATTGAGAGCAGTTATCACACTTTTTCTTTTTTTGAGAAATCCCTGCTGACTTACCCAATCGTAACATGCAATCCGCTTGGGCACGAACCTTGCTTATTATGAAGGGATCCTTTTCAACACTGTCATTCTGCATGTCCCTCACAAGCTCCATTTCAGTGCCTATATTCATGGGTGCACACTCAGGCGCTGAATCGCAGTCTGAGTAATCTCTCTGAGACTCCAAGGTCAGTTTGAACTGAGCACTTGAGGACAAATCCAGTGTTAGAATCCAGTTTCTAAGTCAATCAATCAATCAATCAATCAATCAATCAATCAATCAGGAGTTTATATAGCACTGCTACTCACCCGTAAGGGTTTCAAGGCGCTGAGAGGGGAGGTGTGGCTCCTGATCAGTCTGGGCTCAGGGTTCAGTTGAAGGGCTAGGTCTTGAGATCCATCCTGAATTGGGTTAGCAATGGGGCTTGCCTGAGGTGGAGAGGCAGGGTGTTCCAGGCCTTGGCGGCATGGTGGGAGAAGAATCTTCCTCCGACTCTGGAATTGTGGATCCATGGAACGGTGGCCAGGGCCAATTGGATGGAGCAAAGGTGTCTGGCGGGTACATGGAATGAGGGACGGTGGTTCAGATATGCTGGTCCTGCTTCATGGAGAGCTTTGAAGGCATGTGCAAGAAGCTTGAAGGTGATTCTTTTGTTGACTGGAAGCCAGTGGAGTTCTCGAAGGTGTTCAGTGATGTGGCTACAGCGGGTGATGTTGAGGACCAGTCTTGCTGCAGCGTTTTGAATGTTCTGTCTCGATGAGTTTTTGGGTGACACCAGAGTAGAGTGCATAGCCCTAGTGAAGTATGCTGGTGATGAGTGTTTGGGTGACCATCTTTCTGGATTCTGTATGGATCCATCTTAATGTTTTTTGATGCAGGCGGAGTATGTGGAAGCATGATGAGGATTAGGCATTGATCTGGCTGTTCATTGTGAGCGATGAGTCCAGTATGACGCCGAGGTAATGTGCCTGGTCCTTGGGGATGGGGGGATTCCCAATGTGGAGGGCCACCAGGAATCATCCCAAGCTGACGGTGTGGGTCCCAGGATGAGTACTTCGGTCTTGTCCGAGTTGTGTTTGAGACAACTATCTTTCATCCAGGTGGAAACTGCCTTCATACCGCTGGGGAAGTTGATTCTGGTGGCTGTGGGCTCATTAGTGAGAGAGAGGATCCACTGGGTGTCATCAGCGTAGGAGACAAGTTGAGTCCGTGGTTACTGACGATGGCAGCGAGGGGTCCTTGTAGACATTGAAGAGAGTGGGGCTCATGGAGGAGCCCTGTGGGCACTCTGCAGCTGATCTCTGTGGATTCTTAGGGGAACTGAGGTAGCCTGACTCGCTGTCATTTTGGGTACTTGCAGTGCTGCATAGTACCAAAGTACACGAAGAGTGTTCCAGGTGTGGTTAACAACTACTAATGGACGCTTTTGGTGAAACCTCGCAGCAGCTATGGTTCTGATAGTAGTCCCCCCTACATGGAAGAGACATTAGGGTATAAAATATGATATTTTGGATGATAAAAGCTCTCATGCTTCCTTTGCCAAAATGGCCTGCCAGTTTACCGCCTGGCAGACCTTGCCTTCATAATACTCAAAGTCACTCTTCACATAGCCCAAACATGCTGTTTTATAGACTTGCAAAGCCATCTTTTTCATCTGCAGAGGTACAGCCACTAAGTTTCCCCAATTCTCTGCTAATTGGGCAGGTACCAATGACAGTGGAGGCTCTGAGTAGAAGCAAGTCACTTTGTTAGAGGTTCCGAGAGACTGCAACAGCCTGTCTGGTAGTGAAAGCGAGATGACCAGTTTCTAGGGCTGTGCATGTTTCAGAGCTATAGTTGCTTGAAAATCCTGCTGAAATAAAGTTCGGAAAAAGTGATAGTAAGTGGCTAATTACCCGGCAACCTCCCAATTAGTACATAATCTCAACTATTTACTCAGTGGCCTGCTGACTATCTGAAAAAATCACTATTTATCCTCCACGTGCTAAATAGCAGAGCTGTTGTACTAGTTTACTGGTGACCAGCTAGTGTGAAGGAGGTCTTTATTTTACCAGGCCCGAACAAAAAAAGGAGTCTAAGCAATTGCAGGGTATGTGCAAAAGTAAGTGCATAGATTAAGCTAAATTGCTTACAGATTAAAAAACTGTAAATAGTTTAAAATAAATACATTATGTTGATATAAAATAAAAATGCAGAAATCAGCCTTCAACTGAAGGAGCTTAAGGTCTACAGCACACAGCTACTTCGTGCTGCAGTCTGGAAGTTTTTATCTCTGCATATCAATCTTTGAAGTCATGTCTGCAAAGAACAATGAGTATATTTTTAACGCATCCTAATGTTTTAGTCACTCATATGAATACATTGTTTTTAATGGTCATGATACTCCTTGTGATGATTTTTCAGGATTGGCTTCTCATCAAACATCTTGTGCTTATATCATACTTCTTTTTAAAGGGGACTGCGCCTGCTTAGTATTTCAGACCTAATAACAAAGCAGCAGCCAAAAAGCATGTGCAAATATGGACTATTTGTGAAAATAGGTGTAAACACAGTAAGTGGGCTTTTGTGAAACACGGGTAGTAAATAGGCCTGGGCGGAGTTCACAGAGGTCCATGAAGATCAAAAAAACTCTGCCGTGCTACGTGGAATTCCGCAAGTAGCGGAATGCGTTACGTTGCGCGGTTCACGCTGATTTCTAGTGCTGGGTGTTTGTCCCGCGCTATAAAATCAGTGCAAACAGCACCACGCACAGGGCAAGAGGGCGCTGCTTCTTTCTGCCATTCGAGTAGAAGTTCTACTCAAGCGGCAGCTTCCTCAACATGAATGAAAGGTTTCTCAACGCGAGCGGTAGCGACCATCCGTGATCGCCCGCATTGAGAAATCTTGCTGGGAGGTGGTCTACCTTTGGATTTTCCTCGCTTGCCAACTTAATGCTGGCGAGCACAAGCAAGGAGAAAACTCTGCTATGCGGAGCAGAATTTTTCAGAAATCCGCATGCTCCGTGGAGTGCGTAAAACTCTGCAAACTCCACGAACGGAGTGGAGTTCACTGCCCAGGCCTAGTAGTAAGATAATCAGACAGATGAGCAAGGCATTTGGGTACTCATGAGTGGAGTGTCTATTGACTGATATTCCAGCTGAATAAACAGTTTCTCACACTACTCACCCAGCATTGTGGGTTTTAGGCATAGATACTTAGTGGTCTCATGTCATTAGTGACCCCTTCAGACACAGTAGTGTTATAGTCACATTCCCAATTTATCTTGGTAGCTGTAGTTTTGTTCTTAACATACTAAACAGTATTTAAAGTGTGCCTGGTCCTGTGTCTACTGGACCCTTAAATCTGTCCTTGACAGCTTTGTCTCAGCAAACAATTCCAGAAGCCTAACAAAAAACAGAATCAAAATCTGAGTGACAGGTTTCAAAGCAGTATCCAACTAAAGTCAAGGTGGAGGGGACCCGTAGCAGGAGGAGGATGATGCCAATAGGAAGATAAGCACCGGGGCATAGAACACCAGAAGGTCCAGTAGGACTAGAACAAGAAGGACCAGATATACCTAAAACACATGGACCAGCATGACCAAGAGCAGAGGGGACCAAGAACAAATGGACAAGGAGAGACAGAACCAGGAGAAACTGGATCAGGGGTATGAGGACAAGGACAAGAATGATCACAAGGAGGTGGACCAGGGGGATAAGGACTCAGAGGACTAGAACCAGAAGAAATAGACGGATCAGACATAGGAGGACCTGGGTCACCAGGACAAGGAGGGCTAGGAGAGTCTGAAAATATCAACCAGGATCAAGAGAACTAGAAGAATTAGTAGAAATAGGAAGGACCAGGAGGTCAAGATCCACTGGTACTAGGATCAGAAGGGTTTTCAGTGTCAGACGGAGGGGGACAATAAACCAAGATGAAGGGGACTATATGGACTAGGGTGATTTGCACCTCTGAGTAGTAGAAGGGCCAGCACCAGGGGGACAAATAACAGGAAAACCATCCCCAGGAGGATTACTATCAGTAGGACTGAGACAGAGAGGGCCTGGATCAGAAAGGACTAGAAAAAGTGGCCAGGGACAGGCAAACCAGGGTAAGAAGGAGGAGCAGGAAGGAGCAGGAGGGTAATGGGAATGGCAAACCAAAGCCAGTGAGACCAGCACCAGAAGACAAGACCTAGGAGTACTAGGCACAGGAGTACAAGAATGCTGGAGACCAAGACTACTTGAACCAGGGGGCTAGGAGAAGAAGGATTAGAAAAAAGGCAAGCCAGGTTGACTAAGTGAACCAGGGTAGAAGGACCACGAGGACACCAAAATTACATGGAGTGGGATGAAAAGAATCAGGAACCTGTGAAACTGGAGCACCAGGACCCCATGAATCATAGACAGACGTAGCTGGTAATGACCAGAAGGACAGGACCAGGGCTGCCAGGGCCAGGAAGAACTAAAACAAGCAAAATAAGGCGATCCTGTATCATCAATATCTAGAATAGACCCGCAGGATGAGTGGTGACCACTTATTTCAGTACCCTGAGAACAAGGCGCAGGAGAACTAGGAAAGCTGGAGACAGAAGGATCAATACAAGGTTGAAGAGGACTAGGAAGATCTGGGCTAGTAGGGCTTTGGGCAGAACAACCAGAAGCCCCAGATAAGGATGTTTAAGGACTAGAAAGATTAGAGGATGTGACCGTGAGCTCTAGGTGGACTAAGGGCCGGGAGGACCAAGATCAGTGTACAGAGTGCTAAGAGGACGGACAGAATCTGGACCAGGAGGATCAGAGAACGTGGCGAAGAGGGCCACAAAGACCAGAACCTAGGTGGAGAACCTAGTGGAGTAGATCAAACAGAACCTGGAGTAGCAGAACCAGAGTGAAGGGTATTAGATGGAAAACGGCTAACCAGAGCCAGGAAGATCAATGGGCTTGGATAAGGGTGTCTTAAACAAGAGGAATCAGGAGCTATATTTAAGCAGGTCCTGCACACATGCTCCTAGATAATAATGGGAAACACAGGGGGTGAGCAGTGCCTAAAGTTGGAGGGGGAAAGAAGGTCTTTTCTAAAATGTGCCCTCACACACCCCGAAGGATGTCTTGCTTAATCATTGTGCCTGCTCCTCGTCGGGCCGGTGCTGCAATGCCCGACGGGCACCCGCGAAGGGGCTCTTTGGCAGAGGTCTTTTTTATAGATGAAGCCGTAGGGTGAGTGCGAGTGTGTGGGCTAGGTGGTGCAGTGAGAATGTGGTTGAAAATAGGTCTAGGGCAGTCCAAACTAATATGTTTTATTATCAGGGGGCGCTAGCCTAATTAATAGTAATGAGCCCCAGCTGGATATAATGATCCTATAGGGCTAGTATGGTGTATACGGTCGACATGTTTCATGTCAGATTAGCCCCTAACTGGTCTGGTGGGACTTCATCAGGACCAAAAAAGTGATAAACTGTACTTTATCACTACCGCAAACCTGGTTCAGTGGTTCTTAACTGATAGCCAGGAGCAGTTGAGCACCCCGGGTTGACTAATTCCGAGGTGAAAGACCCCTAGAGATTAGGGCTTGTGCCGGCAGGGTTTGCAGAGCACTTTGTTGCTCTGATGGCTGGGAGGCAGTGCAACTAGCATTCCTCCTACCCATGCACTGGGCCCCGTGAAAGGGTGGCCAGGAAGACCAGGACCAAAATCACCAGGCTCAGGAGGCCCTGAGCAAGGAAAACCAGGACCAAGAGGGACAGAATCAGTGGGTGCAATATCAGGAGCCAAAAGAGGACAAAGAACAGGGCTAGAAGGTTTAGGATGACCCAAACCAGGAGGACACTCTGCTGTGATTTAGGAAGGAGCTAAAAGCCAGACCTTTCCCTAGAGAATAATATCACAGTCTCCCCGGCCTGGCTCTCATGAATTACAGTTACGCATAGTGTCTTTTCCAGGTAATCTCAGCGCCAGGATACCCGTTGAGTGACAGCTGCGCTATAGAAATGTTATTTACATTACATTACATTACAAGGACTAGGGTACCCAGTGATTAGGAGGTCCGGGGCCGAATAGCCAGATAGACCACCGGCCAGCATGACAAGGACCTGCAGTACAGGACTAGGAGGAACAGGATGAGGAGTGCCAGGACAAGGTGCTAAAGGTCAAGAAGACCAAGAATGAATAGAAACAGAAGAGGTCAGGACTAGAGTACTAGGAATGGCCAGGATAGCCAGAAGACAAGATTTAGGATGATAATCATGAGAGATTAAGAACATGAAGGATCGGTAAGAACAAGGAGACCAAGAAGGCTAGAAGGACCAATTACAGGAGGGCTACACCCAGGAGAACCTTAATGATTAAGAACCTAAACTATAAGGAGAATCAAAGCCCATAGTACCAGGATGAACAGGAACAAGAGGATCGGGACTTGGAGAACCAGGGCATAGAGGACCAGGCGGGATGAAATAGGGACTGAGGTAATTACATCCAGAAGGATAAGGGCTGAAAGGACCAGGACACGAGCTCCAGGGTGCTGGGGTAGAACCAAGGGAACCAGAAACATCAAGCAAAGAGGACAGAGACCTGTAGTACAGGGCCAGGAGAATGAGGGTGAGGAGGAATGGAAGGAGCAAAACAAGGGAGATCAGGACCATGATGGTCACAGCTAGGATGCCCGGGTTAGATGGTTAGGAACAGGGTGCCCAGGAGCATGTCGAACAAGATGGCCAGTCCCAGGAGGACCATGGCCAGTTGGTATAGAGACACAAGGGCAAGGGGCAGTAGGACCATAACTAGGAAGATCGGAAGAAGATTGAGGAGAACTAGGAACAGAAAGATCAGTATCTAGATTTACAGGACCAGAATGTGGAGGATCAGGATGAGCAGATAAGCCAGAACCAGGAAGACCAAGGGACTGGTCTGGATGACCAGGAGGACCAGGACAACCAAGATGAGAACCAGGACCCAGGCTACAACAAGACGATGCAGTACCAGAAGGGCCAAGAGGACCAGAACAACCCAAACCAGGTGGACATGGACTAAGAGAATCATGCAAAGGAGGACCAGGAAATTAGAGGCCAGGTGGACCATGGGGACCATCAGGACCAGAACCTGCAATACCAGGAATCAGATGAACAGGCTGAGAAGTATCAGGAGCACCAGGATCAGGGTCAAAAAGACTGAGGAGGACAAGAAACCAGAAAGGGCCCAATTTGCGGGCCAAGGACCAAAATGGGCAGAGGACCAGGATCAGTACCAGAAAGACTAAGCATACAAAGACCCAAATGAGCAGGACCAAGAGGATGAAGTTCAGTGGATGGATGAAAGGACTGTGGAGAACCAAGAATAAGACAAGGGCTAGGCAGACCAAAACAAGGGTGACAAGGACTAGAAGATCAAACATGGCCAATCAGGAGCAGCCCTGGCAATGAGAGCTAAAAGGACAAGAGCTAAGAGCACCAGGGCAAGGCAGGACCAGTGGGACCACAACCAAGGGAGGCAGGAAGATCACTGCACAGAGAACGAGGGCGATCAGGGTCTAGCAATCCGGGAATAGGGGGACTAGGATGAGGAAGAAAAGATTAACCAGGGCACGGAGAAGTCAGGAGGACAAAGCCTGATGGCTAAGGCCAGGATGACCAGGGGGAGGAAAAGAATGATCAGAGTAGGGAGGATAATGACTAAGAGGATGAATTAGTGTAGCACCAGGACAAAAAGGAGTAGGGAGACTTAAAGGATCAGGGCCAGCAGTATTATGACCAATTGGAAGAGGAACAAATGGGCCAGGGAGATCAGGAGCAGCTGGACCAAGGGCATTAGAACCAGGGAAGAGAGTGAGAAGAATTAATTGGACTAAAAGGATCAGGACCAGGGAGATCAAGAACAGGGCTAGAAAGGTGATGAGAACCAGAACCAAGGTGACCAGGATTTGGAATACTAAGTCTAGCAGGACGATCAAGAACAGAGGTAGCAGGACCTAGGTGATTTAGATCACGAGGATCAGAACAACCAGAGTCATGAAGACCAAGAAGACCATTCTTAGGATCAAGTTGACCAGACTCAAGGGAGCCAAAATAAGTGGACCTAGTACCAGAGGACCAAGCGGATAGGAACCAAGGACAGGAGGATAAGGTTGACCCAAACCAGGAGGTCTGAGCACTCAACCCAGGAGTACAGGCTAGGAAGTACCAGGTGGATCATCAGAGCAGCAGGACCAATATGAGGAAGATCAATAGGGCCACAACAAAGGGGACCCGGCAATGAGGATAAGACAAGGGAGGGACAGGACCAGAAGTTGCCATAAAAGAGCAGTGCCAGAGGAATTAGAACCAGGAGAACCAGCACCAGGATGCCCAGGTCTAGAAGGACAATTGACAAAGAGAGAGGGACCAGCAAGACCAGAACAACCCAGAAAACGAGGTTGTGGAACAGGGCCACGAGGTGAACCAAGACCAGAAGACACAGAAGGGCCAGGAAGAGAAGGTAGAGGATCGGGAGGAGGAGGCCAGTGTGTTTCTAGACTGCATGTATAAGGATTTACCTCTAGCAAATGGTTCTTAGTCATGCTTGTTACACTACCCCCAAGGAGCCCTCAACATTTTCAGGCCACTTAAAGCACTATTGGAAAGTATGGACTAAAAAATCACAGCATGCAAAGTCAATAAAAAGCAATGACTGTCACACACAACATGGGCAACTTGGCAGCCAGCAGAGGGGGTCTGATGGCCAACATAGGAGAGAGTTCTGAGGGATGGCAAGGGAGCTTTCAGGGACAGTAAATGCAGTCTGATGCTGACACACTGCGCTGAGGATGGATCAGGGGAAGGAGGAATGAAACATGGCAGGAGCATCTAAAGGTGGATGGGTGAAAAGGATGAGTTTGTAAAGGAGAGCAGAAAGTATTTGAGAAACTGAAGTCAGCAAATATGTTCAACAGCTAAGAAAAGGCATCAAAGGGATGTGGCAATGAGCAAAGGGGAGCTCAGAATTAGAAAAAAGTTTCTGATGAGCAGAAGAAAGCCAGGGAACCCACATATGGTTGGTAATTGTGAACGATGACAGATAGCTGAAGGGAGGTCTGAATGTAAAGATCAGCAAAAGGGACCAGGGCCTTGCAAAGTAGGCATGAGGGCCATCTAAGGATGGTCCAATGATAGCCAACATTTTCAGAGAGCTAGCTGGGGGCTCAGAGGGCCAGAAGACGTGATGCTGAAATTTACTGAAGGAGAGGTGGTCTGAGCGCTAGTATGGAGGCTCTAAGTGCTGATAAAAAGAAGGCGTCAGAAGATTTGAGCCAGCTGATGGATTGCAGCTCTGACAAAGAAGAGTGGTTCAATTCTAATATAGACAGAGGTGTCATCATCATTTGCAAAGAGTAGCATATTGATATTAGGGCTGAGGCTGGCAGAACTAAACTAAGTACTTGTAGAAAGGTATGACAAACTCTGACGGGATTTCTGAGGGCATTGTAAAATCTGGTAGTCAGAACCACACTGGCCAGATTACCTTATAGAACTGGCAAAGTGGGAGAACTGTAGGATTCTGATGGCCAGTGTGGACTGGCAACTGATTCCAAGGGCCAATGACACTGGCCCAGGGGCAATAGACTGGCAAGGGGTTTCCAAGAGGCAGTGGTATTGACCTACAGACTGTAATGCTACATGCATTTATATACATTGTGAGATCATGTGGTGACCATTGACGCCATGTGTTTTAGTTAACTCCATTTTGAATGTACCACATTATTTTGTGCTATTGAGTGGTTTTATTTTGTTTCTTATTTTAGCTTCAGAGTGTGATGTTTTCAAAACAGCCTTGCTGGAAAAGAACGTGTAGGATGTGCGTTTAAAAGTGTGAGAGAGGAATGTACTTCTCTGTCTCAGGCCAAGCACTGGAGCCTGGCCAGCTTTGGTGATTGGACTAGAGACAGGCGTGTACGATCAACCTTGGTTTTGCAATAGATGAATGGAGGGGGAATTTATAGAAGTCTCACTCCATGTTAGTAAATTGTTGAAGACAGAGAATTTTGGCTCTCAGACAGAAGCTCGCCTGTGGAGTGGATGCACTGTCACAGATAAATCTTCTGCGGTTCCCGAAACTTCTGCCTGACCGTCAAGGGCTTCCTGGTCACGCTGGCCAGAATGTTGACAGATCTTTCTGTGATGTATTTGTTTTACTTACTTTATGTAGATATGCGATAAGTTTCTTTGCTCCATAAATATATTTCAAAAGTTTTCATGTCATATATACATGCTCTTTATATTTGATTCTTGCATTTGACAGTGCTTATTCCTTGTATTGGACGTCCATTATTACATGCATGTGTTTTACTATTTTTATCGGCTTGTGTTTTATTCCTTGCATTTGACTGTTGGATTACTTGGGAGTGTTTTAATATTACGTGCATATGTTTTACTATTATTATCTGATTGTGTTTTTTCCCTTGCATTTGACAGTTGGATTACTTGTGAATGTTTTATTATTACTTGCTTGTGCACACATATATATACATATGCATTTGCATGTTGTTTTGATTATTTCATTTGACATCTGGGAAAGTCTTCCTTTTTAGAGAGCGAAAATAAAACCCCACTCTTCATTTTGAAAAAGCATTTTGAAGGTTTGTTTGTCTCATTTTGGGAGTGCTGAGTTTCCTTTCCAAGTGTTTCTTCTTGTTTTACTGAGTGCTTAATCTTGGGAGTGCTGAATTTCTTTTTTTTTGGAGTGTAAAGCGAGACACAGACTCTAAAGGTCAGCAGAAGTTGTCAGAGAGATGGTGGTGGCACTGAGTCTTCACAGTGAGGCTGTAAGAAGCCGATGATAGAGATGTTATTCTGGGCATTAAGAGTCCTCATAGGAGGTCTAAGTATCTCAGTGGCAGTGAAAAGGGGATAAAGCCAGACAGGGTAATGGTGTGAGGGCCAGTGGTTGGGGTTCTATAAGAAACCATCCTGATGTGGTTTGTAGAGTCTCAAAACTGTCGGAGGTGGTTATTGCTCAATCGGATGGAATATGAGCTGCTGATGCTTTCGGAGGATCCCTTCGGAGATTGATGGTGGTGACAATATTTCTGCAGTTGGTAGGACGTTTAAGAGCCATGTGTAAGGTAGTGGTACTGAAAAAAGGACAAGGTGAGGTCTGAGGCCTTGAAGCGGAGCTCTGACAGGCTGAACAGAGGTGAAGATAGACATAGCACTGACAGGATCGCTTCAGGTCTAGAAAGGGAGATTGAAGAACCAGAACAGTGTTGAGCAGTTGGAAGAGTTGGCTGGGACTCAGATGGCCTGTAAACAAGGGATTATTTATGGAATTTTGTTGAAGCAGGTCTAGAAAAGATTGTGAAGGAGTTTTGAAGGAGGGATCAGTGTGGATGCAATAGTTTGAATAGATGCTGTGGATTTAGACTGAAATTTCCGAATTGGGCTGTTTAATTTCAACAAGGACAGTGAACAGGGTTTTCTTTAGTTTGTTGTGTGCCACTCCATGCCACAAGTTGTCATAATATACTGTCATGCAAAAACACTACGCGAATTGTTGGACGTAAACAACCAACTGTACAGCTAACTTGGATCAACATTGATGATCTACAATGCCAACGCAAAGGTGCTGGTCTTAACTGTGACTACATTTGCCATCTAATATGCTCTTTTCCAGCCTTTCCTCTCTTGTTTACCCTCCCTCATTTTCCGCTCTGGAGATTATAATGGACCCATCCCTAGTCTCGTAGCCCTGGTTTTGAGTAGAACACTTCTACCATACCCTGAACTTGCTGGCCAAGGTAACAGATACACACCTTGCATTAAAGAGAGGATGAAGCCAGATGAATTTATGGATGATTGAAATGTAAATACTAAGGGCCCGATTCGCAAAGGGCGACGATAAAGAATTAGTAATACGTCCAGCTTTATATAATTTAGGGATTCTGCATGATAAATCAAACTCTGTGTTTTGCTTGGTTGCTCAGCATCTTGAAGACACACTGTGGACGAACGTTGTACTTTACTAAGCTATAAAATAATATACAACAAGTTTTTTCTCCCTCCTAACCTCATGAAAGCGCCAGGATACCCGTCGGGTGATAGAGCGTTATATAAGCACCTCATTGCATTACATTACATGAAATTGCTTCTCAACTTTCTTTAACCTGAGGATAACTATAGCATTTCTATCTGCTATTTTTCCTAGCTCTCCATTTCTCTCTCACCATTCATCAACTCCCACTCTCTTCTCCTTCTCACCGTCTTTGTTCCATCCTCATTAACCCAACATTAATGAACACAAAATGCCTGTATGTTAATGACCTGATCCCCGACTCCAGTCCAGACCTTCTCTGCATAACTGAAATATGGCTAGCAGATAGCACAGTCCCCGCTATTCACAAGATACCACATAGCTTTCGAATGTTCACAGGAAAGCAACCTACTAAGAAGGCAAGTGGTGCAGTAAGAGAAGTCTTCAAAAATTCCTTACCCACCACCAACTTCCGACCATTTTCATCATAAGAGCGCAACAATGCACTTAAGTGCTGTTCCTGCTCTCCAACATAATTTCTACTGATTAACAGAATGCCCATAATGACCTAGCTTTCTCTGATGACAGCCTCATTCCCCTTGCTGACTTTACTATCATCCAAATCCTCGTCTGCATTTTTGGTGACTTAAAACATTTTGTTTGACAACCTAGACTGGTCTCCAAACACATCTTTCCCTGTAAACCAGAAGATGTGGTTGGAGACCAGTCTACACAATTTTTACAACAACAAAATGTCGATGTAGTTCTCATTTATCACACTAGACAGGTTAACATACGTTACAATTGCAATCATGGGGTAGGACGTCATTCATCTTATGTTTGATTCTAGTAACTTCTCATCCTGCCGTGCACACTAGCTCGCCTCCCCAATAAGCGACTATTATGACCCCTGTCTAATACTGTTTCCTTGCCCTGTCTTGGTGAGCAACTCCGGCCCCCTACCCGGGTTCGGACAATGTCCTCAATGATAATACACACGGTCCATTGATCTTGAACATATAATCCAATCACAAGAGAAATAAACCAAAGAAACAAAAAGAAGAAAACAAAGAGAACACTGCATGCCAACGGGGGTACAAGGGTGCACCTGTTTCTAAGGGTGCAGTCACGATTCCAATAGTTATGCAATGGACGCCGTACCTCGTACATGGTACCTAAAGGGTGGGGGTAGGGGGTGGAAACGGAGGAAGAGAGGAGCTCCCAATCCGCGGGCCTTGGTCCCACACCCACCGCTTATGGCTTCACACCCTTGGCGCCGCCCGTCCGTGTAGCCAAATAAGCCAAAGTCTATGCATGAGCGCATCTTCAATATTGTTGTTACATGACCGGAGCATTCCTCTGAACCTCTTTGTGAGGAAGTACACAGAGCCACCTCAGGTAAAGAAACATCGAGGATGGTGACCTCAACAGTTAGCAAGGTGATTCTGGTCAGATGGACAGGAGGACACAGCAGCAAAAGGAACTTACACTGAGATACCTAGTGCTAGGAACAAACTCGCTACAGTTGTTTCTTGGATACAGGAATAGGACCTTTCTGTCAGAGAAGAAAAAGCAACCCCACATACCAGAGGAAGAAGTATTGGTGGAATAGGACCAGCATAATGCCAAGGATGTAATTGGGGATGGGCCTAGAGTTTTGGAGGAGGCGAGCCACAGCGACAAAAGATCAATAGGAGAGGAGTTAAGAGCCAAGGGGTTTCTCAGAAACCTTTCACAACTGATGAATCATGGGAAGGACATAAGAAGGAAAAGGGCAGAGGCAGTTCCTTTGAAAGCCATATCTTTTTCCTTGAGGAATAATTGGGGATAGAGACTTGATGGGAGAAAACATCGATCCTGATCATTGTTCCCTCTTCCTTTCATGCAACTTTCCTCTCTTTAAATTTGCTGCTTTATTTTATGGTTATGCACAACCACACATTTGTTGATAAATAACTGGAGCACATTTTCAACACTCGTGCATGATGTTCAGTGTTTCTCACATAGGCCACACTATAAAAACAATGCAAAACAAACTGTTGCTTTTTAGCTGACGACCCAGAAGTGCTTTAGAGCCTTATCACAGGTGTGAGACATGATACAAATCCTTCAAAACAAAATAGTAGAATCCTGGAGAAGTGCTTCTTCTTTTTGCTGTCCAACTTTTCCTGGATTCTAAAGCTTAAAGTTACTGGTCAAACCAATTAACCATGATGAACTGTTCAATGTTGTTTTGCTGATTCCAGGCCAGACAGCCTTCTCGATCTGATCCAATTGTCTCGGAGACCAGTACCAACATAGAGCAGGGGAAATTCTAATCTGAGAAGTAAATGGGTTGGCAGCTTCCTCTACATCCACCAGTTACAGCTGGTTTTGGGGAGAGGGACTTAAGACGCACTGTGTGCAGGCTAGCCTTTCCACCATGGACTAGGACAGCCTGCAGAAGTAGGCCCACTAACTTTTACAGCACACAGCTGGGCTTCCAAGGGACGTGCACGATTATCAACTTCATCGAAACAACTTTTCTATTTTTGGCCTTTCCTTTTACAAATCATTGTTTTCAGGTGTTTAGTCTGTTTTTTTAATTTACAACTCACAGAAAGCACAGGTTTGTACATGGAAATATGGGGTACAAACAGAAGAGTTTTGATAGCATGGAGTCATTTGGTATCCTTGCATCCAGCGCTGGTAATTTTCAATAACACATGGAGGTAAACAGCTTCACCTAGTCTTGCAAAGGATCTGATCATTTTTATCATTAGCCTCTTCAGATACACTTAAAGGAGCAGAAGCATTCCTTGTGTAAGAGATGTAAGAGATAGCACCATTATAGGCCTTCTAAATCTCTGTGTCTTGTCTCTTGATGTAGTGAAGAGGTATTCTGTATCATGTCTGACAAATTATCAAGGAAACATTCTCTTTGATGGCTATTGGGACATCTTAGGTCTATAGGCAGGTGTTGTTCAGGTGCAAAGCATTTAAGCCAGTTTTCGCACTAACTTGCATAACAATATGGGTGACAATTGTGTTCACTCATCGTCTGCAGTTCCTCCATGGGCCAAGTACCTTTTGAAATCTGCACTCAGCATAACATCATAATTACTGATGTTTAGCAAGTAGCCATGTAACTATTGAAGTTGTTTTGCTGTTTGCATGGTGATTGGCCAAATTGTGCATACGGTCTGCTATATGAGCATAGGGCAGGTAAATAGTGAAGATTTTTGCTATCTTCAAAGCTACCGGGAAAATAATACATAATATCTTCTATTTAGCCAGCAGCCAGGTAAACAGCGTCGTTTCTTTGCTGGTCGCACATCCAGCTGCCAAATTGTACATAATGTCTGCTATTTAGTCAGAAGCTCGATATACAGTAAGGTTTCTTGGTGCTTTGCACAGGTGTTGGACAAACAGTTAATAATGTTTGCTATTTAGCGATTGGCCTGGTAAATAGTGACTTTTTTTGCTGTTTACAATGCCATCGGCCAAACAGTAAATAATGTCTGCTATTTAGCCAGCAGATAGGTAAAAAGCTCATTTTCCTTGTTATTTACAATGCTGCCGGCTAAAGAGTGCATGATCTCTATTACTTAGACAAAAGTTGGCCAAATGGTGAAGTTTCTTTGCTATTTAAAATGATCCTGGCCAAGTAATTAATAATCTCTATACTGATCCTGAAGCCGAGCAAATAGCCGAGAACATTCCCTATTTTTCCAGCAGCCGTTTAGATAGCTGCCTCTGAAGTTACACTGCACAGTACAGCAGGCTACTTCCTGGAAACAAAGGGGCATATGTATGAAAGTCCCGTTTTGCGAATCTCAAATTGCGATATTTTGCGATTTGCAGTTTGAGATTCGCAAATCGCTATGTAAAAAAAAAATCGCAAATGTTTAGCGATTTCCTAATAATTGCAAACAAGTCTCAGAAACATCATTTGCGATTCCTTAATTGCGAAATTTGCAAATTAAGGAATCGCAAAAACGGGAATCTGCAATACAGGTGCAGCCTGATGACATCACAACCAGGAAGTGGGTGTGATTTCCTGCACCTGCTTACCTGAGCCACACCCAGAGGCTGGAGAGTGTGAGTAGGCATCCCAGGAGAGAACAAACCCCAATGGAGTCCCACAAGCAACATGAGGGCAAGGAGGCAGAGAAGAGAAAGAGATAGCACAAGTTCTCTGACAAGGAGCAGGAGGTCCTCATATAGAAGATGGTTTGCAGCCATGAGCTCCTATTTGGGAAAAAGGCACTGCGAGTCCCAGAAGCAAGAAAACGCAAAATCTGGCTGGAGATTCAACAGAACGTGAATGCTGTGGGTGTGACGAATCGCACTATCGAGGAATTGCGCAAGCGATTGTACGATATGCGGCAGAGGTCGAACGAGAGGGTGGCAGCCAGACTAAAGGATGCAAACAAGACCTGGGGAGGACCATCCACAGCAGCACAGCCAACACCCCACGAGGAGCTTGTTGAGTCCACTCTCCTGCCTGAGAGCGTCGGTGGTGTGGCTGACATTGACAGCTCCGACCATGCATCCAGCAGCCAAGGTAAGATGCATGCCAAATCAATCTGCACTGATCCCCATCCCATGCACACTTCCCCAAATGCGTGAAATATACACAAAAAATGTCATTCCAGTCCAAGTCTTACAGCACACCCAGCAATGCATCATGGAACTTGTAGTAACATGTCTGACAGTGTGTCCATGAGACATAGGAAATCTAATGCAACATGTGGGTTGGGAATAAGTGAATGATACCGTGTCAGAAGTTAGCCGAGACAAACTGTAGAAACTTTATTGAGTGCAAATTGCAGACAAAGACACAAACTCATGTAGTCCCCTTTACATCCACAGCACAATCCATGGCACGTGATGACAGTGCAGAGGGAGATGAGCCTGAACATCCTGAGGAGCATCATGACGATGGGGACTCCAGTGATTTCGGAGCACACACCAATCCTGCGCAGGAAGCGCACACATGTGCCCCCAGTGCCTCCATTTGAGGATGACATACAGGCCACAGGGGAGGACAGTGACAGAAGAGAGGGGAGTCAGGGTGTGTCACACATGCCGAGTCAGGACACACCAAGGCCGAGCATTCCAGCACTGGAAAGACGCAGGTCAAGGCCCAGGAGCAGCACTGCCACTGAAGCGGAGGACACCATATTTTCTGGGCTGGAACACAGTATGCTGCAGGTACAGCGCCTGCAATGTAAATCATTGCGCTCAATAAACAGGCAGCTATTAAGTCTCAACAGAAATCAGCGAAACATGGGGAAGGGCATCATGGCCATGGCAGGTGCCATACGTGACCTCTGTGACACTCTGAGGCACAACCAAGATGCCAGTGATAGGGCTGCCCGACGTGCCAATGCACGACTGTACACTTATACTAAGGCCGTGAACCGCCTCTGCACCACCACCAGCAATCTGACATGTAGAAACATTACCATGCAGGTGGAAATGTCGCACTGCTGTCAGGACATAGCAAGAGGGCTAGCACAGGTCACCAGTGCAGTGGAGCAGATGCACACGGCCAACTCAGGTGGCACCGCTCTCATGGCCTCTGGCGAGAGTGAGGAAACCTCCAGTAGGAGCAGCATCACTCCTACATTGCCTGGAGCAAGACGGAACAGTTCCAGACAGGGTGCAGAACCCAGGAACACCACGGAGGGCACTCAGCCTGGACGCCAAACACCACCAATGCGTCACCGAAGGAGGTGAACTGTCCAGTGACAATTTAGCAAAAATGGGTGATGTAACCCAACAATGCAGATTGCACAGTTACTCGTGCCGTACCTGCACTGTGTGCATATCATGTGCTGGGTACAGCAACACTTAATGATTGTGAAGTGTGAATAAACACAGCACACATTAGAATCATTTCTTGTCTCATGTCATCATTACTCACCTAGAAGTAGTTTTGTGTGATCTCAGTCCGTCTCTGGCGTCCAGCAGCTGCCCCGACTCCTGATGCTGGTCTGCCAGGGGGAGCAGGGCAATCGTCATCCGATGTGTCTGTATCGGTCACATCAATTGTGGTGCCTTTCCTCATAGCCATGTTATGGAGCATTGCACAGCTTGCCACGATTTTACAGCAGGTCTCAGAGCTGTATTGCAGTGCGCCTCCACTTTTATGCAGGCACCGGAACCGGCTCTTTAGGATTCCAAACATACGCTCAATAACGCAGCGTGTAGATCTGTGTGCCCTGTTGTATCTCCTCTCACTTGCATTGGCTGGATCCAGATACGGGGTCAGGATGAAGTCCCGCACCGCATAGGCACTGTCACCTGCAGGGATAGACACAATAGGTAAGTCACTGTCCCCACCCTCCAGTGATGTAGTGCATGTATGGATGTGTGCCATGTATTTACCTAGCAGGTATCCCTCCCCAAACTCTCCAGCACTCAGACGTCTGTGTATTCCACTGTGTCTAAAGATGAAAGAGTCATGTGTACTGCCAGGGTATTTGGGTACAATGTCCATGGTACTTTGCATTGCACACAATCTGTATATTGAGGGAATGGTAGCATTTACGGTTTCTGTAGACATATTCAGTTGCTGATGGGGGTGTGATGGCCACATGGGTCCCATCGATGCAGCCAATGACGTGGGGGAAACGTGCAATCTGGTAGAAGTCAAGTTTTGTTTGCTGTAATGCCTGTTGGGTGGCGGGGAAGTATATGTGATGTGATAGCCTCTGTAGCATTGCATCTAGAAAGGCATGGAAAAAGCGCGAAAGTGCACTCTGTGGCACCCCACCAACCTCCGCTATGACCCCTTGAAAACTCCCTGACGCCAGGAGGTGCAGGAAGCACAAGACCTGCACATGTGTGGGAATTGTTTGTGTCCTGCGTGTAGGTTGTTCCAAATAGGGTTTCAGCTCCTCAATCAGGTCCAATATGGTCTGTGGGTGCAGCCTGTACTTGTCATGGATGTCCTCTTCAGTGTGCTGGAACAGAGTGATGCGCAGCCTGAATATACGTTCCAGTCTCATTCTCCTCTGTGCAAGAGCCCAAATATGCAGCCTCCTGGCTATCACAAACAGTGCTGCCATTGTGGAAGGTTCTGTTGCATTGTGGGGTGGTTTAAGTACCTTGCACCTGTTTACCACCTGCATGCACTTGGTGTTAATTGCGACTTCTTAATTTGCGAATTTCGTGATTTCGCAATTAGCGAGTTTTTCATACATTTGCTTGCAATTTCTTAATTTGCGATATCCTTTTTGCGAATTTCGCAAATTGAGAATATCGCAATTTAAGAAATCTCAAACTTTATCACAATTTTGGAGTTTCGCAGCCTAAGAAATCGCAAATTTAGCGAATTCTTATTTTGCACTAGGAATGTGTGTCATACATATGAAATTGCGAAATTTTAATCGCAAACGCTGTTTTTTGCGATTCGCAGCGTTTGCGACTAAAATTTTGTTTCATACAAATGCCCCAAAGATACTTAAAGAGCAAAGACAGTGACAACAGCAGAGAAAGATGTACCAAAACTGGTTTAGTCATTAGAACTGAAAGAGAAGAGAATGTTCTTCTGAGGCCTCTGACAGGATACAAATGTAACTGAACACGCCTAGTATCCATTTTGCAAGAAGACTAATAACTATAGGTAGACTTCACTAAAAGTAACACT